>NC_036875.1:26626825-26648976 GCF_002910315.2 Salvelinus sp. IW2-2015
GAAAATTGTCCTATGCAACCCTTAAACTGTTGACACCCTGTTGAGGATTGCCACCGCACATGGTTCGTTCGGCCTACTGTACCGAAAAAGCCACAAAATGGAAACATGGCACCCCAAGGCCTGTAAATCTGTAAGCAGTTGTGACATTAACTTGGTTACTGGTACTCATCCCGGAATCCCGGGAGCACCCCCCACAGGTAAAAAAGCTGACTAGCATAGCCTAGCATAGCGTCACAAGTAAATACAAGCATCTAAATATCATTTAAATTCACAAGTCCAAGACACTAGATGAAAGATACAGATCTTGTGAATCCAGCATCATTTCTGATTTTTAAAATGTTTTACAGGGAAGACACAATATGTAAATCTATTAAGCTAACCACGTTAGCAAAAAGACACAACTTTTTTTACTCCACCAGTTTTTTACCTCCATCAGTAAGCATCACTAATTGACTAAATTAAATATATATATAGCCACTAAACCAAAGAAACAACTTCATTTAAAGATGACAGTCTGATAACATATTTATGTATAGGATATGTTTTTTTTTAGAAAAAATGGCATTTTTCAGGTATAAATCACAGTTGGACATTGCAGCTGCAATCTTGAAATAGCGTTGGAAGGCAGCCCGGAATAAGTACAGAGACCGACGTCAATTACCAAAATACTCATCCTAAAACATTTCTGAAAAATACAAGCCTACAGCAATTGAAAGGACACAAGGATCTGGGAATCCAGACAATATTTCAGATTTTCTAATGTTTACTAGGGAAGACACAATATGTAAAATCTATTTAGCTTAACCACGAGGAGCAAAAGACACAACTTTTTTCTCCACCATTTTTTTTCCTTGCATAGTAGCTATCACTTAATTCGACTAAATAAAGATATATATAGCCACTAACCAAGAAACAACTTCATAAGATGACAGTCTGATAAACATAATTTATGGTATAGGATATGTTTTTTTAGAAAAATGTGGCATTTTTCAAGGTATAAATCACAGTTGTACATTGCAGCTTCAATCTGAAATAGCGTTGGAAGCAGCCGGAAATAATTACAGAGGACCGACGTCAATTACCCTAATTACTCATCCTAAACAATTTCTGAAAATACCACAGGCCTACAGATCGAAAAAGACACAGATCTTGTGAATGCCAGGGACAATATTTCAGATTTTCTAAGTGTTTACAGCGGAAAACACAATATTATCGTTATATTAGTACCACATGACTAACATCACACCACGCATTAAATCAAGGCAAAAAGGGGCGATAACGTTATTCGCCACCAAAAGTATATTAATTTTTTTCACTAACCTCGTCAGAATTCTTCAGATGACAGTCCTGTAACAATCCCATCATTACACAATGCATATAGAGTTTGTTCGAAAATGTGGCATATTTAGCATCACCAAATCTGGTTATGCAATGTAATCTGTCAAAACATGGCATGCATTCGGGCCGGCGCCTTTGGGGAAGGCACCTATGTTTACGATTTAGTTATCGATTAGATTACTAAAAAAATACAGGTTGGAACAGCTAATGAAAGATGCATTGGTTATTAATGCAAACCGCTGATTGTAGAAATTTTGTTTAAATTTACGGTTACTAGACATACGATTGTGAGTTACAGCCAGACTAGTGCCGCAAAAAATGGCTGACAACTGCGTTTACATTTTCCCACATAAAATACGGAATAAAATCATTAAATAAACTCTTTACTTTTGGACGAGCTGTCCAATCAGTTATCTTGGCAATGTGTCCTGTGTCAAAAGAATCGTTGCTTTGTTAGTAAAACGACCTTCCTCAACTTCGAACTAGCCAAGCTAACGATAGCTACACGGCAACACACATGGCCAAAATCCTCAAACGCAATACTAAGGGAAATTCTTGAAAAATAAGCAATATACTAGCATAAACTGATATAAACGGTTTCAAATAATTTCGTTATTGGATGTTTCTAACACCTATATCGAATTAAACACAGACGGATATATCTGTGATCAATAACGAGAAGCTTTTGAGCATGCGATTCTGATTGTCCTCCCTTGTGTCCTGGCGAGCGTCGAAAAGAAGGGTCATCTCACTCCATTCCCTGTTAGAAAACTCTGAGAAACACCTAAGACACCAATGTCCACCTCTCATTGGTTACTTGACATCCAGGGAAGGCGCGATGCAGTTCATGGCAAGCCATAGGCACAGACAGAGTTTTAAATGATCCGAGATCAGAGACAATTTTTCCAGAGCTTTCGCAGGTCCTGTCAGGAGTTTCGCTGTAGAAAGAGTTCTGTTCACCCACCAGACATTAATTCAAACGGTTTTAGGAACTAGAATTGTTTTTCTATCCAATCAGTAATAATAATATGCCATAATTGTACGAGCAATAACAATTGAGTACGAGGCAGTTTAATTTGGAAAATTCTAAAAAAAATAAATAAATGCTAACAGCTCCCCCTATTGACAAAAGTTAACAAGAAATGTCCAAAATGCCATGCAATTACAACCTTAAAATAGATAGCCCTAAACCGGCATGGTGTATGGAATCATACATTGTCCATCTGTAAAGCCTTTTGAAAGCAGAGACGCTTGAAGTGGTTCAAAACTGCCACACGCAGTGTTATATTCAAGCCGTGCTGAAGATGAACATTCAGAGAAATACGTTTTCTATAGATTTTGAGACAAATCCAAAAGCAATCAGGGGATTCATTTGCCTATTCTCTTCAAGGGTGAAAAGTGGGTCGGCACGAGGACCCAAAGTGTGCACTGCTCTTTCTAAAACACTTTAGAAAACCCCAAGTTACAGAAACTTCACGTTTATAGCGCACAATGCAGAGCTTTGACTCCTACCTTCTTGCTGAACCCCTTGATACAGCAAGGCGTTGCACCCAGTGTCATAGCTCAAGGTAGTAAAATCTTGGTAGTTTTTGTAGACACCCGCCTTCAACCAGGATACATTGGACAGTTTAAGCTTCTGTACCCATTGAATTGGCTCAAATGCCAGAGGCCTTGGGTTTTTGAAAACTCTGTGAAAGGCTGGTTCCCCCCACTTCTTCACATCTGAGGAGAATCTACATTATTATGTGGATCTTATCCCAGCCCCAAAATGTACGTGGGCTGTGATCAAATGTCTCCCAAGAGCGTGGGAGAGATTCATGACGTGAGTACGAGACAGTAAGACATGGCCCCTTTTATTTCCATAAAAAAGAGATGAATCATACTGTGACAATGATGTGGTTATACTTCGTGAAGGATGGCCTTCAGATTCAGATAAGAAGTAATACAAAGATGAGAGCATTGACCCCTGGAGTTACACTATCTTAACTCCAGCATCATATAAGCTATCCCGCGCCTGACAAACCTCCCGACGCCCAATTCAAGGCATACTCTAGTGGGTTCCATTCAATGGTGGGAGTACTTGGCCCAGGATAAAGACATTTTTAGTCAACATGCTTGAATCGGGGAGGAAGGCGTTTGGGTCTTACCATATAGATGGATACACAACAGATTACGGGGGTTGAGACCGTGTATGAGTACAACGGTTGTTTCTTTCCACGGTTGGTAAAATCTTTCTTTGTGCCCCAGGCCAAACGTGTTCCTACCCAAAATACTTTTGGGAAATGTACCAAGAGTTTCAAGACAATGATTCTTTACAGAGCACTTACGGGTTAAAAGTTGTGTTTTGTGGGAGCACGAATGGACATCCCTCAAAAAGTCGGATCCTCATGGTTCAAGCCTTCCTTTCCAGCTATGACACACCAGAACCCTGGACCACGGGACAGGCTTGTTTGGAGGCCGTACCAATGCTTTGACATTGCGGTATGATAGCAACAACCCGACAGACAATAGGATATGTAGATTTTACATCCCTTTATCCCTCATGTAATTGAGGTCCTCATGCTATCCTATTGGGGCATCCGGAAATTATTCCACCGCGACTTTGACTTACCCAAAACTATTTTGTCTGATCAAAAAGGCAAACTGTCTTACCCTCCTCGGTTCTTTACCACGACACAGACTCTGTGGTCTATGTAAGCAAACAGGGTGATTGGAACCCCCCACTTAGCAACTATCTGGGTGGTTTAACGAGTGAACTCGAAGAGGGTGACCATATCACAGAATGGTCCTCCTGTGGACCCAAAAGCTATGCTTTTAGGACTAAAGACAATCACGTGGTGTTGAAAGCCAAAGACGTGACTCAAAACTATGAAAATGCCCCGCGTGTAAACTTGGAATCAATCACACGCTTGGTCGAGGGGTTCATAAACGACAGGAATTGTTAGGGATAAAAATGGCTTCCATCTAAGGAATGCCCCACTTACTAAAAGATTCAGGGTAGTCTATGACAAGAGACTGCTATTGCCTGACGGGATCACATTGCCCTTTGGCTACTGACTTATGCTACAAGCCCCCCCAGTGTGTCTTAAAACTTAAGATATAATGACTGCTGTAGCTGGTTTTGACCTCCGGTTGCAACTGCCATTTTCGGCCTTAATCGCAGGCCCATTAAATAGTGGTAAAACTTGTTTTGTAAAAAGTATTTTAGAGAATTCTGAACATGTGTTATCTCAAAAGCCTGATACTATTGTGTGGTGTTATTCATGTTATCAACCTCTGTATGATGAATTATTGAAGACAATATAAATCAAGTTTGTTGAAGGAATACCTGAATCTCTGTCTGATGATGAACTTCTCCCTCCTCATAAAAACAATCTGCAGGTTTTGGACGATATGCTATTTGCAGGTAGCGAACATCCCGAAATTGCACGAGCTTTTACCCAATATACTCATCATAGAAACCTGTCCGTGCTTTACTTGGTGCAGAATGTGTTTCACCAGTGTAAAAATAGCCGTACCATTAGCTTGAACGCCAATTACATGGTTTTGTTCAAAAATCCTAGAGACAAACTGCAAATTAGCCCTCTAGCTCAACAGATATACCCGGGAAGGAAATCCTACTTTATGGAGAGCTATGAGGACGCTACCAACGCGCCATTTTCTTATTTAATCGTGGATTTAAAAGCAAATACTCCAGAACACCTGAGGCTAAGAAACGGTCTGTTTCCATGGGAGTGGCCTGCTGCGTACATTCCTAAAAAGTAACAGCTATGTCTCTGCGTTTAAAAAGAAACCTGCCCCTCTTGAGAAGCCTAGTTGGGTCTACAGCTAAAGAACGGAAGGCCATCTTGGGTCACTGTTCTTKAGATCTCATATTATCTCTATGTGAGATTGCTTTGAATCTTCTCAAAGGACGCATTCCACTCACCCTGACCCAATTGAAAAAATTAAAGAGACAAAAGACCGCGATCAAACTCTTTGCCAATAAAAGGGCCAGTCTTCAAAAGAAAAGACATAGCATACAACAGTCTGGGGGTTTTCTTCTACCTTTACTAAGTATAGCCGTGCCCTTCATCACCAGCCTTATTGCTGCCAGACGTGGGGGGTGATCACCGAGTGTGATGGCCAATAAAATGTATTTGGTGCCACAACAAGAGTTGGATAGACTTAAAAAACAAATGCAGGGTCCTGAAAATATCAGACAAACAGAGGAAAATGCTTTGGATACGGCCATGAAGGATATTTTGAACCGAAAAGGATTGAACCCCTATGATAAGATCCAAAAATACACAAAACTATTGCAAAGGTATTTGGCCTTGGTAAAACAAGGGGAGAGAGAGACCAACCATTTAACGCTTTCCCTACCGGACCCTTTAAAACACATGTGTCAAACTCAAGGCCCGCGGGCCAGATGTGGCCCGCCAGGTCATTTTATGTGGCCCGCGAGAGCTTAAAAGTTTTGAGTGTCTAAAAATAAATACCAAAAAATAAATTAAGAGCGTGCTTTGACCAAAAACTACATTCCCACAATGCCTTTCGACTACGCTAGCCACGGCAGTGTCCATGCCAACGAGTGGAATTGAGATATAAATAATGATCCCAAAATGTCCAGAAAGAGAAAAGTAGATGCAGACGGAAGACTGTTTCAAGAAAATTGCGGAAGGCGAATACTTGTTTGTGCTCAAGGAAAAGACCGGTATGTCTTTTGTGTTACGAGGCGGTGTCGGTTGTCAAAGAGTACAATCTGCATCGACATTTTGACACCAAACACGGAGCTAAAGTACGCTAAAGCTAGCCTTTCAAGAAAAGCAACAAATTGCCCAAGATTAAAAGGCAAACTGCCGGTCGCAGCAGAGTTTGTTCATTGAAATCCACAGCCAAAAACGAAGGCCGCCGGTGAAAGCTAGCTTCATTGTGGCTGAAGAAATCGCCCACGCTTCCAAGTCCTTTTCAGAGGAGCGTTTTTGAAGCAGTGCATGCTGAAGGTCTGTGAGCAGTGTGTCGTCCGACCAGTTACAGACTTTTAAAAAGTCAGTTTATCAGAGAAACACCATCGCCAACCGAGTGAAGAAAACTAGCAGAAAATCTTACAACACAGCTGGCCGAGGAGACACGCAGCTACACAGCTTTTTCATTAGCTGTTGATGAAAGCACAGATAACACGGACACAGCGCAGTTATCAATTTTTATTAGAGGCGTAAAGTCGGACCTCTCTATCACTTGAGGAGCTGTTGGTGGCTGCAATTGCATGGGACCACGACGGAGCAGAACATTTTGATGCGGTAGAAGAAGTCCGTAAGTAAAAATGCATTGCAGTGGGGAAAACTTTGTAGGATTAACTACAGACAGGTGCACCGCAATGTGTGGAGGAAAAATGGGCTTGGTTGGACTAATGAAGGGGAAAATGCAAAAAATGAACTGTCACACGCCTTGATAACGTATCATTGCATTATCCATCAAGAAACTTTGTGTGGGAAGGTGCTGGGGATGGAGGACATTGTGACCACAGTCATGAAAACAGTGAACTTCATTCGGGCGTGTGCCTGAATCACCGTCAGTTCCAGCAGTTTTTGCTGGAATGGGGCTCGGAACACGGGATGTGCTGTACCATACAAGAAGTGCGGCGGCCTGAGTAGGAGCAAAGTCCTCAAAGCGATTTTTCGAGCTCAGGAAAGACATTGCTCTTTTTATGCAGAGTAAAGGAAAACTCATGTCTGAACATATCAGATCCAAAGTGGATGTGTGACTTTGCTGTGTTGTGTGACATAACCGACCACCTCGCCCAGCTGAATCAGAAGCTGCAGGGACGCAAACAAGTCATCACGCAGATGTCCGACACGATCACGGCTTTCCAGCGTAAATTGGACTTAATGGATGTGGCAAGTGAAACAGACAATCTTGTTCACTTTCCTGTTTGTCAAGAGCATGTCAGCCTCATTTCCCGAGACTTTTTCATGTGCTCAGTTGGCTTACCAAACTGAGCTGGTTAAAGACTGAGTTTGATCGGCGCTTCTCTGACTTCAGAGCACAACAGTCTGGCTTTGACATCTTGCCAAATCCTTCACCACCGATGTCTGCACTGCACACCCCAACACCTTCAGATGGAGCTAATTGAGCTTCAAAGCGACAGTGGCCTGAGAGCAAAGTTTCAGGATGCTACAATCCAGGACTTTTACCGTCTGCTGCCTCCTGGTTTGATGCCACAGCTTCGACTTCATGCTGCCCGTGTTCTGTCCATGTTTGGGAGCACCTATCTGTGTGAACAGTTTTTTTCCATAATGAATCTGAACAAAAAACAAGCACAGATCAACGCCTCACGGAGGACAACCCCATGCTGTTCTACGCATGCCTCAGCACAGGACCTAAAACCAGACATTGACACACTGGTAACGGGAAAACGGTGTCAGACATCTGGTCAGAAAAACACACAGGCAAGCAATTTAAAAAAATACTTAATTAAAAATATAATAAAATGGAATTCAACCAAGAAGAAGAACAGTTAAACTGTGTGCAATAATGATTGTGCTTGCATTTTGTTTTTGTGTTTATCATTTTCAGAACATGATCAATCGATAGTAGAGAGAGAATCCACTTGGTGTGTTCAAGGACAGGCAGCATCTCCTCATCAAAGACTAACCGAAAACTTGACCAATATAGTTGTGAACTGAGTCAACCTTTATTTGGTATTTTTAGTTGATTACATATTATTTATGTGTAGCTGCTGTAGTAATATTTCATGTTGCAGGTTTATGTGTGTATGCAGACAAATTGTTGTCATCAAACCATCAGTTGGTGCAAGGCTGTGTGCAGCCTTTTTTGTAAAATGCTACATGTGTCATACATGTTCTTTGCAGCTCAGTTTTATGTTATTTTTCTTTATTCACTTGGACAGTTTGATCCTTCATTAATGGAGTTATGTGGGTTTTCATAAGCTGACAAAATGTAAAAGGATTTATGTTAGAGCTACCAAGCAAACATATATTTTCTATGCAACTGTAATTGTCACTTGAATAAGTTATAATAAATAATGAGTATTTAAACATTAGGAGGAGTTACATTTATTTACATTACATTCGATTACATTATAAGTTACATCTGGCCCTTTGAGGACAGCCATTATGCTGATGTGGCCCTCGGTGAAAATGAGTTTGACAACCCCTGCTTTAAAAGATGACGAGCCTAGCGAGAGCCAAGCCCCGTAAGGCCTGTACCTGCGATCTTACCGTTGAAGATCAAATGCCTGTGAAGATAAAGTTATGCAGGACATGTTAGCACATGTTCTGGCACGTAACAGGAAAAATGGTTAGATACATATGAACAAGATAAAAGACTCAAAGGGGGCCGCTACTTGGAATGACAAAGGAGAGTTTATCCTTCAGGGCGCTTGTGTCAGGGGTTCACATATGCTTGACTTGCTTAAAAACTTCTTCAGGCTGCAACCCGACACCGGTACACTTATGACAACATCCAGCTCAAGTGCAGGGCGCGAAATTCAAAATATATTTTTTTGAAATATTTAACTTTCACACATTAACAAGTCCAATACAACATTTGAAAGATAAACATCTTGTGAATCCAGCCTACATGTCCGATTTTTAAAATTTTTACAGCGAAAACACCACGTATATTTTATGTTAGCTCACCACCAAATACAAAAAAGGACAGACATTTTCACAGCACAGGTAGCATGCACAAAGCCAACCTAACTAACCAAGATCCAACCAAACTAACCAAGAAACAACTTCATCAGATGACAGTCCTATAACATGTTACACAATAAATCTATGTTTTGTTCGAAGAATGTGCATATTTGAGGTATAAATCAGTTTTACATTGATGCTACCATCACAGCTACCATCAGAAATAGCACCGAAAGCAACCAGAGTAATTACAGACACCAACGTCAAATACCTAAATACTCATCATAAAACATTTCTGAAAAATTATGGTGTATAGCAAATGAAAGACAAAGATTCTTGTGAATACAGCCAATGTTTCAGATTTTTTAAGTGTTTTACAGCGAAAACACAATATAGCGTTATATTAGCTTACTACAATAGCTAAACACAACAGCATTGATTCAAGGCAAACGGTAGCATAGCACAGTTCGACAGATATATGAAATAGCATCCCAAAATGGGTCCTACTTTGGTGATCTTCCATCAGAATGTTGTACAAGGGGTCCTTTGTCCAGAACAGTCGTTGTTTGGATTAGAACGACCTCTTTCCCTCTTGAATTAGCAAGCACACTGGCCCAGTGGCGCGAAGCTCTCCTTCGTGAACAAAGTCAAACAACGCAACACGCCTAATTGTCCCGAATAAATTTCAATAATCTAATAAAACTATATTGAAAAAACATACTTTACGATGATATTGTAACATGTATCAAATAAAATCAAAGCCGGAGATAGTATTCGCCTATAACGACAGCTTTCCAGAAGGCGATTCCAGGTTCATCTTCACGCTTTCGAAAAAACAGGAAATGGCGGACACGTCATTCCAAGAGGATTTATTCCACCTCAGACCAAGATAATCACTTCATTTCTTCTCTCACTTCCTCTTGACATCTAGGGGAAGGTGTATGACGTGCATGTATACCAATACGTATCATGCCCATTTATAGCAAGCCCTTGAACAGAGACCTCGATTTCAGAAATCTCACTTCCTGTCAGCAAGTGGGCTGCAGAATGAGTTCTGTTTCACTCAGAGAAATAATTCAAACGGTTTTAGAAACTAGAGAGTGTTTTCTATCCAATAGTAATAATAATATGCATATTGTACGAGCAAGAATTGAGTACGAGGCCGTTTGAAATGGGCACCTTTTTCCAAGTTACTCAATACTTGCTCTGCAGCCATAAGAAGTTAAAAGTACCACAGCAGCCCACAAGGTTGCTGATGACAGAAGACCTCCCGGGTAGCGTCAGTTTCTTAAGGCCCTGGCAATCCTCAACATTCCCCTCTCGGAGGAGGTACCCAACTATAAGCTACGTCAACAGATTCAAGCTTTAAAACAAAAACCTTCAACGAGATACAGCACCCCTAAAGATGCCCCAACACCCCGCCCCCCTATGAAAGGGCTGATGATAACTCATTTACCCCCATGAACGTCTCCGGACCTTTTCCTAATCCCGATCTCTCAGGGTGGTTAGACTTTTGAATGACTTTTGAATGACTATGATTAAATTCAATACATTTTATTTGAAAAATTAAGCAATTTAACATTTGTGGCATTCTTGAAACATTTGACGTGAGCATACTCCTTGATTACACGGTCTTAAAGGACACACATTTGAACACTTTTGATAATTTCTAACAAAACAAGCTACAACGTTATCATTACTTCTTAAATCATCCTTATAAAGAGACATACCATCTTCAAAAGAAACTCCCCGGGCTCTTTGCATAGGTAGAATACGCAGTGTTGACCGGAAAAGTTATCTTGCACTTGTTTGATGCTGTAGTATATCTTTAATAGATTTGGGGAAATGTGAAACACCGGGGGGAAAGCCGTAGGAATCAAAAAAAAGTTGAGATTTTTCTTCCTCCTTCCTCTTCTAATGTCATAGCTAGCCAATGTTCACCCGGCATGTGTTTAGGATGGGTATTGACAATAAACATGGCAGGCCGCTCCGGCCATTTCTCAATAGGTAATTCATCACAAGCCAACACTCCACAAAATTGTTTTCCAATCAATCGGCTCATGAGCCCTTCCAACTCTTGGGTATTAATGTCTTTGCTCAACGATCCTGAATAATAATCCACTAAGACCTGTCTTCGGGCATTCACTTCCAAGATTGAATCAGAGCATGCATAAACAATCATGGTAACTGTACAGGCTAAAGGTGTACGGAAACGCATTTCCAGCCTGAGGTTACCTTGGGACACCACAGACAGGTTTCCTGAGGTGTCATCATCAGGTGATAAATTGAAAGCATACAATGTGTAACCCTCTGCAAAATAATTTCTGTCAATAGGTAAAGAGAGATCTTTTAGATGCCGCCCTGTAGCCAGGAATAGATTGTAAAATTCTCGCACAGATATGTTGTTATTAAATTGCGGTTGGAAAGCCTTAGCAGGGACCTGACGTCCGTCCTGACAGAGAGCTACATACTCTGCATTGAAGTGTTGTATTAGAGGCGTGATCAACCAGACCTATAACCACGTATCGAGGTAAAGGGCCTAGAAATAGGTTTTCTTGACTGCAGATTCTACTGCCCACAGGTATGGTAAAGGTTTTCATGGTAATTCTTTGGAGAGGGTAAAGGGCACTTCCTTTCATCAAAGCCTGTGAGTGACCCAGACGAACTGCCYGAGATACAGACACTTGTTTAATAAAAAGCGTTGCCCCCAACACTTTTAAACTAAAGTCCCCGTCCTGGGCAGACATCAGGCAAAACTCATCCTTGGCCCTGGTTAATTTTAGTCTTAAATCAACCGAATTTAAGAGTAAACGTTCTTGAAAGAAAATGTCAGAGTGTATAGGCCCTAGCAAATGAAACTCTCGAGATTCGGTGCAGTAGRGAGCGCATGCCTCCAGTCCTTTGCTTGCACCGGTGGTAGGGTCTGTCGATTCCATAGAGCGTCCTGCAGTATCCTAGCTAAACAGCCCGGCGCTGAATTGTGTCTTGAGAGTGTCTTCGGAGTAGTTGAGTAAACACTCCATGATGGCCCTATAAGGGTATGTGGCACTGCTTTGACTGATTAGGCGTTCACCCAAAGTCACGTCCACTTGGGAGAAGATGGTGGCCACTGGGTAATTAATGAGACTCACTTTGGCATCGCCTGCAATATTAGTGCCATCTCTTTTGGTCACTTTTAGACGCAAATGCACCAAGGTGTTGTTGAGGTCCAGATAGTTGTCACCGTGGCCTGGTATGAAAAATTCTATAGGACCGTTGTCGGTAAATGGCAGAGTGGGGCTATCTCCACATAACTGGACCTCTCTATTGAATGTTGGGTTAAGGGGGCCGTGAAAAGATCGAGCTATGTCTTTATAGCTTCAGAGGACATGCGGTGTAAAAGAGCCATATTGCTTGTTCTTTTAGAAAARACTTCAGAGTATTCTTTTTGTCGTTTTTGGTCCAGACCTCCTCACTTTACCACGTCTTTGACTTACTGAGTTTCTTTTAACTGTTAACCTCCGCTTTTTAGGGGCAAGCCTGCGCCTTATACCCGGAGGTCTCTTTTTTGGTCTTCGAGACAACATCATAAGCCCCGAGCCTTCTTGATGCTCGGCATCTGGTGACGCCCTTCTGGTCATAGCATTGGCTACAACCTCACTTACTATATTTTTAGATTTTAAATGTGGTTTGGCTATGCTGAAGCCTCTCTTCATAAACGGTAAAACCATCCTAAAGAGGTTAACAAATATACCTCCTATCCCCGAAGCGTACATGGTCGGGGATCCATAATAGCCTGGTAGCCATAAGCTACAGACAACAAACGCAATTGTGTTTTGTGAATGCACAGAAATACCGTGACGAGATCCTGAGGCCCATTGTGAGGCCCATTTTCTTTAAGGTATCTTTGACCAACAGATGCATATCTGTATTCTCAGTCATGTGAAATCCATAGATTAGGGCCAATTGAATTTATTTCAATTGACTAATTTCCTCATTTGAACTGTAACTCAGTAAAATCAAAATAATTTTGCATTTATATTTTTGTTCAGTATTACTTTTTTAACTAGGCAAGTCAGTTAATTTATGGCTGCAGGGGCAGTATTGAGTAGCTTGGATGAAAGGTGCACAAAGGTGCCCATAGTAAACGGCCTGCTCCTCAGTCATAGTTGCTAATATATGCATATTATTATTAGTATTGGATAGAAAACACTCTGAAGTTTCTAAAACTGTTTGAATTATGTCTGTGAGTATAACAGAACTCATATGGTAGGCAAAAACCTGAGAAGTTCCACTTCCTGTTTGGATTTTTTCTGAGGCTGCTAGATTTTCAACCAAGCTCCCATTGCAATTACAGCGAGATATGGATGAGTTTTCACTTCCTACGGCTTCCACTAGATGTCAACAGTCAATAGAACTTTGTCTGATGACTCTAATGTGAAGGGGGGCCGAAGTAGACAGGAATGATTCACCACTGCCATGAGGTGACCACGCATTGAACACGCGCGTTCACGTGAGAGGCAGCTCTGTTCCATCGCTCAACTGAAGTCAATGTAATTCTCCGGTTGGAATGTTATTCAAGATGTATGTTAACAACATTCTAAAGATTGATTCAGTACATCGTTTGACATGTTTCTACTGACTGTTACGGAACTTTTGGACATTTCGTCATGTTATAGTGGACGCGCTTTGTGACTTTGGAATTGTTTACCAAACGCGCTAACCAAAGTAGCTAATTGGACATAAATAACGGACATTATCGAACAAATCAAGCATTTATTAGGTGGGACCCTGGGATTCCTAGGACTGCATTCTGATGAAGTTCATCAAAGGTAAGGAAACATTTATCATGTATTTTCTGGTTTCTATTGACTCCAACATGGCGGCTAATTTTACTATTGTTCGAGCTCCGTCTCAGATTATTGCATGGTTTGCTTTTTCCGTAAAGTTTTTTTAAAATCTGACAAGCACGGTTGCATTAAGGAGAGGTATATCTATAATTCCATGTGTATAACTTGTATTATCATCTAACATTTATGATGAGTATTTCTGTTGAAACGATGTGGCTATGCAAAATCACTTGATGTTTTTGGAAATAGTGAATGTACTCGCAAATGTAAACTCAGATTTTTTGATATAAATATGAACTTTATCAAACAAAAATACATGTATTGTGTAACATGAAGTCCTATGAGTGTCATCTGATGAAGATCATAAAGGTTAGTGATTCATTTTATCTCTATTTCTGCTTTTGTGACTGCTATCTTTCGCTGGAAAAATGGCTTTTGCTTATTGTTGTTTGGTGGTGACCTAACATAATCGTTTGTAGTACTTTCGCTGAAAGCATATTTGAAATCGGACACTTTGGGTGGGAATTAAAAGCAAGATTACCTTTAAAATGATATAAGACACATGTATGTTTTAATTATGAGGAATTTTAATTATGAGATTTCTGTTGTTTGAATTTGGCGCCCTGCACTTTCACTGGCTGTTGTCATATCGATCCCGTTAGCGGGATTGCAGCCATAAGAAGTTTTAAGAACACATTCTTATTTACAATGACAGCCTACCCCAGCGCCAATTGTGCTCTGCCCTATGGGACTCCCAATCACATCCGGATGTGATGCAGCCTGGATTTGAACCAGAGACTGGCGTGATCCCGCCTTGCACTGAGCTGCAGTACCTTAGACAGCTGCGCCACTCGGGAGCAGAAGTTATTTCATATACTATAAGGCTGAGATTACAAAAAGATAACAATCACACAGTGGCAGAATAAATTCAACCACACATACAGTATGTTTGTTTCATTAAAAAAACGTAGAGCAACATCTGTCTGGTGAAGTCCACAAAGCAAATATTGCATGTGGGAAACAGTTACATGGCCTACAGCATGTTCAAGCAAGTCAGTTCTTCAGACAGTTTACTAAACATCTACTGATTTAGAATCAAGAAGTTACCGCAAGCCTGAGCAAAAAACAGGAGCACTGCCTCTGCAGTTTTATTATGTTATTTGAAATGTTGTTTTATCTTTTGCACCAGTAGTAGTTTTGTTTTATACATTACTCTCATACTGAGAGATATGTGTTAAAAGTGGGGGAGGATTCAGTTCTTTGAGGTTTTGGATTTAAGTTTATACACCTTGAGTGATATATGAAGGAGTGTATTGTATTGTGTTTGTTCTGTTCTATTCCCGAGGGGATATAGGTCTAACTTCCTGACCCTTTGGCTCTACGAGGGAGTTAACAGTGTGATGGGGAGTATAAGCCAATTTGAAAGAATAGTTTCAAGCTATCAACTGCTTTTCTCTCATGTTTCTCTCAGGAGTGTGAGAGGAGTCCACGTGGAGTGAGCATGGAGAGAGATCTGTTCTAAACTTTTCTTATATTGCTGGTATACTGGTTGACGAATGGACAAGACATAATGGGTGGTAAAGGTGAAACATTGAAATTGGGATATTATCATGGGCCATCCACTATGAACTGTAAAGTTATCTGAAGAAGAACGAAAAGGACACCAGAAGAATCAGTGCCTGAAGGAGGGGGTTGGTAAACTGTGCCAAAAAAATAGTTTTAGACTTTTGGGGTATCAGGTTGATTGTAGAGGTCTACACCACGTAAGATTATAGTAATATAGATTGAGAATGCATTGAGATACTGATCTGTATTATAATCGTGATTAAAAAGTTAATAGTAGAATTATGGGATAATTATACTAAATGTTAATATGAATGTATATTCTGCCAATATTGATGGGTGTTAAATTGAGTTTTTTTACTTTGAGTGATAAGACCAATTTGAATCACTGAGCAATGTCATTCTAAATTTTGGTTGGATAATTAGTTGGGTTTTTAATTATGATTTGGAATATGAATGATTTCCCTGACCTATTCTCTATGCCTGACTACATCTCTGATGATGAGGACTCCAATTCTGAGCATAAGGACTTAGAGTGATGACTGTCCTATATGTTGTGATGAGGCCTGTGTTTAGACACTGGTTCTCCTGTAACTTAGGGAGCATTTCTATGTTCTGTTTTTTATTTTTATTTTTCTCAACAATGGATTATTCTGTGTGATTAAACATGTGCAAGTCTGTCTTGTAGAATAAAGGTTGTGAACTTAGTTTCAGAAGGGAGAAAGCTTACATATAAGCTAAGGTACTTGACATTGAAGGGATTTGATTCTTTATTTTCTTTTAAATAGAGTATGTATTTTTTTAAATTCATATATTCTGCAACTACTGTTTGTAAGGTGTAAAGTTACTGTTCTGATTCTCCAGAAGGGACAGTCCCTTGAGAGGGGAATGTCGTAGCTGAATCAGAATTTGTTAGGTAACATAGATAAATAAGATGTTTTATTTACTTTCATAATATGCTTATGTGAGATACTTGTCATTAGAATGTCTCTTTTTGGACTATACTGTTGGCAGTTGCATTTTTCCTTTCTTCTCTAGGGAAAAGTCACTTGGGGCCCAGAGAGGGGAGAGGTCAGGCTTGTCTTTTACATGTCTGGTAATATGCAGAATATCAGAATGGATCATTGTCTTCATATGTGAACAGGTTTGAACATTGTCTTCATATGTGAATGTATCTGTTAAACCATGTGAAGGGCTCCACAATGTCTGTACTCCAGTCACTCCCTCCTTTTCCCATTGGGGGGAGGAGTATGGCAGTGTCTGGATCCATTGTATTATCCCTCTGATGTTGCACTAATTTTGAGATAGTATACGACCTAAAAGTCACTCCCCTCAGCGAGCTTGTCCAGGGGTGGGGTGTATTTGAGATGGGAGTATCTAGAATTGACAATTGAGATATGCCATTGGATMAGGTAATTTTTTGGTACTATGAAGTACCAAGAACGAGATTAGAACCTCGTCTTAGAGAGCAAACTGAACGATAATTTATAGCTAATGCTACCTGGCTATGGGATATTCCTCTCTCAAGTAAAAGGCCCTTTGTGAAGTTTCTGAGTTCTGTGGTTCGTCATGTAAGTTGAGAGGGGTGTATCTTGGCTATAAAAGATCTTTGTATTCTCTTATAGGCACTCTCAGAATTCATTTATAGACACTGAATTGATCTGAGAGTCAAAGGGCTATGGTGAAGCTCATATAATTAAAGATGAAGATGAAATATAACTCTGACTTGTGTGTGGTTTGTAAACTCTCCTCATTTAGTAATACAGGAAATTACCACGACACATGTTACTGTTTCATGAAACTGGACTAAATATCATGTTACTGTTTTATGAAACTGGACTAAGCAACATCACAACCTTTTCTGTAAACTCAGCTTAAGCCTAGACGTTTAGCTCTAGTAACTAAGACAAGTCGTCAGATCTTAGGCAAGGTTATTCACCACGCAGTGTATAGTTCACTTTACCACCTCCGCTACATATGGTATGGTTCTATAGCTCCATATGGTTTAGTTGTTAAGCTACATATGGTATGTTTCTATCTATTCCTGACATTGTGATATTGGGCTCTGCTCCCTTGCTTCTCCCTTCTGCTCCACATTAGTCTGAACACAGGAGTCACAGCCCAGATGGAGCCCCAAGGACAAAATAAATTAGATTGAAAATGTTTCATTTTGGAAGAAATCCTCTGTTCTCTGATTCGGGACTATTATATATTCATGTCACTTGTCCCTCTCCTCCCACCAGCTCTCTCCTCTCTTTTGAAGTGAGCCCGGCCAGCGACCGCCTTGTTTGCCTAATAGTTTGAAGATGCAATTTAGCAGTGATTTATCACCAGCCAGTTAAAAGCCTTCCTCAACACTTCAGCTTTTAACTTTTCTCCTCATGGACCACAGTGGTGTAAAGTAACAAAGTAAAAATACTTTGAACTACTACTTATGTCGTTTTTCTGTACTCTATTATTTATATTTTTTTTACTACTTTTACTTTTACTTCACTACATTCCTTTTAATAAAATATGTTATTTTTACTCCCATACATTTTCCCTGACACCCAAAGTACTCGTTACATTCTGAATGCTCAGGCAGGACAGCAATATGGTCCAATTCAATCACCTATCAATGTAACGKGTTGTCATCCCTACTACCTCTGATCTGGCGGACTCACTAAACACAAATACTGCATTTGTAAATGATGTCTGAGTGTTGAAGAGTGCCACTGCTGTCCGTAAAAAAATATAAATAAAAAAATGTGTGCTTTTTGGTTTTCTTAATATAAGGAGTTTGATGCATAGCATTTACTTTAACTTTTCGCTTTTACTCAAGTATGATAATTTAGTATTTTTTTCACTACTGTATTTACAGTAAATATATTTAAAATCAGATAGTTTTAGACTTTCACTCAAGTAGTAGTTTACTGTGTGACTTTCACTTTTACTTGAGTCATTTGCTATTATCTTAACTTTTAGTGTAACAATTGAGTACTTTTTCCACCACTGATGGACCATCACCAAGGCCGTGTTAGGATAAGTTCACAGTATAAACAACCTGGTGTAGGCATACACTTATACACCCGTCCACGCCCCTTTTTAGACAAATATAGCTTGTTACTCAACAAAATCTCATAGTTTCCTTTTGAAATGTGACAAATTATGCATGAACGTTTATTTTTGACGCATTCATTCGGCGTGGTAACAGGGTTAATTCTGCTTGGTTATAGGGTTTAAACAGAAACAACTCAAAGGGTTAAGTTTAGGTATTATTTCAGAGTTGTCACGTATACTCCCTCTCCGGCACTCGAGGTCGTCAGGATGCTCATTATTATGCACACCTGTCACCATCGTTACGCGCATCAGCGCCTCATCACTCACCATCACTCACTCACCTGGACTCAATCACCTGCCTGATTACCTTCACTATATATGTCACTCCCTTTGGTTCTTTCCCCCGGCATTATTGTTTCTGCTTATGTGTTTCATGTCTATACGCTACTTGTATTTGACCTCCTGCAGTTGCTTTCCGACTCCCAGCATATACGTTACAAGAGTTAAGGTTAGGGCTATGGTTTGGGGAATAAAACAAAATAATTTAAAACGACACGTTTTAACACCAAGTAGCATCAAGTATTCTTGCAGCTTGAAATAGCATTGCGGTAGCTGCGGTAGCACAGTTGTCTAAGCAGCACGCTCCAGGTCCGAGCATCACGACTTCACTCCCAGTGCTGGGGAATCCTTTTGATTTTGTAATTTTACCCCTTTTTTTTGTGATATCCAATTGTAATTACGATTGTGTCTCATCGCTGCAACTCCCCAACGGGCTCGGGAGAGGCAAAGGTCAAGTTATGCATCCTCTGAAACATGACCTGCCAATCCGTGTTGCTTCTTAACACCTGCTCGTTTAACGCGGAAGCCAGCCGCACCAAAATGTCGGAGGAAACACTGTTCAACTGACAACTGAGGTCAGCTTGCAGGCACCGGCCCGCCATAAGGAGTCGCTAGAGTGCAATGAGCCAAGGAAAGCCCCCTGCCAAACCCTCCCCTAACCCGGACAATGCTGGGCCAGTTATGTGCCGCCCTAGGATCGAACCGCAGCTTGTAGTGACGCCTCAACACTGCGATGCAGTGCCTTAGAACGCTGAGCCACCTGGGAGGCCGGTTTAGAATTTTTTTGTGATTCCCGAGAAAGGCAGATATCGTCCTATTTCTAGGGATCGGTTTGTGTTACTATAGGCAGTGGAAGAGAAAACGTTTTGTTATTTTTCCATGATAATCCCAGCTCATTGACAGAGTGAACATATTGTGTGTGCAGATGCTCTCTGAGTGTGTGTGTGTGTCTGTGTGTGTGTGTGTGGGGGGGGGGTCTGTGTGTGTCTGCTCGTCTGTGTGTGTCTGCATTCATTATGTATCATCTAAGTGGAATGAATAATGCAGGATAAAGAATAGTTTTACAGGACTAGTTACATCTGATTTATAATTTACTGCTGGCTGAGGTGTTCAGGGAGCTGTGGCACGCTATGAGCATAAACACACACACACACAGACAGGACACACACACAGACATGACACAATGAAGATCTAAACTAAAGAGAAACTGAAATACTTTCAGTCAAGATGATGCACATCCCTCAAAAGCCTTTTTTATTGTGTTTTGTAATGAGTATGTTTCATACTATGTTATTGAGTATGTTTCTACTATGTTTTGTATTGAGTATGTTTCTACTATGTTTGTATGGAGTATGGTTCCTACTATGTTTGTATGGAGTAATGTTTCTACTATGTTTGTATTGAGTATGGTTCTACTATGTTTGTATTGAGTATGTTTTTCTACTATGTTTGTATTGCGTATGTTTCTACTATGTTTGGTAATGAGTATGTTTCTACTATGTTTGTATTGAGTAATGTTTTCTACTATGTTTGTATTGCGTATGTTTCTACTATGTTTGTATTGAGGATGTTTCTACTATGTTTGTATTGAAGATGTTTTCTACTATGTTTGTATTGAAGATGTTTCTACTATGTTTGTTTTGAGTATGTTCTACTATGTTTGTATTGAGTATGTTTCTACTATGTTTGTAATGAGTATATTTTCTACCTATGTTTGTAATGAGTATGTTTCTCCGATGTTTGTATTGAGTATGTTTCTACTATGTTTGTAATAGTATGTTTCTACCTATGTTTGTAATGAGTATATTTCTACTATGTTTGTAATGAGTATGTTTCTCCGATGTTTGTATGGAGTATGTTTCTATTGTTGTATTGATATGTTCTACTAATGTTATGGAGTATGTTTCTCCCTATGTTTTGTATTGAGTATGTTTCTACATGATTGAGTATGTTTCTACATGTTTTGAGTATGTTTCTACCATGTATTGAGTATGTTTCTACTATGTTTGTATTGAGTACGGTTTCTACTATGTTTGTAATGAGTATGTTTTCCTCGATGTTGTATTGAGTATGTTTATACTTATAATGAGTATAGTTCTACTATGTTTGGTAATGAGTATGGTTCTACTGTGTTTTGTATGGAGTATGTTCCTACTATGTATTGAGTATGTTTCTACTATGTTTGTATTAAGTATGTTTCTACTATGTTTTATTGAGTATGTTTCTACTATGTTTGTATTGAGTATGTTTCTAATATGTATGTATGAGTATGTTTCTAAAATGTTGTGTAATTGAGTATGTTTATACTATAGTAATGAGTATAGTTCTACTATGTTTGTAATGAGTAATGGTTCTACTGTTGTCTGTATGGAGTATGTTTCTACTATGTATTGAGTATGTTTCTACATGTTTGTATTGCGTATGTTTCCACTATGTATTGAGTATGTTTTCTAAAAATGTTTTGTATTGAGTATGTTTCTACTATGTATTGAGTATGTTTCACATGTTTAGTATGTTTCTACTATTTTTTGCGTATGTTTCTAATATGTTTGTATTGAGTATGTTTCTACTATGTTTGTAATGAGTATGTCTCCGATGTTTGTATTGAGTATGTTTCTACTATGTTTGTAATGAGTTGTTTCTCCTATGTTTGTATTGAGTATGTTTCTACCATGTATTGAGTTTATGTTTCTAATATGTTTTTGTATTTGAGTATGTTTCTACTGGAATATGTTTTGTATTGAGTATCAAGTTACATTAGTTGAACATACTGCTACTTCTACTACTATGTGTTTGAAGATATTGAGTATGTTTCTAAAAAACATACTACTTCCAATACAACTATGAGTGGGTTGTTGTATATGAGTATGTTTCACCTAATAGTCTAGAGAATGATTATTGAGTCATGTTTCATCACTATCGATTTGTATTAGAGATCGGTTTCTTCAAACTATGATTGTTATTACGAAGTATACATAAAGGTAGAGTTTCTCTCTGCATAGTTTGGTTTGAAGATATGTTTCATAATCAATGTTCTTCATAGTATTGAGTATTACATGGTCTAAGTAAAGAAAACACTACTATGTTATGAGTCATTCAAGAGTATGGTTCTATCATCAATGTGTATGTATTGAGTATGTTTCTAAACAATAGTCTATGTTAGATATTTAAGAGTCATGTTTCTTAACATTATGTTTTGAGTACTTGTAGCATATGTTTTCTAATATTCTAACTAATGGTATTACATGAGATCTTTATATGTTTTCTAGAAACATCTACTTACCTTTTATATACTTCAATACATTCTACTACTGTTGTAAATTACATGGAGTAATTGTGAGTTGATTTTTCTTCCTCACTATGCGTTATGTATTTGAAGTTGTTCTACTAGTTTTGGTATTCT
>NC_036875.1:26651445-26656472 GCF_002910315.2 Salvelinus sp. IW2-2015
TTGCCTCTGTTGGAGCATCAGTCAGTGACCTTCAGTCTCCCACCATGAGCCCAACCATAGTTAATAAGCAGATTAATATAAAGGAGCATTTCTCCCGTTCTCCTGCATTCATACATCTGCTTCTCTCTTACACACGCGCACACACACACACACACACACACACACACACACACACACACACACACACACACACACACACACACACACACACACCACACACCACACACACACACACACACACACACACACACACACACACACACACACACACACACACACACACACATACTAACAGGCTAGGCAAAACAGGGTTGGAGAAAGCCTTGAACCAGTCTCCCCTAGTGGCTGCGTCCGTCCTGTGTGTAATGCCCTGGGACCGGATTTGTTGGTAAAATATGCCAGCACCTTGAGTGTGTGTTCATGCCTCGTGTTCAGCAGGTTTATGCATATCCAGTAGCTATTAAACTCCCCTTGCGGAGTGTGTGTGGTAATGTACAGTGCATGCGTGCGTGTGGTGATTTATGGTGCTTCAAGCCTGTCACTTTGTGTGGAAGGGTGGGGGGACGGGGGGTCACCAGGGTTGAGGAACTGATTTAAATAATGATGTTGCACCTCTGAGATTTCAGAAACACTCCATTATTGAGGACACTGACCTCCTCCGTCAAGAGATTGAAGTATGCCAACTGACTGGTTTACAAAGTATAATGACGGTTTGAAATTACAGTCTCCCTACATAATTATGAATGATGAGAATCTGTTTCAGACGTAATTATGCACTATAGTTGTATTTTATTTTTGCGATGGGAGAGTTCAACCAATGGCGTCTTTGGTTGATTGAGCCTGCTGTCTGATCTACAGATGAATGGAGTCATGTTTTGTACCAACTATTGTGGCCTTTGTGTTTTTCTGATTGCCCAATCACTCCAGCAGCAAGTAGATATGGTTGTCCTTGTTCAATAGAGCCATTGGACTTGTCTCAACGATTTTCCCGATCTGCCAGGACATTGCAGGATATTTAGGTTGACTCATTTTTTGTAAATACTACAGCGTGACGGGAGCCCTGCTTCCTTGTTCCCACCCTCGAAGGCAGGCTTTTCACAACYGGGGCGGTTGTAACGAGTGCGCTGAGAGTTGGGGAAGCAAGTTCAGGGAGTGAGTGTTTGAAATAAATAAATTAAACAATAAACACGTAACACAAACAACGCACCGACATGAAAACAGAGTCAGTAACACCTGAGGAAAGAACCAAGGGGAGTGACAGATATAGGGAAGATAATCAAGGAGGTGATGGAGTCCAGGTGAGAGTCATGAGGCGCAGGTGTGCGAGACGATGGTGACAGGTGTGCGGGATAATCAGCAGCCTGATGACCTAGAGGCCAGAGAGGGAGTATACGTGACAGCGGCACTAGTTTACAGGTTCACAGGAGCTATGTTACCGTGCACTGTCTATCTGAGATGGCTAAATAATTAGCTACAATGGCTGCTTCTGATGATTCCTCTTTCCAAGAAGAGCTGGACGATGAAACAGGGAATTGTGCTTAAATAAATACCTTTGGCTGTCCTGGCTTGTTTCAAAGTCAGATGATGTTGAGCTTCAGCTTATTCCAGGCTGAACGCTTTCATCCAATGGGTTTACAGGCTCTGTACTACTAAAGCTGGTGTCAAGGTTCTCATCAGCAGCAGCAGCAGCAGCAGGATTAGTCTGTAGGACACACAGTAGTCAGTGATTGAGAATGAGCCAACATTTTACTACTTTGTCCCCATCAATACACACTCCAACAAGGTACTGTATCCACCCACCCCCATCATGTCAATAGATCATGCATACTAACCTTCACACACAATACCCACCCCCAACAGACACCAGTCAGACACCCACACCATCCCCTCCTTACTAATACGCCCTTTTATCCAGTTTAGACTTCAAGCCTTGCATGAAAAATCAACTAAGCCTCCACAGTAGAATTTGTAGCCTACTTGTAAATACACCAACTATGACAACAAGACACAGACTATGTTTATACCTAGCTCCAGTATACTTATTTGCTCATCTTGGTGTCATGTAAAGATTTAGTAGATTTTCGTGCGATTGTGGTGGTTTACACTACTTCCTAGTGATGAGCTTGATGTTGATGGGATCGGACTCTAAATATAACAAATAGTCACGTTAGACTCAACGATACTTAGTTAGCTCAGTTGAGACTTCAGCTCCGTTTTGAAATCCTCTGGCTTAAAGTGCTGGCTACAAACATCAACTGCATAGACCTCCGCGTGGCTTTACTATGTCCTGAAATCGCTATGAATTCTGGATAGTGTGGTTTGCTTACAACCAGGAAATGTAGCTGGTCCCGTTTCTACTGGTGAGATGCATAAAAGCTTGTATATGTGTGAAGTGAGGAAATTCTAAATTTGTATAACACATATGATATGTTAATAACATATTAATGGGCATATATAGTAAAATAGAGCAGTGGTGTAATTTCCCTTTAAGGTTTTAGATACCACCTTTTTTTCTAAGAGTGTAGGACTGTAACATAGTTCTGTCTTCATAGAGAGCCAGCCAGTCTCCAGGCGCAAGAGGAAAGACAGTTGATGTATCGTTATTACTGAACAGACACCTCCTGGGGGGTTATCTTTCAACTATTACACTGGATTTAACCTCACTCTCTGTCTCTCTTTCCACACCCACTGGCTTCCTGTTCTCAGAACGCTCCCTCTCGTCATAAAAAAATGTCTCACTTCCTCACTGTCTCTGTACCCATTTCTCTATGCTCTTTTCTTCTCCTTTCCTGATTTCACTCCCTCCCCATTTCCCCCATTTCCTTCTTGTGTCTCTCGCATCTTTCTCCATCCCTCCCTCTCTTTCTCTCCCTGCATCTCTTCTGAGTCACCTTCACTCCCCCTCTCCTCTCCCTCTCTTCACTCCCCTCTCCTCTCCTCACTCCCTCTCTCTCCTTCTGTCTGCATCTTTTCGGGCCCTCTTTCCTCTCCTCTCTTCACTAGCCTTCTCCTCGGGCCCCTTGCTCGCTTCACTCTCCTTCTCCTATCCCTGTCCTTCAACTTCTCCTCTCCTCCCATCTCTGACATACCTCACCTCCTCCCCTCTCCCTCTCTTCAACTCCTCTCTCGCTCTCCCTCTCTTCCACTCCTCCTCTCTCTCCTTCTTTCAACTTCCTCCTCTGTGTTTATAGGCTAACAACTGTCTCATTGCTCTGCTCGGCCCGCACCAGCGCTCTAGACGCTCCTTTTGTAATATGGGCATTCTATCAGGAGCACAACTAGTAACGCGGAACATTGGTATAGAGATGGTTGATCATTAGAGAGCAGAGGATCTTAGACCTGAGAGACGTTGCACTGGGATCGTTCCTCATTTCACCCCCCATCTAGCTTCACGAAGAGTTTGCGACCTTCGGCCTGCGCAGGCTATACATCAGGGCTGTTACCTTCATTGTCTTGTCAAGCAATTGTGTGTGTGTGTGTGTGTGTGTGTGTGTGGTGTGTGATGTTGTCGTTGTTTATGTGGTGTGTTGCTGTGGTGTGTGTGGATGTGATATGTCGGTGTGTGTGTGTTGATGTGTCTGTGTGTGCGTGTTGATGTGTGTGGTGTTGTGTGATGTGGTAGTACTGGTGGTGTGTGTGTGTGTCTGTGTGGTGGGTGTGGTCAGTAGTGTGGTGTGTGTGTGCGTGTGTGTGTTGATGTCTGTGTGTGTGTGTGGTGTCTGTGTTAGTGTGTGTTGCGTGTTGGATGTGGTGATGTGGACAAGTGGTCCGTATAGGATCAGGTCTGTTGGAGGGGGATACACCACATCAGCTCTGTCTCCTACTGTGGCCAAATATTAGACAAACCCCTCTAACCCTGTGTCTCACCCATTCCCCCTGCCCCCCTTTCTCTCTTTGGGCACAAATACTTTTTGAAGTGTTACAATACCCAAATTTGATTTGATTTGAGTACCGGTATTATTGGTAGAAATTCATCAATGTGTAGGATACATTATCATAATTATTGTAATATTATGTAATTTACAGTAGTTGAGTGCCATCGACATCATACTGTATAAAGTCATTCCAAGAGCATATCATCTATGTGTGCTTGGTAAACTACTACATCAACAGACTGGTAGATCAGAGGGTTAGAACCCTCTGTTAAGCAACATCTGTGGACGACCACTGCTTGCCAATTTCATTCCTAAAGATCTCATGTTGTAGCAATTATGCCAAAGTAAGAGCTATTATGCCATGTAATGAGCCATAGCATTGGCTAATCTGCCTCAACACTGGCAGTGTCAAGCCTGTCTCTTTCACTGAATCAAAATGTGGACATGGTTATCATATGCACTTGTTACTGTTAGAAAGTGTTTTTATTTGGTTCATTCGTTATAAAACATTTTCTTAACAAGTTCAGTCAGGCCTATATATTGATCTGATAGCAGTGATGTAGAGATGAGATTGTGTGTGTGTGTTCTGTGTGTGTGGTGTGTGTTCTGTGTGTGTGGGTGTGTCAGCACTGTCAATCTAGGGCTAATTCCCTGTGTTTACCCCCTCTGAAGAATCAGCCAATCATGCAATCCTGTATTACCTATTCAAACTCACGACACGGGGGATCAACCAATGAAAGAGCTGTTTGATCTTGACCTCCTGAGAATGAACCTGCTGTGTCTAAGCGTGGGTGTGTATGCGTGCCTAGGTTACCTCTAAACCAGAACTCAAAACCAACCCTTTTCTGGATGTTAATGCTATTGAACTTCTAGAAAGTTCTCTACGATCTGAGAATATAGGACAATGCATGCGGTTTGGKGTTCTGACCTCACACAACACTAAACATACTCTTTTACAGGGACAAGCTGAGGTAAACTGCTTCAGTTTTCTTTTAAAAGCTATGAAGTGACATTTCACGGACGGCGCTGCTAACATCTCAATAGTAATCACCTAGAACCTGAGACGCTTCATTTGGTTAACGATGTAATGCATTGAGGAGGCAGAGGAATCTACTGCTAATTCAATGCTTTAATGAGCCTAGTAATTAGAAC
>NC_036875.1:26656717-26662010 GCF_002910315.2 Salvelinus sp. IW2-2015
TGTGTGTGTGTGTTGTTGGCTAGTTGTTTGCAGCTGAACTCATTGGAATGGGAAGTCATCATCAACCCATAGACAGGTGGGACTCACCTGCCTTTTTGCCACCGTCCTCCCCAGCAAAACTAGAATCGTGTAGCCTACAGTGTTGGCCCGCAATGGAATCCCCACCTGTGACTAATCATTTCAGCTAGTTAAGCTCTGAATATCAGCTACCCAACTTTATCAAGAGTTATCCTGAGCCTACAGTATTTGCAGTCAGAATCCATGTGTTTACACAGTGAGAAATGCACAAGTATTTTCTTTTTCACTTGGTTGCAGCTTGACAAAAATATATGAATACAAACTTTAAATCACTGATTATCATGACAATTTAGCCCACAGGGTGAAACTCCCGGACAGCAGTTGTGAGTAGCCTGATTTTACATTCCAGATATTGTCCATTTATTTTCACCTGTCCTGGTTTAGGATATATTGTTTGTCATATTCACATTCAAAGTAAATTTTTTATTTGATTGGGCGCCATTTAGGTTAGGCTATTTGATTAGAGAAACGTGCATGATGTAAAAAGTGTCCGTCTCATGACATCGTCATACAGTTGATCTCCAGCCTGTAGGCTACAGAAATTGTCAATCTTTCTACCATTGGCTATAGGCTACATGATTTATGTTGGATAATTTTTTGTGTGTGCCACAGCAGTGCTTCTCTCCAACAGCACCCTGGAGAGGCGCGCTGGGCATGGACAATATTTTGCCCCTGCCTTTGACAAAGTGGGTACTGCTTATCACGGGGCGGCATCAGGTATATGTAAGATATATGTGTTGTTGGAGGTGCGTCTTGGTCAGTTTAGCTCGGGAAATGCAGCCCTCGTCAATCTGCCACCCCAGGCATCAGCCTAATCCTGCCTAATGAGCAGGCCGGCCCTGGGTGGGAGGGATAGTGAACTATGGATATCACAGCAAGCTCCAAGATAGAGGAGAGGAACCAATACACTGACTCTGCATCATACAACTACAATCACATAGGAAGAAATAAACTGACACTATAACAAAACTATTAAAATGGCACAGAATCTTAAAGGAAAAACAGCCTTGGGCCTATTTCTTCAAAGCATTTGATCCAGACCAAAATTATCTGGGAGAGAGAGGAGAGAGGAAACGTATGGTAAGAACATGTGAGACCGAGAGAGAGAGAGAGAGAGAGAGAGAGAGAATGAGAGAGAGAGAAAGAGAGAGAGAAGCAAGAGAAAGAAAGAGAGAGGGTGCGAGCCAAAGAGAAAGAGAGAGCTAGAGGGACCAAGTGAGAGAGAGATGAAGCAAGAGAGGTAAAGAGAGAGAGTGTGTTTTTCTCTGCAGCACTCTGTCTGTTCTTTGTTCACGGTGGCTGAGCAGAGTGGAGCCACAGCTGGCCCCCCAGGAGCACTTGGCACGCGATCAGCCCTGCACTGGGCACACTCACAACCTAGCCCCAACAGACACACACTAGTCACAACAACGCCAAACAAACACTGCACTGCATGCACACACACTTACATATAGTCTAAACATACAGTCGAATGCACACTGATACACACTGAACCACAAACACACAGTATGTGCTTTTCCAGTGTCCATTAGCTCAGTCCTACTACTCTGCCTGCCTGTAGTTGGACACAAGCGTTGTGACTTTTAGTGGACTAAATAACAATAATAATACATATTTTACATTAAGATAATTTTTATTAACAGCTTAACCATAAAGACATGTGATAGACATACATAATAATGACAGAAAGAAAGGTGTGGCATTGTTCAAACTTGAAATATCACATTTATTAAAAGCTAGATTAATTTTAAACTGAACAAAAATATAAATGCAAAATGCAACAATTTGTAATATTTTACTGAGTTACAGTTCATGTAAGGAAATCAGTCAAATTAAATGAATTCATTAGGCCCTAATCTATGGATTTCACATGACTGGGAATACAGACATGCATCTGTTGGTCACAGATATCTTTTTTTAAAAGCTAGGGGCATGGAACAGAAAACCAGTCAGTATCTGGTGTGACCACCATTTGCTTCATGCAGCGTGACACTTTTCCTTCACATAGAGTTGATCAGGCTGTTGATTGTGGCCTYTGGAATATTGTCCCACTCCTCTTCAATGGCTGTGCAAAGTTGCTGGATATTGGCGGGAACTGGAGCACGCTGTCGTACACATTGATCCAGAGCATCCCAAACATGCTCAATGGGTGAATTGTCTGGTGATTATGCAGGCCATGGAAGAACTGGGACATTTTCAGCTTCCAGGTATTGTGTACAAATCCTTGCAACATTGGGCCTTGCATTATTATTCTGAAACATGAGATGATGGCGGCGGATGAATGGCATGACAATGAGCCTCAGGATCTCATCACTATTAATGCAATTGTGTTTGTTGTCCGTAGCTTGTGCCTGCTCAACCCCACCGCCACCATTGGGCACTCTGTTCACAACTTTGACAGCAAACAGCTCGCTCACACGACGCCATATACATGGTCTGCGGTTGTGACACCGGTTAGACGTACAGACACATTTATTAAAAGGATGTTGGAGGTGGCTTATGGTAGAGAAATAAACATTCAATTATCTGGCAACAGCTCTGGTGGACATTCCTGCAGTCATCATGCCAATTGCACACTCCCTCAAAACTTGAGACATCTGTGGCATTGTGTTGTGTGACAAAACTGCACATTTTAGAGTGGCCATTTATTGTCTCCAGCACAAGGTTCACCTGTGTAATGATCATGCCATTTAATCAGCTTCTTGATATGCCACACTTGTCAGGTGGATGGATTATCTTGGCAAATGAGAAATGCTCAGTATTTTTTGTGTGCAAATTGTAATGGGGTCCTGTGTGTAGCTGGTGTAGAGAGTCAGATGCAGGACAGCAGAAATTAGTAATTAACGTACTTTACTCAAAATACAAAAATACAAGGCAAATATACGAGCCCACAATAACAGACCGAATTACAAAGAACAATCACTCACAAACAAACATGGGGAACAGAGTGTTAAATAATAAACAGGTCATTGGGTGAGGGAAACTAGGTGTGTAAGACTAAGACAAAACAAATGGAAAATGAAAAGTGGATCGGCGGCGGCTATAAGGCCGGTGACGTCGATCGCCGAACACCGCCCGAACAAGGAGAGGGACCAACTTCGGTGGAAGTCGTGACACAAATGGAACATTTCTGGGATATTTTATTTCAGCTCATCAAACATGGGACCAACACTTTACATGTTGTGTTTAATTTTTGTTTCAGTGTATTTTGTTTCACACAAATTAGGTACTGAGTTCAGGTACTGATTGAATTCACATTTAAACTCGTTGACAAGTTTTAATGTCTGTGTCTTAGGCCCAGTATGTTTGCGTGTCTAGTAGAGCCACGGCTTTGTCTGTCTGTCTGTCTGTCTGTCTGTCTGTCTGTCTGTCTGTCTGTCTGTCTGTCTCGCTCTCTTCCTGTCTCTGTCTCTCTGTCTCTTTCTCTCTCTTCCTCTCTATCTCTCTCATTATATATATATCTCTCTCGGTCTCTCTGTCTCTCTTCCTCTTTCTGTCTCTTTGTCTCTCTCTCTCTCTCTTCCACTCTCTCTCTCTGTCTCTGTCTATTCAATTCCAAAGACTTTATTGGCATGGGAAACTCTCGCTCGATCTCGTCATCTTCTCGATCTCTTCGATCTCTGCGATACTCTCTCTCTCTCGATCTCTCTCTCTCGATCTCTCTCTCTCTCATCGATCTCTCGATCTCTCTCTCTCTCGATCTCTCTTCTCTCGACTCTCTCTCTCTCGATCTCTCTCTCTCTCGATCTCTCTCGATCTCTCTTCGATCGATTCCTCTCTCTCTCTTCTCTCTGCGGATCTCTCTCGATCGATCTCTCTCTTCTCTCTCTCTCTCCCTCTCTCTCTCTCTTTCTCTCTCTTCCTCTCTATCTCTCTCATTATACAGTATATATATCGTCTCTCGGTCTGCTCTTCTGTCTCTTCTTCTCTTTTCTGTCTCTTTGTCTTCTCTCTCTCCTCTCTTTCCACTCTCTTCTCTCTGTCTCTGTCTATTCAATTCCAAGGACTTTATTGGCAATGGTGAGAAAGTATTGTCTTCTCTTTCGCTGCCCTGGGACCGTGTAGGGAGTGGATCGCGAAGAAGGCCCTAGTATATTGTTCAGAGGAAAGGATAGTGAGGTCTAGGGCGCTCTCTGAGGAGATTTGAGGAATAGGCGTGTAGAGAAGAGGAAGGTGGCGTGGCTCTCTTTTTCTTCCTTTCACTTCTCCTCTCGTCTGCTCTCTCTCTCTCATTCCTCTCTCTCTTCTCCTCTTCTCATCTTCTCGTTTCATTATATAATATATCTCTCTCAGTCTCTCTCTGTCCTCCTCTCTCTTTTCTGTCTCTTTGTCTCTTCTTCTCTCTCGCTCTGTCTTCTCTTCCACTCTCCTCTCTCTGGTCTCTGTCTAATCGAAAATAATTTTCAAGGCTTTATTGGCATGGGGAAATCTCTTCTGCGATATTCTCTTATTTTTGTCTTTTCCTTTCACTCTCTCTCTCTTCTTCTCCTTCTCTCTCTCTCTCTCTTCTCTCTCTGCTCTCTCTCTTTCCTCTCAATTATATATATATCTCTCTCAGTCCTCTCTCTGTCTCTCTCTCTTCTCTTCATCTCTTCTCTCTCTCTCTCTCTCGTCTCCTTCTTTCTTTCTTCTCATTATATATATATCGTCTCTCAGTTCCTCTCTGTCTTTCTTCCTCTCTCTCTCTTCTCTCTCTCCGTCTCTCCTCTCCCTCTCTCTCTCATCTCTGCCTCATTTCTTCTCTCTCTCTCTCCTCTCTCGTCTCTCTTTCTCTCTTCTCTCTCTCTCTTTCTCCTCTCCTCTCTCTCTCATCTCTCTCTCATCGTTCTCTCTCATCGTCTCTCTTCTCTCTCTCTTCTCTTATCTCCTCTCTTCTCTCCCTCGCTCCTCTCCTCCTCTTGCCTCTCTCTGTCAGTCTCTCTCGTCTCTCTCTTCATCTTCTCCTCTTCTCTCTCTCTCTCTGTCTCTCTCTCTCTCCTCTCCTCCGCCCGCTCCGCGTTGTCATCTCTCTCTATCTCTGTCTCTCCTAAAATGAAGACCAGTTTGTTCTGCGCCAGGACAACTAAAAATAAAAGGAGGTATAAATGGCAGCACCATCTGGCGCTGCCCTGCCTGCTTGAAGAGGAGGGGGATGAGCAGAGGAGGAGAGAGAAGAGGGGGAAATACTTTTTGAGGACCAGGTGAATGACAGGAGGATGATATTGCCCTGGCGAAG
>NC_036875.1:26662035-26668413 GCF_002910315.2 Salvelinus sp. IW2-2015
GCCAGGAAAACAAAATAAAAGGAGGTATAAATGGCAGCACCATCTGGCGCCTGCCCTGCCTGCTGAAGAGAGGGGGATGAGCAGAGGAGGAGAGAGAAGAGGGGGATACTTTTTGAGGAAAGGTGAATGACAGGAGGATGATATCTGCCCTGCGAAGAAGAGGAGCGGGGGAGGAGAAAGGAATGGCGAGGGAAATGAAAGGCGGAGAAGAGAAGAGGGGGATGATTCCAGTTTTATTTCAATCATCAGGTTTAAAACAGAACTGTCTCTCCATCGCAGGTTGATGTTTATTGTCATGAATCTTGTCGTGGAGACAGAACTGAGCGATTTCTGCTAGCTGGGCCAGCTGCAAAGTCCAAATTCATGAACATTTAAGGTTAGGGCTAGGCATTAGGATTAGGCATGTGGTTAAGGTTAGGGTTAGGTTTAAAGAGCTGAGCTGCCTCCAGGGCAAGATTAATGACAATAAGTGCCAACCTGCCTCCCTCAGCTGCCCCAGGCAGGCAGGCTCCTCTGAGGATGCCTAAACATGCTGGCAGGAGGCCCCAATGAAGCATTAGGTCCCCTAGGACCCCTGATGACAGACTAACTGGGCTATTTATGCCTTCGCTGTGAGATGCTGCCAGGAGGTCCGCTGTCTAACAAACGCTACTCTATTTCAGGGCTGACTTCACAAAGACACGTTCTGGGCAGAAACATCACACTACCGTGGAGTTGGCTGGTTAATAGAAGGAGACATTCTCAACCATGGTAGTGTACTGTACCGTGTAGTGCCTTGAGACATAATGATTTGGGATCAATAGATGATGTCTAGGGATTCATTTAGAAGCCCAGTGAAGGTCTCGTAGTTGAATGTGATATGACATCCCGTAGCCTCGTACCTGACAACACACGTTAGCTGTGATTATAATCATGATTTCGGAGGGCCTCTTGTGCCTTATTACTTTATTAAACAAAACGAATGTGGCATTGGAGACATGATGAGAGAGACAACCTTTTCATAACAGAGTCTGAAAGCATGTTGAGGACAATAATTGGAAAATATAATGATGAAAAACATTTTAACAGGGAGAAATATAATTTCACAGAATTTCTTTTTTTAGAGTAGGTGCCCTACACACTTTCAGGAGGTTTTAATTTCATGAAAAACTTTATGTAACTTTGAACCCTGCGGCCTAACCAGCAGCCTAAACTCTCAGAACTGCAGCCTCACTCAACCGTTCATTATTCATTAATGACCTCAGTATGAGTATTCAACAATCCCGTGGTAGAAATGTAATTAACTGTCAGTTCATCAGGTAGGAGATTCCGGCCATTCATTCTAAACACTCAACTTTCATATCCTTTCAATCCTCACACACGCACACACACACCACACACACCACACACCACCACAACACACACCACACACACACACACACACACACTACACACCACACCACCACACACACACACACCACACACACACATACACTGAGTTAATAAAACATTAGGAACGCCTTCCTAATATTGAGTTACACCTCCTTTTGCCATCAAAACAGCCTCAATTCGTCGGGGCATGGACTCTACAAGGTCTCGAAAGTGTTCCACAAGGATGCTGGCCCATGTTGACTCCACTGCTTCCCACAGTTGTGTCAAGTTGGCTGGATGTCCTTTGGGTGGTGGACCATTCTTGATACACACGAGAAACTGTTGAGTGTGAAAAACCCAGCAGCGTTGCAGTTCTTGACACACTCAAATCGGTGAGCCTGGCACCTACTACCATACCCCGGTCAAAGGCAATTAAATATTTTGTCTTGCCCATTCTAGTGGTTAGAACGTTGGGCCAGTAACAGAAAGGTTGCTGGATCGAATCCCCGAGCTGACAAGGTAAACATCTGCCGTTCTGCCGGTGAGCAAGGCAGTTAACCCACTGTTCCAGTTGTACAACTGACTAGGTATCCCCCTTTCCATCCCCCCTCGAATTGCACACAAACACAATCCATGTCTCATTTGTCTCAAGGCTTAAAAATCCTTCTTTAACCTGTCTATCCCCTTGATCTACACTGATTGAAGTGGATTTAACAGGTGACATCAATAAGGGATCATAACTTTCACCTGGATTCACCTGGTCATTTTATGTTATAGGTGTTCCTAATGTTTTGTCAAGTACCCTGTGCTGAAGTCCGAGTCGAGTCCAAGTCTGAGTCACGAGTCGAGTCACTAGTCCATTCATTTATTAGGTCTTAATGTGCAATGGTTTCTAGTCACCACCAGATGTCAGTATATCACATCTCCCTAATGAAAAACCCCAACTAATTTACTATTCATCACTACCTCACAAGTTCTACTCAATACCTGTGTTTCACTACTTATTTACTGCATAAATTAATGGTAAGTCAGGCTCTCAGCTCCTTTTTTGTAATCGCCCACTGATATTTGTGTAGGTTTTTTATTGCAGGGTGAAAACTAAAGGGCGACTGTTCAGAACCTGGCTATGGGATGCAAGGGGGAAAGTAGGAGGAGGGTAGAGAGACGACAAGTTAAAAGACAGCCTACTTTTCTATACTCAAAGGGAGAGACAGACAAATAGCAAGACTGTTGTTTTACTATTAAACTCAATACTAGTATTGTTTTCGTGAAGCAATTTGTTTCTTAACCAAGCAAAGCTAAATAGTAAGCTGATGACTGGTGGTTACAGGGAAGGAAGAGAGTCACTTGCGTGATGTGTCAACTATGATCGGAGGCGGAGCCAGAGCGGAGCCTGCCCGTCTGCCCACAATCATCGCTTGCTGCCCGGCAACATGTAGATGTAGTGTGCCGGGTCCTTCCCACTGCTAGAGAACAGAACCCTCGCTGCTCTGTGCACCCAGTTCTGCTAATATTCTGCTTATCATAGTAGTCTACCCAGTCCAAGTGCAAATACTGTACGATGAGGTGAGTCTAAGTCACTAATTGTCAAGTCCAAGTCGAGTCACTAGTCAAAATCGGGACTGAAATTGAGTCCGAGTCCTGGACTTGAGTACTACAATACTACATACACACACTGTGGAATAATTAGACAGGTGTATCCGTTGAGATTGCTTTCCTTCAGATGAATTAGCTGGTCATAATTGGCCAGTGTTAAATCAATAATATGAATCTGCTTCCTATAGCTCATTATCCCCAGGGCTGCAGATACATTATTATCTGACCGCAGACACACACCACTGTATTTTCATCCACAGCAGTTTTAGCTATATTCTCAGCCCTGTGGCTGCACTTAGGCTAAACCAATTTTTTTGTCATTCACCATATTAAAATTTTGTGTTGCTGGTAACTGAATGGCAGTTTTTGGAATCATAGTGTTGATTGTCTGAACTATTATTTTGTAACACAAAGACAACTCTGCCTGAGTATAGTTCTCCCTTTGACCCCAGATACATCCAGTTTAGTGAGTGTTTACTGAATGTTTTCCAATAAGTCTGTGCTGTAATAAACATCAGTTTTATAGCTGTAGTATTATTATGAAGGCTCATTAATGAACCCAGAGAGTTAATGGAGCGACGTACCTTTGTACCAGGAGGAGAGGTGCTGACTCAGGTGGCAACAGGACCAGAACTAATCGACTTCTAGAACCCGGGGAGTGTAGGGAGATGAAGGAGACATTGACGTACTGGAACAGTTATACGTTTCAGAAGTTTCTTAAGCAAACTTGAAATGTTCTTAGTGTACACAGTGGTTCATACGTTTCCTAAGCACACACAAAGATTCTAAAATACTTTGCCATGTGCTGCCTGGCTGTATGTCTGTGCCCACCACTCACCCACGCACCAGCCAGAGACCCAGAGATTACACACTCCGTTAATAGAAGCTTTTATCTACTCAGCCGCACCACACTTCAACTCTGTAGAGTGGTTGGCTACACCGACACATGAAACAGGTTAATTGACATCTTCAGATACTCCAATAGTGTTTTTTAGAGTCTGATACGGCACCTTATAAACATTTACAGTTATATATAATGTTAGCTTAATGGAATTCAAGTAGGGTGTGAATGACTTTAATTGAAGTACTCTAATATCAATTGGGATAGAAACGTATTTAGCGTGTGTGGCTGGTGTATATAGTCAGGTGTAATTATGTCTAAGAGGGAGAAATGTCATTTGGTGTGTACGGGAACAATTAGCCTTGAATAAAGATCATTATGATAATTTTTAAAGACCACATTAATGTTTTTCGATACATACATTAACATGTTTATAAGATCAATTCACACAAAATGAATTAATGTATTAAAGGAATGATCTTTCCAAACACAATACATATTGTCAAGTCAAATGTATTTAAAGTGCATTTTACAAGGGTCACAACACACTTTACACAACACACACGTTCTGCGTGACCGCAAATAATAGTTTCATAATACTGAATATGGACAAAAACCTCAAACTTAGGAAGGTATTGTGCAATGAACAATATGCACACTTTACAATTCCAAGGCTGTAACTCTACATTGTTAACCCTTTCACAAAGGCTTTGTGTTATTTTGTTCTGAGAGAAACAGCCTTTTTAAGGTCTTTTGAGAGACCCAGTCCATGGAATGTGGACAAACCTCAGTGCATTATGGGCCTCTATGCCATGTTGCTAAGTCAGCGGTTTGTACAATGGGGCCACAGGTATAAAAAGAAAGGTTTTAAACCAGTAGGATATCAGTTCCAGAGCAGCAGCAGCAGCAACAGCAGGACCCCCCACGAAGCAAGCCAAAATGCCCAACATGAACAGCAGGATAGTCTTCTACGAGGACAGGAACTTCATGGGCCGCTCCCATGAGTGCAGCACCGACTGCCCTGACATGTCCTCCTTCCTGAGCCGCTGCCACTCCTGCAAGGTTGAGGGTGGCTGCTTCATGCTGTATGACCGCCCCAACTACATGGGAAACCAGTACTTCATGAGGAGGGGAGAGTACGCTGACTACCACATGATGGGAATGGCCAATGGTATGAGATCCTGCCGCATGATCCCAATGCACAGGGGATCTTACAGGATGAAGATCTACGAGAGAGAGAGCTTCGGCGGTCAGAGCCACGAGATCATGGAGGACTGTGACAACATCATGGATCGTTACCGCATGTCCAGCTGTATGTCCTGCAACATCCAGGACGGCCACTGGCTCATGTATGAGATGCCCCACTTCAGAGGCAGGATGATGTTCATGAGGCCTGGAGAGTACAGGCACTTCAGCATGGGTATGGGAAGCATGGGTGGCATGGGCGGCATGGGTGGCATGAGGTTCCAGAGCATGAGGCGTATCAACGAGTCCTGGTACTAGATGCTGCTCTTTACAATGATGTAAATGAGACAAGCCATTGAATAAAAATTTGAAATAAAAAAAACTCCAAGTAATTTTTTRTTTCTTTCTGAGGAACAAATATAATCATATTCATTCTGTAATGCACCTTGATATAGTACTTGTCATCGAAAGCTCTGAAATGCCACAACTGTCTGCCCACAACCTTTGACCATAATTCAACATATTTAACACTCCATGAGACCATTCAACTCATTAGAATGCCAATATACATGGACAGTGATAGCTGTTGTTGATAATAACAGCTCCAAGAGAACATCCCATAATGATTTATTATTAAAGAAACAAGGTCTTTACCTCTCAGTCTGGTTCAATACACTTTATCAGCTCCGTAAGCTAAATAAACAACCATCACTGTCAATGGGTATTGACTGTTGAACTACAGTCAAAGGACAGTACACAGTGACCTGAAAACAGTGGAGATTTTACTTGAACAGACCATTGATGTTGGCCCACAGTAGAAGGAGAGTATTTACATGGACAACATTGTTATGTGTGTGAATGTGAGAGTTGTGAATGCCTGATGCCCTTGGGAGGCCTGGGGAGGCCTGGTGACTCTCCAGGATCAGTCTTGATGTAGGATGGCAGGTTCTGGGCTCTGACCTGTAATTGGTTTGTCATTGATTACCACTTCATGAGTTGTGACTGTCTCTCTGTCCCTCTGGAATCTCACTCAGTCTGTCTGGATGGCACTGGGCCTAGCTGAGAGTTGGAGTGTGTGTGTGTGTGTGTGTGTGTGTGTGTGTGTGTGTGTTTTTTCAAACTAGCGCGAGATTGCCTCACTGCTTTTAGCTTTTAAAGAAGTTGAACTCTGGCAGATGGACAGTCTGCTTCTCTATATCAGTACTAAAGCCAAGGCCCAACTCAATTCATTGCAGATAAAAGCAAACTATCACCTCTTATTAGGCTCAGTACACTGTTCCTCAATCATTATTAGATTAGTTAGGGTTAGGGTTGTGGCTAGGGTAGGGTTTAACCTGGATGTGGACATGAAGCTAGGGTTAGAGTTAGTAGGATTGCTTGTGTAGTCTAGAGAAGTTTATCCTCCT
>NC_036875.1:26668438-26674802 GCF_002910315.2 Salvelinus sp. IW2-2015
CTTCGCGGATGCATGAGTAATCGATCGCCTCCCTGTCACTTCACGGCCCACTCTGGTTTCACTCAATAAAAAAAAAAGAGAAAAAAAGAGTTTATCTCCCCTTCCCTTCTCTCTCCTTCCTCTGCTATCCCCTCTTAACAACCAGTTCGAGCACGGCTCAGTAGGCATATCCAGGGTTTCCAGGGCAGGCGCCAGATCGGTGCTGCCATATATAACCTCCTAGCAGATGTCTATTTTGTTTTCCTGGCGCAGAGACAGGACAAACTGATGTCTCATTAAGGAGGAGACAGAGAGAGACGCAGACGAGAGAGAGAGAGAGGAGAGATGAATGAGAAGCGAGAGGACAACAGGGCTGAGGAGAGACCCACCACGAAGCAAAGGCCAAAAGAAGGGAACCCCAGACGAATGAACAGACAGGAATAGATTGACTTTCTAACGAGAGGAAGAAGAGAGGAAGACAGGGAAACTTCATGGGAGGCCGAGCGCCCAGAGAGAAGATGGCGAAAAGGGACACCCGACTGCTCCTGACAAATGAGAAAATGTACGCGTACGCTTCCTGGAAGCCGAGGCTTTGCCACTGCGCAAGGTTGGAGGAGGATCGATGGTCGGCGAGATGGAGTTTCTTTCCCATGCCAAATTGACATGTAAGGATATCTGACCTCTCGCTTGAATTGATAGACACGAGACAGAGAAGAGAGAGCTCGCAAGACTAACATGAGAGGAGAAACCGAGAGAAGACGACGAAATGAGGGAAGGGGAGAGTACCGAGAGGCTGGAGAAAGAGCTACAACCACAATAGGATGGAAGAATGGCCGCAGACAAAGTGCAGATAATGGAGAATGCGCTGAAAGACGCGGACCAGAGAGACACATGAGGAGATATTATAATATGTAATGAGACCGCGATGCATACAGGGATCATAACAGGATGAAAGATCTACGAGAAGAGAGAAGCTTCGGCGGTCAGAGCCACAAGATCATGGAGAGGACTGTGACAAACATCAGATGGACGTTACCCGCGCATGTCCAGATGTATGTCCTGCAACAATCCAGGTGACCCACTGGCTCATGTATGAGATGCCCCACTTCAGAGGCAGGATGATGTTCATGAGGCCTGGAGAGTACAGGCACTTCAGCATGGGTATGGGAAGCATGGTTGCAGAAGAAAAAGAGAGCATCTAGAGATAGATTGTCGCGGCCAGGCTGCCAATAAGAGAGTTGGCCTTGAAGTGGACAATAGGACAGAGACAGAGAGTTCCGAAGAGCAGTAGAGAGGTGCTTGATCAAAACGGAATTACCGTAGAGTACTGAGGAGAGTATGCTACCTATAGCGTTACGAAGAAAGAAGAGAATGAGGACAGCACGATGAGGAATCCAAAATTATGAAGATGAAAAAAAGACTATCCATAGTATATATTTTATTTATCCTGTGTTCTGTATAATAGAAGACAGAAGATTAAGAGATCATGAGTACAGATTGAGAGCAAAGAGATGTGATGGACAACCTAGAGAGTACTTAGAACTGAGATCATCGAGAAGAAGCTACTTAGAAGAAAGAGTGCACACAACAAACGTAGTTCTGGCCGCAAAGAAGACCCTGAGATTGAGACCGCAAGTATAGAGAGTATCATACATATTTTAACACTCGAGATGAGGAGAACCAGATTTGGCATACGAGACTCGAGAGCAGAATGATCAGCGAGATGAGCGCGAAGAGATCTACTGAATGAGTGCGAAGTAGAGAAGTAAATGAACTCGAGAGAGATCGAGATGTTGTTGATAAATAGAGCTCACTCGCAGAAGGAAAGCAATCGTACCGAATAAGAGTATCTAGAGATCGCAGAAGAACATCTCGAAAAAGAAACACAAGGTCTTTACCTGCGTGAGATCGACAGTCTGGGAGATTCCGAATGTACAGACGAGTTTTATCTCACGATCCCCATACAGATGAGAGTCTTGGAATTGATATAGACAGAGACAACACGCAGAGAGAAGAAGTCTACTTGTCATATGTGGGGTATGACTGTTGAACTACCAGTCAAAGCAGACGAAGTGAAGCGCAGACCAGAGACAGGAAAGAGTAAGTGAGAGACCTATACAGAAAACGAAGTATCTCGAGAGAGTAGTATACTTGATACAGACCATTGATGATTGGTCATATCACAACAAAAGAAATAAAAGAGAAATATTTAAACAAAATGAGAGAAAACAACAAACAAATAAAATAAGAATAAAAATTGAAGTAGTTGGAGAAAAATATATGAGTTAGAGAGCGCGTATTATGAAAGCGAACCTAGAGACGCAGAGGAGAGAGACAGAGAGACACGCAGACAGGTGACCAACGCAGGGAGTACGAAGATCATGAACAGACAGTCTAGAGGCAGACAAGGCAACAGTGGCTAGGCAGCACATGACATCAGACCACTGTCATAGACAGATCATAACGAGACTGTGACATGAACTTAGAACATAACCAGCACTTCTCAGTTAGTCTTGACTGTCTTCACTATGCGACACTGCTCAGAGAGCAAATTTCACTCAGTCTGGTCGGGCCATTAGACAGCTAGACGAGCCGATCAGCTGTAGAAGATTGAGCTTGAGCTGTAACGAGTGTAAATTGTTGAAGTTCAATCTGTGGTAGGTGACCTGAGTGCTCTGTGAGTGTACCCCTAATTTGTGTGAAACAATAATACACCTGAAAACAAAAATTGTTAAACACAACATGTAAAGTGTTGGTCCCAAGGTCTTATGAGCTTTGTGGATGTGAAGTAAGATGAATGTTGTATTTCCTCAATAGAGTGGTTGTGTGTGTCCATTTGTGTCACGACTTCTCAGCGCGTATTAGTGTTGTGGTCCCTCTCCTTGTTTCGGGCCGGTGTTGTCGTTCGGCGATCGACGTCACCGGCCTTTATAGCCGCCGCCACCACTTTTCATTTTCCATTTGTTTTGCTTTTAGTCTTACACACCTAGTTTCTCGCGTGCACTGCGAATTGAGCTGTGTCGTGTGGTGTGTTGTTGTATGTATTTAACACTTAGGTTGTTGCCTCCTAGTGGTGTTTTGTGTGTGGTCGATGAAATTGTCTCGTGTCGTATGAGTGTACGGGTGGGCGCACTAGCTTTATCTGTCTTCTAGCTTTTAAATATAATATGCTCTGATCTGGCAAGATGGACATGTCTTAGTTTTTTCTGTCATTTATTTAGATTCAAAGTACTAGTATACAAAATCACCTAAGAGATTTCCTCTACCTCCTTCCTGTTATCCATTGACGGTCACATCGATACACAACGAGGCCATATACACACACATAGCGAATCCACCCCATTCTTATCTCTAAAGTTGTCCACATAAACCACTAGATACATCTCACTGCGAAGCTAATTTACGATCATTTAGCGCGATATAGAGCTTAATTCGGCATTCCATTACGCGTGGACAGGTTTAATCTCGTGCGAATGATGTCACAATGAAAGCTAGCGTGATATATGTATAATGGTCTTAGAGTTGATCGAGTGTAACACAGTGGTGTAACCTTGTGTGCTGGAGATCATAAATTGCAGCACTCTAAAATGTGCAGTTTTGAATGCAGCATCAAACACAAGTGCCGCAACAGGTGAGACATGTAACGTCTCAGAGTTTTGATAGAGGTAGTGTAGCTGCAGCAGATGTCTGGATGATGGGTGTACTTCATAGAATGAGAGGTTCCTCTACCACGAGCTTGTTGGCGAGGATGATGGTTACCAAATGTCAGACTGTGAGTGTATTCCTATGAACCATTAAGACCAGCCTCCAACATCTCAGCTGTGTTCATTAGTGATTGTGGATGTGTGTTGTCCTAAGCGTGACATAAGCGCTTACACCTGTTCGATGCGACATCTCGACAAGAGCCCAGTGGTATAGTATTGTGGCGTGTCTTGTGTGTGTGAGCCGAGCATGTTTGCTGTCAAAGTTGTGAACAGAAGTGACCCAATTGTGTCGTGGCTTAGGGTTAGGGTTTAAACCTGGACTGTGGACGGATTACAGCTAGGAGGTAGAGTGTAGGTTTGATGCAATGCACTAATAGTCTTGTGGTGGTGTCTAGCGGAGCGTAAAGGGACTATAAAACAACGGACGAATTGTGGACCAATGAAGCTTAGAGGATAGAGTGTGACTGAGTATTATGCGCGTGAGTTGTTTGTCTATTGTCATGCCATTCATCCGGTCCGCCATCATCTCATGTGTTTCTAGTGAATAATTAATGCAAATTGTCTTTAGGGTAAGGGTTTAACCTGGATGTGGACATGAAGCTAGGGTTAGAGTTAGGGTTAGGGTTGTTTGTGGTTGTGTCTAGGGTAAGGGTTTAACCTGGATGTGACATGAAGCTAGGATAGAGTTAGGGTTAGGGTTGTTTGTGGTTGTGTCTAGGGTAAGGGTTTAACCTGGATGTGGACATGAAGCTAGGGTTAGAGTTAGGGTTAGGGTTGTTTGTGGTTGTGTCTAGGGTAAGGGTTTAACCTGGATGTGGACATGAAGCTAGGGTTAGAGTTAGGGTTATGGTAGGTGCTATGTGGGTGCGTCTAAATGGCATCCTAACTCTAAAATGTTATTTCAATATCCCACAACTGTAATCCTAACCACAACCCTAACCCTAGCATCATGTCTACATCCCGGTTCAGCCCTAACCCTAGCATCATGTCTACATCCCGGTTCAACCCTAACCCTAGCATCATGTCTACATCCCGGTTCAGCCCTAACCCTAGCATCATGTCTACATCCCGGTTCAACCCTAACCCTAGCATCAGTGTCTACATCCCGGTTCAACCCTAACCTAGCATCATGTCTACATCCCGGTTCAACCCGTAAACCTTAGCTTTAAAAGGAAAAACTGTTCATGTTGCGCGCCAGGGAGCACGTTACCTGGGCGTCAATATTAAATGATAAAGCCTCTTGGAAACCTCCTTTTCGACTTTGCTTGCTAATTGGTAGCATGTCCTTAGCAATGCAATGCATAATAGCATTTGTGATGTCTTTGTCTTTTCGATGTTAGCTGTAGGGCATAAACCCTGTCAGTGTTGACTGCTTCGGTCAAACATCCCTAGATTGGCTGGTGCTTGAGGGGCGTTTATCAATACTGTGGTGCAAACTCAAACTTCCTGCATGTTCCAAAGAGTAATTTTGCTTCAGATGTTGAAAAAGGTTTGTCGTATTACCGGACTTCGTAGTCACCTGTCTATGGCACAATTTGCACCGAACATTGCACTGCTCTTTGTCGGACTTCAAACAGCCAAACCACTTCCAAATTACTGAAACAGTTTAAAACCTTTCAGTGATACCCATCCCGGATCCGGGATCCTCCTCATCAAAAAAGCTGACTAGCATAGCCTAGCCTAACGGGACAGGGATGTCATATAATATAATTTTCATGAAATCACAAGTCCAATACAGCAAATGAAAGATAAACATCTTGTGAATCCAGCCATCATTTCCGATTTTTTTTTTTACACAATATGTATTTATATTAGCTAAACACAATAGCCAAACACACAACCGCATATGTTCACCATGTTTCCACCGCATAGGTAGCTTTCACAAAACCGACAAAATTGAGATAACTTCATCAGATGACAGTCTTATAACGTGTTATACAATACATTTATGTTTTGTTCGAAAATGTGCATATTTGAGGTATAAATCATAGTTTTACATTGCAGCCACCATCAAAAATAGCATCAAAGCAGCCAGAATAATTACAGAGAGCAACGTGAAATTAATAAATACTCATCATAAAACATTTATGAAAAATACATGGTGTACAGCAAATGAAAGATAAACATCTTGTGAATCCAGCCAATATTTCTGATTTTTTAAGTGTTTTACAGCAAAAACACAATATAGAATTATATTAGCTTACCACAATAGCCAAACACACAACCGCATTTATTCACCGCAAAGGTAGCTTTCGCAAAAACCAGCAATAAATATAAAATTAATCACTAACCTTTGGGCAACTTCATCAGATGACAGTCTTATAACATCAAGTTATACAATACATTTATGTTTTGTTCGAAAATGTGCATATTTAGAGCTGCAAATCGTGGTTATACATTGTGAATACGTAGCAACATTTTCCCAGAATGTCCGGAGATACTCACCTAATCTGACCAAAGAACTCATCATAAACTTTACATAAAAATACTTGTTGTATGGCAAATGAAAGATACACTGGTTCTTAATGCAACCGCTGTGTTAGATTTTTAAAAATAACTTTACTACAACATACAAAATACATTATTGTGAGACAGCGCTCACATATTCTCCGCCCTGTTGGATTCTACATATTCCACAGAAATACGAAATAACATCATAAATTGTTTCTTACTTTTGCTGA
>NC_036875.1:26680264-26681703 GCF_002910315.2 Salvelinus sp. IW2-2015
ATATTGATAAATAAAAGCCAGTTGAATAGGCAGGCCCTGAAACAAAGCCTTGTTTTCAGATTTTTCACTTCCTGTATGGAAGTTTGCTGCCAAATGAGTTCTGTTTGACTCACAGATATAATTCAAACAGTTTTAGAAACTTGAGAGTGTTTTCTATCCAATAGTAATAATAATATGCATATTGTATGATCTAGAATAGAGTACGAGGCCATTTAAATTGGGCACGATTTCTTCCAAAGTGAAAACAGCGCCCCCCTATTGACAAGAAGTTTTAACCCTTTTTATCAATAATTTCTTCGTTGGAAGCTGCTCCTTCTCCATGGCTATCACTGCCACTGTTTTCGCCTACATCACTCATTTTTCGTGGTTAATAGTGGCGACTCCATCACTCCAGATGCTAAGTGGTTTTTAGTGGGCGTATACCTCTCCACGTGCATATTGTCACTTCTCCGCACATTCCTGCTGCATCAGAGGTGATATGGACTGCTGTACCTAATTACTCTATATCGACATTATCAAAAATGAATCTAAACTTTTTTATATCGTTATTGAGGGAAGAAATTAAATCAATAAATATTGATATTGATTTATCGCCCAGCCCTAATACAGTGTGTTACACATGGAATAAACAAACATACCGTCAATAATACAATAGAAAAAGTCTATATACAGTGTGTGCAAATGAGGTAGGATAACGAAGGTAAGGCAATAAATAGGCCATAAAGGTGAAGTAATTACAATTGAGCTATTAACACTGGAGTGAAAGATGGGCAGATGAGGATGTGCTACTAGAAAAAAAATCGGTGTGTAAAAGAACAGAAAAACAAAAGAAATATGGGGATGAGGTAGGTAGTTGGTTGGATGGGCTATTTAAAGCTGGGCTGTTTACAGCTGCAGCGATCGGTATGTTGCTCTGACAGATGATTCTGTTAGTGAGGGAGATATAAGTCTCTAACTTCAGTGATTTTTGCAATTTGTTCCAGTCAATGGCAGCAGAGAACTGGAAGGAAAGGCGGCCAAAGAGGTGTTYGCTTTGGGGATGTCCAGTGAAATATACCTGCTGGAGCGTGTGCTACGGGTGGGTGTTGCTATGGTGACCAGTGAGCTGAGATAAGGTGGAGCTTTACCTAGCAAAGAATTATAGATGACCTGGAGCCAGGGGGTTTGACAACAAATATGTAGCAAGGACCAGCCAATGAGAGCATACAGGTTGCAGTGGTGGGTAGTATATGGGGCTTTGGTGACAAAATGGATGGCACTGTGATAGACTGCATCCAGTTTGCTGAGTAGAGTGTTGGAGGCTATTTTGTAAACGACATCGCCGAAGTCAAGGATCGGTAGGATAGTCAGTTTTACGAGGGTATGTTTGGCAGCATGAGTGAAGGAGGCTTTGTTGCGAAATAGGAAGCCGATTCTAGAATTAATTTTGGATTGGAGAT
>NC_036875.1:26688638-26694305 GCF_002910315.2 Salvelinus sp. IW2-2015
TGTAGGATGCAAATTTCTGTTTGAAAAAGCTAGCCTTTGCTTTCCTAACTGACTGTGTATATTGGTTCCTGACTTCCTGAAGAGTTGCACATCGCGGGGACTCAGCAAGCAGTTRAACAGTTTTACCGGTGGGCCCCGGTACCAATAAATGTATAAAACCGAAAACGTACAGTACCTTGACATGGAACAGTTGCAGTGTTGGATCTGCTGGATGTCCTTAACTGTTCAACTATTGTCTRTATCTCTCTTTGAGTCAACTACTCACCACACTTTATGCATTGCAGTGGTAGCTAGCTGTAGCTTATACTTTCAGTGCTAGATTCATATCAGTTCATCCTGCAAGAGCTCTGATAGGTTGGAGGATGTTGAATGGATGCTGTTGAGGGTACTGTAGACCTTCATTGCAAAACAGTGTGTTTAATCAGTTATTTGGTGACATTAATATATTTTGTATAGTTTTATCTAAAAAAATGACAACTTTTTTAATGTTTCCCTATTTAAATTTGTTATGAATTTCACTGAGTACAATGGTCCTCCCCTTCCTCCTCTGAGGATCCTCCACTGATCCCTACAGCTGTACTGCCAACCGCAACCCTAACTCTAACCCTAACATGCCACACCGCTCGTGTCACGTGCGCGATCGTTGCAAAATAAATGTACACATACATGTTATTCAATCACTGCACTCACACTGCTCGCGCACGTCTATGTAGCCAGGCGCTAAAATAGAACTTGGTTCTATTTCTGATGCTTGATGTGCTGCAAGTCCCGCCTCTCCCATCTCCTCATTGGTTTAGGAACGTATACCCACGTGGGTGATTGAAAGATGAACTGAGGTCCATACTCCAGTCCAGCTGGTAGTGTTAATGTACCTTAAAGTTGGTTGCCAACCTCCATATAAAGTCCAAAGAAGAAGAAGAAGACTGAAGGAGGAGAAATTATTAGAAACAAACTCGGTTTACCTTTTTATCTGTGGATTAATTGTCAGAGTAGCTAATAACAACCCAARGTTTATATCCCAATACAAATTAGCTGGCAACAGCAAGCTAGCTAGCTAAATTGCCATAAATGTTCAATGCTTTTCGACCTGTCCACAAATTAATATAGTTGGTTCTGTCACGTTCTGACCTTAGTTCTTTTGTTATTTCTTTTGTTTTAGTATGGTCAGGGCGTGAGTTGGGTGGGRGATCTATGTTCYTTTTTCTATGTTGGTTTTTGCGTTTGGCCTGGTATGATTCTCAATCAGAGGCAGCTGTCTATCGTTGTCTCTGATTGAGAATCATACTTAGGTAGCCTTTTTCCACCTGTGTTTCGTGGGTGTTTATTTTCTGTGTCTGTGTGTTCCACARGGAACTGTTTCGGTTTGTTATTTCACGTGTCGTTTATTGTTTTGTTTCWGTGTTCGATTGTTTTATTAAAGAGCATGAACASGTACCACGCTGCGCATTGGTCCTCCGATCCTTACTACTCCTCSTCGTCTGAGGAGGAGGAAGACAGCCGTTACAGGTTCAGATATTTCAACCTGCATGTCCTGATCGCGTCTGGTGTGGGTGGACAAAATCAACATGTGCACGCTGACGCACGCATGCGAGCAGTCTGGTCAGCATGTAACCCTCACAGCTTTCCTTTATCTGGTCAAGTACACATCCACACTATACAGCACTTCACCATCAGCCATAGAGGAACAAAATATTATCAGTCATCACAGAACCCTCCAGGATCATCACCAAGATTCACAGCTGTGAATTACAGAGCAGCAGCCATTACAGCTTGTGGAGCTGGCTATTGGACAACTACAAATACCTAGYTGTCTGGTTAGACTGTAAACTCTCCTTGCAGACTCACATCAAACATCTCCAATCCAAAGTTAAATCTAGAATTGGCTTCCTATTTCGCAACAAAGCATCCTTCACTCATGCTGCCAAACATACCCTCGTAAAACTGACCATCCTACCGATTCTCGACTTCGGCGATGTCATTTACAAAATAGCCAAAATAGCCCTAATCAATAAATTGGATGCAGTCTATCACAGTGRCATCCGTTTTGTCACCAAAGCCCCATATACTACCCACCACTGCGACCTGTATGCTCTCGTTGGCTGGCCCTCGCTTCATACTCTTCGCCAAACCCACTGGCTCCAGGTCATCTACAAGACCCTGCTAGGGAAAGTCCCCCCTTATCTCAGCTCGCTGGTCACCATAGCAGCACCCACCTGTAGCACGCGCTCCAGCAGGTATATCTCTCTGGTCACCCCCAAAGCCAATTCCTCCTTTGGCCGCCTCTCCTTCCAGTTCTCTGCTGCCAATGACTGGAACGAACTACAAAAATCTCTGAAACTGGAAACACTTATCTCCCTCACTAGCTTTAAGCACCAGCTGTCAGATTAGCTCACAGATTACTGCACCTGTACATAACCCATCTATAGTTTAGCCCAAACAACTACCTCTTCCCCTACTGTATTTATTTATTTATTTTGCTCCTTTGCACCCCATTATTTATATTTCTACTTTGCAATTTCTTCCACTGCAAATCTACCTTTCCAGTGTTTTACTTGCTATATTGTATTTACTTCGCCACCATGGCCTTTTTTTGCCTTTACCTCCATTATCTCACCTCATTTGCTCACATTGTAGATAGACTTATTTTTCTACTGTATTATTGACTGTATGTTTGTTTTACTCCATGTGTAACTCTGTGTTGTTGTATGTGTCGAACTGATTTGCTTTATCTTGGCCAGGTCGCAATTGTAAATGAGAACTTGTTCTCAACTTGCCTACCTGGTTAAATAAAGGTTAAATAAATAAATAAAATATGTAAAAATAGTAAAGCTTAATTTAGGGTTCTATTATTCTACTATTTAGGGTTCTACTATGAAATAAAATAAATAAAAAAATTCAATCTTTAGTGCTGAAGTTCAGCATTACAGCGTGGTTGAAATCTAAAGGCAATGTTTCCACGTTCGCAGAGACTGCATTCACCGTAAATCCTGCCCAGCCCAATCGGAAATTACCRTTACATTTCTATCGCACAATCTGTAACGCTTCATCGATACAGATTTAATATAGCTCTTAATTACACTCCYTGCACACAGCGCTCAGCCCTCCCACCCCGCCCACGCTCCCCTTCTCCCATAAAAAAGAAGTGCTGAAATGGGCTGGGTGCCCTAACGCCTGTAGGGTTGTTTTTTATGGAGGACGRGGGTTTTGCTTAGGTTAATGAGCTTCAATGACACACATATTACAGCAAATATAGTCACATAGACAGTAACACATGTGTCCCACTATATTCTCACGTGGGAAATAGCACTGCCATGCTCCTCCTAATCTAATAGTCCTTATTGGCATGACACCATGGGAGATTACTGGCTTAATTTTTCAGGAAGAGTAGGAAGCAGCTAATGTGGATCCATAATAAACACAAATACAAATAACATGAATATGTTTTCCATTTTCATTMCACCAGCATATTTTTTTACTTCACCGCTATTTGTTAATGATAGCGTCTTCCCGCCATTAGATCTCCTGGCGATGTTCTTCTCAAGCGGTTGAATAKCTTAATTCTAATGAGTTGAGTTGTTTGGTTTCCAGATGCTTTTTGATAACCTTRATGTTAAACATGTGGAAGCTGCTTTCGATGTACAACACCATMAATCGGAAGCACAGAAAAAAATAGATACAAAAATGCTATTGCTATTAGGTTATTGCTATGWTATTAATTTTGTATTCCTATGTTCTTACATAGTTTATTTTTATTCATTACTGTAAAATGGTCACTGGCAGGTTCCATCTCCTCCGAASTGAAAGTGTTTATCAGTATCTACCTCATGCAGTGGACGTGCAGTCACGTGGTTCTGAAAGCATGACTCCATTCATTACAATCTGCAAATAGTCTGTAAACCTACGGTTGTGCGATAAGAAAAACTTTCCGTCCCTGGTTGGGCTCGAACCAKCAACCTTTAGATTAACAGTCTAACGSGCTAGCCGATTGCGCCACAGAGACTACTGCGACAAGACGCGATAGAACAAACTACTGTGCATGCTGCTGAAATCTCACTTTATACACAGCCTGAGCTCTGCAGTTTTTTTAGTGGGTCAACACTCCTAGTCCTGGAGAGCTATTGTATATCAGGTGTGTTAGTGCTGCGATAGAACCCTGCACATATCAACCCGCTGAATAACTTCATTCTAATGAGGATTTTTCATGACTAGAAAAGGTTTCTTTTCCTGGGTAGGTTCGAACCACCAACCTTCAGACTAATAATCTAACGCACTTGCTGATTGCGCCAGTGAGAAAGCTAAGAAAGCATTTGGCCACAAACAGTAAGGAAGAGAGGCTCAACTCGGCAGAAAATCTGTCTCCTTCCAGCAGGTGGTGTTTTTTCGTTGTTACGCCTCGCAAGCAAAGAGTTTTTGTAAGGATTATAATAATGGATCACAATAATGAGATATATTTACCAATCCAAAGAAAGCATAGACATCCCGCCGTGCCGCTTTGTGGACAACGACTCCCATTGTTAGGGCGGAGAGATATGTACTGTATCTTGTCAGTACATCTATWATCTTTGGCACCATGTAGAAAAACTGCTGTATGCGGTGCTGAAACTGAGCACTACCTGAGCTATCACTGAGCACTACCTGAGCTATCACTGAGCACTACCTGAGCTATGACTGAGCACAACCTGAGCTCTGCAGCTGTTTGTCAGTTGCTGTTCCTCATTCCTGCTCATAGAGAGCCACATGTTGTGTGTTCAGGTATGCTTGTATGGGTGCTAAATCAGGTATGTTAATGCCGGGACAGATTCTGATTGGGATAACAAGCAGCAGTAGTTCCGGTGTTTGGTTTTCATCACTGGTTATTTGGACAAATCACGATTTTGAAAGTATTAGCATCTTTCGAATTTCTGAAGGGYAAGMGGCAATCGGCCCGTAACTTGCAAAGAGAGAGTGTGGAGCTCCTCGTTCTGGGTCCGCTCCTCGTTCTAGCATTTCTGGATCCATTCCCTTAACACGTATGGACCCAGAACTTAATAGAGCAGCTGGGTTACACAATATTAGATCATTACAGCAGACGACTCCCACACACATATACCTTGAAAAAATACACACAAACGCACAGTCACACATAATTTTGACGCTGCCATGAAACACCAGACCGAAGATGAGTCTCACACTATGCCCTTTCACTGCTCTTTATAACCAGCTCTTAGTATAGCTCAGGTCCTAACCTACTAGTGTGTGTGTGTGTGTGTGTGTGTGTGTGTGTGGTGTGTTGGTGTGTGTGTGTGTGTGTGTGTGTGTGGTGTGTGTGTGTGTGTGTGTGTGTGTGTGTGTGTGTGTGTGTTGCCACAGTGAACAAGTATTTGCAGTTAGAACAGCCTCGCGCTGTAGAAAATTAAGAATGCAGAGCAGGGTTATTTGTTTGCAGCTTGAAGAGTTTGGACTTCAACTAATTCACAATCAATGGGAGTTACAGCACAAGGATACAGACTCTGAACACTGTGGCATCATGATGAGACTCAAAGCCCTTTCTCATGTAGAGGACTCAAAGCCCTTTCTCATTATAGAGACTCAAAGCCCTTTCTCATTATTATGTAGACTCGAAAGCCCTTCGTCTCATGATAGAGACCAAAGCCCTTTTTTCGTGCATTATAGGAGTACTCAGGAGGC
>NC_036875.1:26699930-26708195 GCF_002910315.2 Salvelinus sp. IW2-2015
CGCCACACTGTCATCTCCTAGGGACCTCTTCTGGGATACAGACAATCTCTAGGGACCTCTTCTGGGATACAGACAATCTCTAGGGGACCTCTTCTGGGAACAGACAATTCTAGGGGACCTCTTCTGGGATACAGACAATCCCTAGGGACCTATTCTGGGATACAGACAATCTCTAGGGACCTCTTCTGGGATACAGACAATCTCTAGGGGACTCTTCTGGGATACAGACAATCCCTAGGTGACCTCTTCTGGGATACAGACAATCTCTAGGGGACCTCTTCTGGATACAGACAATCTCTAGGGACCTCTTCTGGATACGGATACAGACATCTAGGTGACCTCTTCTGGGATACAGACAAACTCTAGGGACCTCTTCTGGATACAGACAATCTTAGGGGACCTCTTCTGGGATACAGACAATCTCTAAGAGAACCTCTTCTGGATACAGACAATCTCTAGGGACCTCTTCTGGGATACAGACAATCTCTCGCTGGTGTTTCTTCCTATTGTAGAAGGAAAGTGTCAGAATATTCTCAAGAATTTATAAAGGAATATAACACTTGTGGTCCCCATTTCTTGGAAATGGCCATTACCAATTATTCTCCTGGATAAAAGAAAGGCTCCTGCACACACTTGTAGGGTCTTTCCGTCTGTATTTCGGTCAAGTCGACCTTTTCTCTAAGACATTGAGTCCATGGAGTTAATTTGGGTTCTGATAAACAAACTCTTCATCTAATTAGAAACTGGTTGTACCTGGGTTACTCCCTGGTGATAATAAACACATGCACACACACCACACACACACACACACACACACACACACACACACACACAACAACACACACACACACACACACACACACACACACACACACACACACACACACACACACACACACACACACACCGCACCCCGCCTAGTTCATGTGCCACAGCAGGAGGGTATTTTACTGTTATTAGGGGGTCTGTTATGCAAACAGATGCCAAGTCAGCAGGTGGGCTCTGAGTGCACAACACACAGGACCCCAGGGGCCTTGAGTAATGGGTTGGCATGGAAACCAAGTGATCTGACTGATGCGTGATTGACACCACAACACATCTTACACACAGAGGAAAAGCACATTGCCTTGTTAGAGCAGAGCAAAGCAGCCCCGAGTCACACTTACAACCTTCACACATATCACAGAGAGAAATTAAATAAAAACAGTGTGGTGTTTGAGAGTAGCCAGAGCATCATGACAGCAAACTAAACTACGCCAGAGGAATTGTATAGCGTTTCTGAAAAACAAAACTATGTTGAGAGATAATATGGATCTCTACTAGTCATCTGACAGCACACCCAGAACATATCACAACTTTAAACTTATGCTCATCCTGACACTAAGCAGCCAACCAAAACAACTCTATGAAATTCTACAAATTCAAAGTAATTGCAAATGTGTATGTAACAAAATCATGTGCCTTTGCCTCTCTTTAGGGTGTCAGTCAGTTTGGACCCTGGGGGCTTGGGGGCCTATAGAACCCTGGACAGACAGACAGACAGACAGACAGACAGACAGACAGACAGACAGACAGACAGACAGACAGACAGACAGACAGACAGANCAGACAGACAGACAGACAGACAGACAGACAGACAGACAGACAGACAGACAGACAGACAGACAGACAGACAGACAGACAGACAGACAGACAGACAGGGATTGTATATACTCACCATTGTCTGTTTGTCTTTCATCACAACGTACAAGCGCGAACACTCTAATCCTCCTGATGAATCCCACAACCTGTCTGGCCCCAACAGAATGAAGGAAGGATTTACAGACTGCATGGAGGACAGGAAAGGATGGATGGAATCCCAGGAGGGATGGAGAGGTGTTTTAAACGAGAGGTATGAAACAACATCATGCAGCTCTTTTTTCCCTGCAGAAGATAAACAAAGAGAGGGAAGGCAGTTAACTTCACAACACAAGGCCTCAAGCTAGGCTTCTTATAAATTATCATATAACTACATTTATTGGCCAAGTAAAATGCCTTGCAGTCTATCTTGTTTACTTGTTTATGTTCGGGTGCTGATGCAGTAGTTTGTTGATGCTTTAAATGGACTGTGGAATTCTCTGAGTAGTTGTGATAGCTCTGTCATTGAGGTGTCCTCCTTTTTACCACAACGGGTGTGTGTCTATCTGTGTGTGAGTGTGTGTGTGTGTTGTCTATCTGGTGGGTGGAGATGAGGACCCGTCTCTCGTTCCCTGATGGTGTACTCATCTGAGATCTCTAAAATAGACCCAGATTGTGGTTCCCAACTGTGACGMTTCTAATCATAGATACTTCCCCTCAGGCTTGACAACTGCCCATCCACAACAACACACTCTGCAAAACTTTTCCTCTTGCGTCGGTAGAGGAGTAGGTCTGTACAACAACGGTAACGTCCTGACAGTGAACAACTCTCCACAACATCAACATAAACAGACTCAGAGGGAGGGGCATCAACTCTCTTTCATCATCATGGTGTTAAACTGTGATACATCTGTTATCCTACTGAGTCTTTTCATACAGTCTACGGAACACCAAGGTTTCATTCCAAACACAACTGTTCTATCCATCTTAAACACTTCAGTACCAAAACATAGCGATTGTAAGCTTGAAACATGGCTAACTAACAACTATGAATGGTGCTTTATTTCTTGTCATAGGAGCAGCAGGGATTGATCTCAGAGAAAGAGACTGAAAACGGTAGATGGTTTCTCTCTAGATAGAGCGGCATGACGTCTGTTTAAACAGCAATCAGCTCACAATCTTGTTCTCTCTGTCGACGGCCTGTGGATTTAAATACTCATTCACATATAATCATCCCTATTCAAAACGTATTCAAATGACTCATCAGGCGCAGTGTTAAAGTAGGACTGGAGTACGTGCAATTACCCATCTCTATAACACATATTTTAGCCTAAACTGTGTGTGTGTGTGTGGGTGCGTGCGTGCGTGCGTGCGTGCGTGCGTACATACAGAACGTGCGTACGTGCATGCTGGAGTGTGCGTGTACTGATGTCAACAGTGTGGTGTGTGTGAACAGAACAGTAGAAGAGACTTAAGTACACTGTTTGTAGTTCTAATCAATATTGGTTAAAGTGCAATATTTAACCCCCTGTCAATTATTAGGTGTGTTTGCTTTCCACACCACAGCCATATTTGTATAAATCCCAATGCATAAACAAAAGTTTGGACTGTAAGTTGTTTTCAACCGTTTAAGCTACAAACACCAAACCAATTTTAAAATGTGCAGAATTACTCACAATCGATTGCTTGAATACAGCTTTTTGATGCTATTTGTACCTTTTTAACTATAACCGTTTAAAACATGCATAAAGGCTTAATAGACTTCAAGGCAAAAAAGTATTCGCCATCATTCACTTTGAACTGGACTGTGTGTTTACAGGCAGTAGGGCCTGCATTCATTCACTTTGAACTGGACTGTGTGTTTACAGGCAGTAGGCCCTGTCATCATTCACTTTGAACTGGACTGTGTGTTTACAGGCGGTAGGGCCTGTCATCATTCACTATGAACTGGAGCTGTGTGTTTACAGGCAGTAGGGCCTGTCATTATTCACTATGAACTGGACTGTGTGTTTACAGGCAGTAGGGCTGCATCATTCACTTTGAACTGGACTGTGTGTTTACAGCGCAGTAGGCCTGTCATCATTCACTTTGAACTGGACTGTGTGTTTACAGGCAGTAGGGCCTGTCATATTCACTTGAACTGGACTGTGTGTTTACAGGCAGTAGGGCCTGTCATCATTCACTTTGAACTGACTGTGTGTTTTTTACAGGCAGTAGGGCCTGTCATCATTCACTTTGAACTGGACTGTGTGTTTACAGGCAGTAGGGCCTGTCATCATTCACTTTGAACTAGACTGTGTGTTTACAGGAGTGGGCGCAAATTACTAGCAACATAAATAGATACGGTAGACCAGGYGTGTCAAACTCAATCAAAGCACAAGCCATATTGAAAAAACACAATGAATTTGCGGGCCAGACATAGCCGATTTGTTTGTATAAAAAAACTGTGCAACCGCAACCTAAGGTGGCCATTGTTTTATTTGAAAAAAGAAGGCCCTTTATAATGTCCACTTATGTATATATATKTATTTATTTTAATTTAACCTTTATTTAACTAGGCAAGTCAGTTAAGAACAAATCCTTATTTACAATGACGGCCTACCCCGGCCAAACRCGGACGGCGCTGGGCCAATTGTGCGCCGCCCTATGGGACTCCCAATCATGGCCGGTTGTAATTCAGCCTGGAATCGAACCAGGGGATGCAGTACCTTAGYCCGCTGCTAGGGGATGCTTCATATAACATTTTAACATATTAAAATAAAAGAACAGATACCTAATATTTGTCCAGCCTTTGCTGCTATGCTTGCAGATGTGCATAATATGCTGCGACCCTAATCAAAAAGTATTTACAGTAATAACTCCAAATAACWAAAACCTAGCTATAGGTTGTTGTAACATTTAAACTTAAAACATGTTTTTCATTGTTTTGCACTGCATGGATCACCGGTGTGGTTGAATGRAGTATTGCTGTATGGTGCACTCAACATGTGTTGTAGTTGGGCAGCCACCTAGGATACTGCTCAAATGTTACTGTAATAGGCCTTTGCATGGTGTTTTGTTTGCCAGTTTAGTTTTTTGGTTATTCACTGTCAAGCTTTAAAAACCAAAGCCAGACTGCAACATTTTAGTAGCCTAGCTAGGACTGTGTCATGTGTCTGTACACCTTTCCTCCGCTGCGCACTGTAAACGTAAAATATTGAGTCATTGAAACTGAAACAGTGCATCCCGAATGAATGGAGGCAGCAAACAATGTACCAGGCCAGCTGTGATTTACAACCTGATAGCAATATTTTTTGGACTACCAACAAAMGTATTGGTGAATTACATTAATCATGCATTGAACTGCATCCATATAATCTACCAAAAATGCCTTACTTTATGTCATTGGATTTMTTMGTCAAATAGAACCTATTTAAAAACCTCTTATAAAGCATAAGCAGGGAATTTTATATTTTTGACTGATATTATGATTGTCTGTTTGTTTGATATCTGCAAAGTAGTTAAAACGCTGTCAGTTCCACTTTAATGCTTAAACTTAACCCTCACCTTAAAAATTCGACATTTTATTCCTAAKCTTAACCTTAAACACTTTGAAATTTGAAGTTTGGAGCAACTTTGATATTTGACGTTTGAGAAACATGGATGAATGTCTAATTCCAATGTGAGACAACGAGAGCTTGTGGTTCATCTCATTGGCTTCAACATTCCAAACGGTAATCACAAAACTTTCACAATGTTCAAACTAAAGCATTTTGAGATGTCAATAACACATGATATGCCTTATGATGATATAGTACTCACTCTAGCCTACTATACTAGCCCACTATAACAACGCACACCTACAAAACACCCCGAAATATGATACTATAACTAACCTATAGCCTATGAAAATCCTTTTACCACCATTACTAGCCAATTGCCGTCACTACCACTACAGATGTAGGATCTTAATTTGAGACAGTTTGCTACATCAGGAAAATAATTCTGCAGCAACAGGACATTTTAATTATAATGTGGATAATAATTCATGGTCATTTTTGTAGTAAWTGATAKATTTTTTGTTAGGGCAAATCAAGTCTGACATTTCAAAGAGGAAACTACAAACTTTAGAAGCCTTTTTAAAATTCAAATACACGTTTGCATTTCCTGCTGTTCAGGAAAYTTTTCAGTAACAAAAGAGTGATCAAATTGAGATCCGACATCTCTACCACTACTACTACTATTTCACAGCCATAAATACTTCAAGACTAGCAAGCACACACATTTACTTCGGTCAATGTTTTTTTTACTTCAGTTTTTGTCTCTATAGGCCTACATCTTTGATCAYTGACATAACTTCTGATGTGAAAGTTTTGATTCCAGGTTTTCTTTTCAATGATTCTACAGCTTTATTGATGGTAATTGTACAGGCAGCTGAGGGAAAGGTAATTCTGTGAGTTGTCAGTCAGTCAGAGKCATACGTTGAGGGCTATGATGGATTCAGCCTGTTAGGGAGAGAACCGTAATCAAGATTAATCATCCTCCTTCTCAAATCACACATTTTCTCTCTCTGTTCTCTCACATAATTCTGTTAGCTCGCACCACGATGAGACATCAAACCCTCGCTGGTGAGAGTAGCAAATTAGCTTTGTGTTAGTGGAGGAGGAGATGAGAGGAGACATGGGGAGGAGGGCTGTTAGAATTACACAGCACATGCCCAGTGGGGAACAACATTTGAGGGATTTGGACGTTTTAGTGACAAATAGGATATTTTGTGACAGCAGTCAAAATGTGACGTCCTAGCTTTGCTGTTCTGAGTTGAGAAACCACTTTGTCAGGAGAATTGTTTTCAGGTTTAATTGGAATGTTTTTGATAGATTATCAAATCTATGTATTTGACCTAGATATTTTGTGTGTATATATTGATGTCAGCTAGGTGTGCCGTTTTTAAATGTATGTAGTTCTGTCCTTGAGCTGTTCTTGTCTATTCATGTTCTGTAATATGCCATGTTTTGTGTGGATCCCAGGAAGAGTAGCTTCTACTTTGGCAACAGTTAATGGGAATCCTYATAAAATAAAATKAATTTTAAAAAATTACATGTTGTTCACTTGTTTGGACAGAACTSTAAATGTGTTCACAAACTATGATAACACGAAAACAGTTATCAGATTGACGCAGGGTTTCTCTTGCAGCAGGTTTCATCAAATGTACCTCTCTCACCATTGCACAGCTTTGATTCTTCACCATCAGTTTTGTCTCATTCATTTCACAAAGGGCAGACAGGGAGAGATTCAATTTCAAGCATAAATAAATATTGTAAAAAGGTCACCTTTCCATCTGTTATTTTTGCAACCTCTGAAAGTAATTACATCCTGGATGATGTCGGCCGCCTGCACTGAGCTGTGTAGCTGTGTACGGCTCGGTAGCGGTTTGTGTGMTTCCACAGCTACAGATGTAGGATCTTAATTTGATCACTATTTTGTTGCTGAAAATTGTTTGCACAGCAGGAATTGTAAACTTGTAGTGTATTCGGGGTTTAAAAAGGTTTCTAGAGTTTGTGATTTCCACTTTAAAATGCCAGACTTGATTTGCCCTAACGAATAATGTATCAACCCTTACAAAAATGTCCATTAATCATAATACACATAATAATTGACACTTGATCACACCTTTGTTGATGAGAATTTTCATGCACAGATGGAAATGCAAACGTTTAGTTTATTTGAGTTGATAAAAAGTTTTCTAAAGTTTGTAATTTTCACTTTGAAATTTCAGACTTGATTTGCCCTCACGAAAAATGTATCAACCCATATAAAAATGCCCATTAATTATAATCCACATAATAATTAGCATTTCCTGTTGCTGCAGGATTATTCTCCTGCTCTAGCAAACTGGCTCAAATTAAGATCCTATATCTGTAGCAATCTGGCTCAAATTAAGATACGACATCTGTATGTCTAAACAACATCGCTCCCCACCAGAGAACAGGCCCAGCTCAAACATTCCCTCAGAGGGTTGGGCAAGGTAAATAGCTATGGTAAACAAAGAATACACGAACGCAGGCAGTCACAGTGATGTGATATTTGTATCTAACAGTGAGGTGTCTCTCTCTATCAGCTCTGTTATGACCACTCTGCCGTCTGTTTCCTGGTACCTCTCTCTGACACACACTCCTGCAGGAGGCAGAGAGGCACCAAGGCTATCTCTTGAAATGAAGTGGGGCTACAGGTAGGCAGGCCAGGCCAATCAACGTGAGTTGTTCCACCCTGGGCAGCAGTCTAATTACCTCTAGCAGCCCCTGTCATTATTTACTGTGTTGGCTCTTGTTGGAGTACGAGATTTGTGTAATGTAAATTAGTACATGATAGCAATCTATTATAAACATAAAACAACTCAATGTGATGACAGCACAAACTTCTCTCTCTCACACACAGACGCTGCACGCACGCACGCGCGACGCAACGCACACGAACATACACACACCAACCACACAAACACACATTACACATTCACACACAACCACGTACAGCGAACGACAACACGTCACACATCAACCAGAAAACACAACTACAACACACACACACAACACCAAACACTGTTGTTCACAAAACAAATTCGACACACACAACCACACAGTCGTCAGTCCGTCAGTCAGTAGATTGTAGACA
>NC_036875.1:26708618-26737582 GCF_002910315.2 Salvelinus sp. IW2-2015
TGCACAAACACACACCACAGCACCACACCCACAACACAGGCACACACACCACAACACCACACCACACCACACACACAACCACAAACCCACCACACCACACACACACACACACACACACACACACACACACACACACACACACACCACACCACACACACACACACACACATTGATCAGATTTCTACATTAGTGAGGAGATGCAGTTATGTTCCTCTCAGACAGACTCAAAAGCAGTCTGAGCCTCAATTACCCTGTCTGAGAGGGCTGATCAAATGCAAACAGCTCCAGTCAAACACATTACACACAGACAGATACACACAYATAGAGTTAGATTCTCACTGTCTGTCTACAGTGCTCAAATGACTGATGTGTTACAGTAAATAATAATTGCTCTTTCTTTCATTCCTATTACCGAAGACACCCTATTGTTCAGAATACACTTAGCTAACCCAATTTGTTGAGTACAGCCCTTACTTCAAGTAAACTTTCCTAACTACCTATTTTCCTTGTGCATTACTAATGTATTCATGTTAATAAGTGGTGGTCTCTAGTGATGATAGTTCACATGAAGCCAGTGTATTAGTGGTTGAGCTCTATACATTTGAAGTCAGAAGTTTACATACACTTAGGTTGGAGTCATTAAAACTCGTTTTTCAACCACTCCACAAATTTCTTGTTAACAAACTATAGTTTTGGCAAGTCGGTTAGAACATCTACTTTGTGCATGACACAAGTATTTTTTAAAACACTTGTTTACAGACAGATTATTTAACTTAGAATTCACTGTGTTAAAATTCCAGTGGGTCAGAAGTTTACATACACTAAGTTGACTGTGCCTTTAAAAGGCTTGGAATATTCCAGAAAATGATGTCATGGCTTTAGAAGCTTCTGATAGGCTAACTGACATATTTTGAGTCAATTGGGGGTGTACCTGTGGATGTATTTCAAGGCCTACCTTCAAACGCAGTGCCTCTTTGCTTGACGACATGAAAAATCAAAAGAAATCAGCCAAAACCTCAGAAAAAAATGGTAGACCTCCACAAGTCTGGTTCATCCTTGGGAGCAATTTCCAAATGCCTGAAGGTACCACGTTCATCTGTACAAACAATAGTACGCAAGTATAAACACCATGGGACCATGCAGCCGGCATACCGCTCAGGAAGGAGACGCGTTCTGTCTCCTAGAGATGAACGTACTTTGGTGCGAAAAGTGCAAATCAATCTCAGAACAACAGCAAAGGACCTTGTGAAGATGCTGGAGGAAACAGGTACAAAAGTATCTATTTCCACAGTAAAACGAGTCCTATATCAACATAACCTGAAAGGCCGCTCAGCAAGGACAAAGATCATACTTTTTGGCGAAATGTCCTCTGGTCTGGTGAAACAAAACTAGAACTGTTTGGCCATAATGACCATTGTTATGTTTGGAGCAAAAAGGGGGAGGCTTGCAAACCGAAGAACACCATTCCAACCGTGAAAAACGGGGGTGGCAGCATCATGTTGTGGGGGTGCTTTGCTGCAGGAGGGACTGGTGCACTTCACAAAATAGATGGCTTCATGAGGCCGGAAAATGATGTGCATATATTGAAGCAACATCTCAAGACATCAGTCAGGAAGTTAAAGCTTGGTRGCAAATGGGTCTTCCAAATGGACAATGACCCCAAGCATACTTCCAAAGTTGGGGCATAATGGCTTAAGGACATCAAAGTCAAGGTATTGGAGTGGCCATCACAAAGCCCTGACCTCAGTCCTATGGAACATTTGTGGGCAGAACTGAAAAAGCGTGTGCAAGCAAGGAGGCCTATTAACCTGACTCAGTTACACCAGCTCTGTCAGGAGGAATGGGCCAAAATTCACCCAACTTATTGTGTGAAGCTTGTGGAAGGCTACCCGAAACATTTGACCCAAGTTAAATAATTTAAAGGCAATGCTACCAAATACTAATTTAGTGTATGTAAACTTCTGACCAACTGGTAATGTGAATAAAGAAATAAAAGCTTAAATAAATAATTCTCTCTGCTATTATTCTGACATTTCACATACTTAAAATAAAGTGGTGATCATAACTGACCTAAGACAAGGAGTTTTTACTAGGATTAAATGTCAGGAATTGAAAAACGGAGTTTAAATGTATTTGGCTAAGGTGTATGTAAACTTCCGACTTCAACTGTATGTTCAGTGTAGCTCCAGGTTCTCACCTGTTAGCAGGGCCTGTAGCGTAGCCGCACTGCAGAGCTCTGAGCCAGCCTCCAGCCCCAGCCTCTACCGCCTCTCCCTCCCCTCCTCCTCCTCTCTCCCCTCCTCCTCTCCTCTCCCGCTGCTTGTCAGTCCTGGATTGTGTTTTGATGTTTCCTCAGACCTGCAATTGAGCTCCATTCATGGAAGGCACAACACACATTTGTCGATTCATATGCATCAAGGCACTTCTTTTCCTTCCTCTCCTCCCTTCCTTCTCTCTGTCCCTATCTTCTCGTGTTCTCTCTGCCTGCGTTAGTGCTGGCTGTAGCATCTCTCTAGTATCAGGTTATGAGTGGCTGCTAGCCCCCCTGCTGTGTGCTGTGTCACATCTCATTACCATTATTTATAAAACTCACTCAGGCTCCATGGATGACACACACACACACATACACATACCCCCCCGGGCCCCCCGGCCCACCCGGCCCTGCCCTCAGCCCTCAGCCCTCAGCCCTCAGCCCTCAGCGCTACAGTCAATATTTGCACGCAATCCTGAGCTGTTGAGAGTTTCCATGGTGGCGAGAGCCTCCATTACATTAAATATTCAGGCGCCAGGAGTCTCCCAGGGGGCCGAGCGTCGGGTTTTTACTCAGATTTGATTATACGCCATGATTCTTTCATGAGCAATGACAGTCCTGTTGAATTACAGTCAGCCAGGACTCCGAATGATAGTCACGGAATCCACGCTCTCCCTTACCCCAACCCGAGGAGGGAGGCTTCCCTCTCTCTCTCACCCTCTGTCTCTGTCTCTCTCATTCTCTCTCGCTCTCTTTTTTCCTTTCTCTGTTTCTCTCTTTCTTGCTTTCTCTCCCTTTCTGCTGAGTCACACTGAACACAGACTGGGAGTTGCAGAGAGAATCACCTTTTTGTAGAAACACAAAAGCATTGAAGAGCACAAACTTTGCAACATTCCATGACTACGCATAATATCTGAGGTCAGGGCTCCGGTCAGGGAAGCTTTTCTTCCTGGATTAGTTGAAATAAGTTGTGCACTACTGGGTCGGAACTAAAGCCTGCACACCCAGTAGTATTTAAAGACTCCTGACTAAGGAAATACCCCATGCGCTTTCAACTGTGATCATTTCCTTGATATAATCTTTTAGTTCTGACCCCTATAAGAGTTGAGATAATTTTACCTTCCATATAATTGAAGACTGGTTGTGTCAATATAACAATCTGGGTTGAGATCTGGTTCACTCAATAGAAGTAGAAAGATACAAAAATATATATAAGATCAAACTAATTGGTGATAAATCACAGTGAGCAATGATACACAATTTATATGGCTCTACTGAGCACTTGTCTGGATACAGTCATGCTATTATGATGCGTGACATCATCATGTCACAGCTCTGATGGTGGAATTAATCACACTGCTCAGTCTCACCGTACCCATACAGACACTGCCTAGTTCCAAGCTACAAGTATTACTGTGCCATCCATATATCTAGCAGCCAAGGATTCATTGAGTCAGTGTTAAGTCAAAATACTTTTCTCCTTACCACAGTCACTTCCAAACATTGGACACACACAGGAACAATATTATTCCTAGTGTTTGTCTATTGTATTTATTGTAGTCATTATATCTGTCCCTATACATCATTCAGTAGTGCAGCGAAGACAGAAGAAAGCTAAGCTTCAGTTCCTGCTGTGACAGTAGTTGGGTAGGTTCCACTGGGCCTGCCTCTTCTTTAGACCAGTCAAGGTCACTGCAACCACTTGTCTCTGGTCTACTGCTTCATATGATTGTCTTCTCAATCCAATAGGTCTATTCACAGCTCTGTCTGTCTGCCTGTCTGTTCCTAGAGAGAGAGCAGGATAAGCAGGTATGGAGCAGAGGTTCTGATAGTTCTCCTGCTGGTCGTCTGCGTGGCCCAGCGGGAGACGACACCATTGGCCAGAGCTCCGTCAACACTCACTAAATGACTGGTTGTGTGTGTTTGTGTGTGTCTCAATCGCTGCAGGAGAATGTACACACACACACACACACCATCGAATGGATATACACACAGGAACGAATGCAGAAACACACAAACATAAAAACAAGCAGACACACATTGCTGGTGATGAGGGAGCTTGCGGTAGGAGTTGGCCCAGTGAGAGAGGGACAGGGGAAAGCGGGAACGCTCCAGAAAGTGCCGTAATGTCTTCCTCTGCTTAATGAGCATGTTAATTGCTTCTCTCGGCTCTCTGTCCAAGCTCCTGTCAGTGTGTATGTGTGTGTCTGCCTGCGTGCGTGTGGTGTGTTTGTGTGCGCTCCGTGCAATGCGTGTGTGTGTGTGTGTGTGTGTGTGTGTGTGTGTGTGTGTGTGTGTGTGTGTGTGTGTGTGTGTGTGTGTGCACAGGTGGAACAAAAAACAGAGAAAATAAAGTTTCTTTACTGCAATGAAGCCATAGGCCGAATACCACATTATTTCTGGAAAGCTGCATATAACCTTTAACTGTATCGATTACATAAGCAAAGAAGCTGCTGAGTTCACAATTAATTGGTATACACAGCCTGAAACTTATGTCTGTAAAATTGTGTACATGTTCTTACAAGCCCAAATGATGAATACAATTACATTTAACTTACAAACACAGCTGAATCCAGCCACTTACAGTTCACCACATGGCAGTTAACTGGCCATCCAGACCCATAACAACACAGCGCCCCTCTCGCCCATTGAAGCGTGTGCATCGTTTTTGTGTCATTGTCAGTTAACCCTGTCTATCATTTTCAGTTACACATGTCTGTCATTGGCAGCTAACCCTGTCTGTCCACCATCAGTTAACCCTGTCTGTCAGTTGCAGACTACCTGTCTGTCACCGTCAGTTAACCATGTCTGTCATTGTCAGGTAACCCTGTCTGTCACCGTCAGTTAACCATGTCTGTCATTGTCAGGTAACCCTGTATGTCATTGTCAGTTAACCCTGTCTGTCATTGTCAGTTAACCCTGTCTATCGTACGAATTGAAAATCGTAACATATCATACCAATTGTAATTTGTAACATATCATTGAAATGGATGATGGACATCCACAAATGAATACATACCATATGAAATGTAACATATCACACTAAATGGAGGGAGACAGATTTACATTTACTATGTTATGTCTACCCCTGAGTCCAGGTTGTCTCGTCAGTTATCTAGCTTCAGGGCCATGAAACATACAGATGGCTCTTCTCTATTAAAACGTATTATAGAGACATGCCTTAGGCTTACCAACTGGCTATCCGGCCAAGGTATGTATGTATAATCAATTCTGGGACTTAAAAGTGTGTTGAATTGCTTCAATGTATTGCAGCTGTAGGTATGTGTGTCAGTGCGTGCATGCGTTGAAAAGGGTGTGTGTATGTGTACACGTGAGTGAATGTACGAGTGAGTGAGTTTGTGTGGGTGTGAGTTCTTTCCCAACTGAAGAATAAACTCCAAACCATTTTTCCTAGTTCCAGACCACAACTACAAAACAGGATATTTTTCATCATGACATTTTAATAAGCAGGCTGTGCAGCTTCTTGTCATTGCACAGGGGATGGTGTGTGAGTGCGCATGTGTGTGTATATAGGTACGTGTGTTTGTGTGTGTGCGAATGTGCGCTTGCGTGTGTGTGTATGTGCTTGTGTGCGTGTGTAGAAGGTGAGACAGCTGACACAGACTCATAGATGGGGGAACAGAAGAGGTCTCAAAGCATCAGCACTCTGAACACCCTACTTTCCCTGCTCTGTCCGATGAAAAGCACAAATTATCATGTCTGCTGAGAGAATGGTAACTTGGGAGAAAATAGCTTTCAATATTTATAAACTTGTTTGTTCATACAGGGAGTGTTGGGGAGCAGGAAGAGAGATACAGAGAGCCTACACAGAGGAATACAAACTCAAAAGAAGAGGGTAACAATCTGTCAGCTGTGAAACTATTATTTAACACCTGACCTCTAAGATATCATCCTCATGATCTCTCTAAACTGTGTGAGGGTTCTAAGAGGGAGGCAGAAGAGGGAAGATGGATAGGGTGATGACACACTCTTCATAGAGACATTGATGATGGTCATTATGACCAAAATGTCACTGGCCTTTAATAATAAGTTCCAGTGTTTTTCTATGGAGACACAGTTTCCCCTTCTGTCTGTACTAGTATCTTCCTATCGTAGCAGAACTTCTTTAAAGGTTGTTTGTGCTTAAACCCTGTTTCTCCCTAAAGGGTGACAGAAGACAGCAGCATGTAAAACAGCTATGACCCTGTGGCCAGAAAGAAAACATCTGATTGACAAGAGACATGTCGGAGACAACTTTAGAACAGCTGACATTTTCTAAAACATTCTGATGTCTGACGCTGCATTTAAACCTTGGTGATGTCTCGCTGAAATGTAGAATAGTTTTCTGGTTTCTGATCAAAGGAAACCTTAAGTATGATTCTCTACAGATTTGTGTAATGAATGTAATCCTAATCCTCTCTATATGAGACACTTAATCTGAGTATCCAAATCCAGATTAAAAACACACTTTGAATAACTTTTCTTTGGCAGTTATAATATGGGAGAGAAAGCTGTAAGCCCTGGTTGTACTAGCGCTCATTATAATGAGCCACTAAATACATTTCTGTTGCTATTAAGAGAAGTGGTCTAATGGTTTCTATATTGATTTATCTCAGCCTATGCAATGTGTACCCTCTCATTATGCAATTCCAGTACATATCTGATTCTGCAATAATAAGGAACATGTGGGATGAAGACACTTATCAATATAACACTTCCATAAATGTTAGCTCCCTGTGTCCTGCTTTTCAGTGACGAGGGGAGTGGAGGGGAGGAAAGGAGAGGGGTAGGGGGGAGAGGATGGGTGAGGAGAGCAGAGGTGGGGAGTAGATGAGGGGGGAGGATGGGGGCAGAGAGGGGTGGGGTGGGAGGAGATGAGGGGGGAGGATGGGTGAGGAGAGCAGAGAGGTGAGGAGTAGATGAGGGGGGCGGAGAGGGGAGGAGATGAGGGGGGAGGATGGGTGAGGAGAGCAGAGAGGTGGGGAGTAGATGAGGGGGGCGGAGAGGGGAGGAGATGAGGGGGGAGGATGGGTGAGGAGAGCAGAGAGGTGGGGAGRAGATGAGGGGGGCGGAGAGGGGAGGAGATGAGGGGGGAGGATGGGTGAGGAGAGCAGAGAGGTGGGGAGCAGATGAGGGGGGCGGAGAGGGGAGGAGATGAGGGGGAAAGATGGGGGAGGAGAGAGGGGGTGGGGAGGAGAGAGGGGATGGGAGCAGAGGAGAGCAGGCAGCACAAACACTTCTCAATAAATTATTCATCAGGCTGCAGCACTCCACCAGCTATTAGCGAGGCTCACTCTACACACACACACACACACACACACATCTGACTTGACTTATTATTTTTTACTTGACTCTTTTCATTGATATTGTTGATTAATGATTCATGTACTGCATTGTCGAGGGAGCTAGCACATAAGCATTTTGCTGCACCTTTTATGCCTGCTGTAAACTGTGTATGTGATGAATAAACATGATTTGATTTGACACACACACACACACACACACCATCCGTCCAGACCCTCTGACAGATTGTGCCCAGTCATTGTTTGTGGCCCTGACACTGATGCCATTGATTTAATAGTGTTGACCCTCTGGGTAGTGTAATCTCAGCCTGCTCTCCTATACCAGCCAGCCCTATAGACACTGTGGGATAAATAACATACATAGGAAGTACCTACCAGAAAGGAATAGATTTTTTTCAGCAATTACCCTGAATAACAAGTGGACATGAATTTAGGTAACAGCTAAATTAAATGAAGTTAAATTAAAGTGAAGCCAACTCTTATTTATTTTTCTGAATGATGATCAGCTACTCTATTAACACCTCCAGAGTTTTACTTCCCTTTATGGTTGGAAAGTCCTTTCCATAATGGCCATATAGAGGCCACTGCTGAACATGGCTTGTTTGTGGAACAGACATGTCTGGCAGCACAGTGGACAGTGCTCCCTCCAGCTCTATGTCACGCTGTTTAGGACCATGATGAATGGCTCGTTTAATACACCATTTAATACAGCAATCAGCCAATTACTAATGGAAATTTGGGTGGGGGGCTGTCAAGTGGCTGAAATCCACATTGGATGGGGTTACCTTAAAGGATCCGTCTTCAAAATGAAACAGACATTTAGCCAGGAATCTATTTTATACCTGTCACTTTTTTKCCTCATACTGTTCTTCAACATGTTTATCACTGAGCATGATCAAGGTTTTTACTTTGTGTGGATTTTAATTTGAAAAAAAGTACATTTATTTAATTGCACACATACAATTTCTTTATTTACAGAATCGTGTATTTCTGTGTTTAACAAGCACTGACTGTAAGCCATTCAGCTGATGTAACAAATGATTCCCTTCTCTTTGAGAAGACAATAGAATTAGATCTGGAGAGCTTTGTGAGAAGACCCGTCCCCAGACACTGCTCAACAATTCTTTGTAACACTAATTGAAAAGATACATGGATTCAGACAGACTCCGTAATCAAGTGTGTATTGTTACAGTCAAGGGTTTATTACGTTGTCCCAGACTCTTTGTCCAAAGCACTTCATGGCCAAACAGGAACAAAATAGCATACAGCATGTACAACAGCATGGTATTTATCATATGCTTTCCTCTCCTCTTGTATGAATATAGGACCTGTCACGTTCTGACCTTAGTTTTGTTGTTATGTCTTTGTTTTAGTATGGTCAGGGCGTGAGTTGGGTGGGTAGTCTATGTTCCTTTTTCTATGTTATTTTGTTTCTATGTGTTTGGCCTAATATGGTTCTCAATCAGAGGCAGGTGTCAGTCGTTGTCTCTGATTGGGAGCCATATTTAGGTAGCCTGTTTGTCATTGTGTGTTGTGGGTGATTGTTCCTGTTTCCTGTGTGCTTGTGTTCACTATACGGGACTGTTACGTTGTTCGTTTGTTTGTTCGTTTATTGTTTTGTTCGTTGTTTAAAACCTCTACTGCCTCAGAAACCCGGATCCGGGAGCACCCCCCACCCCCCACACACTGATTAGCATAGCTAGCATAGCTTCACAAGTAGATAGTAGCATCTAAATATCATTAAATCACAAGTCCAAGACACCAGATGAAAGATACAGATTTTTTGAATAAAGCACCATTTCAAGATTTTTAAAATGTTTTACAGGGAAGACAAAATATGTAAATCTATAGCTAAACACGTTAGCAAATACACCACTATTCTAACTCCATCAGTTTCTTACTCCTTCAGGTGCTAACCAATTCGGCTCAACTAAGATATTGTAGCCACTAACCAAGAAAAAACCTCTTCAGATGACAGTCTGATAATATTCATGGTATAGGATAGTTTTTGTTAGAAAAAAGTGCATATTTCAGGTGAAATCACAGTTTACAATTGCACCGACATCACAAATCGACTAGAATTACTAGATAGAGGCACGTGTAGGACCAATTACTCATCATAAAACATTCATAAAAATAGACAAAGCATAGCAATGGAAAGACCCAGTTCTTGTGATTTAGACCATATTTTCAGATTTTCTAAGCGTTTTTCAGCGAAAAACACAATAAATCGATAAGTTAGCATACCACATGTGCAAACGTTACAAGAGCATCGATTCCAGCAAAGAGCGCTATAACGTAATCACCGCCAAAATATATTAATTTTTTCACTAACTTCTCAGAATTCTTCCGATGACACTCCTGTACATCATTACAACATACATAGTACAGTTTGTTCGAAAAGGGTGCATATTTTAGCCATACAAAACCGTGGTATACAATGGAAATAGTCACAACTCAAGCCTCAAAATGAGGAACGTCAGCTTTCAGAGTGATCTAGTTTAATCGAAAGCTAATCATATACTTGACTAAAAAATACAGGGTTGACAGGCATCGAAAGACAAATTAGTTCTTAATGCAACCGCTGATTACATTTTTAAAATTATCCTTTACTTTTCAATACAGGGTTGCCAAGTGAAGCTATCCCAAACAAAATGGCGAAATATGCGTTTAAAATATTTCGACAGAAAAACGATTAATCATTTAAATATTGCTTACTTTGAGCTGTTCTTCCATCAGATTCTTGGGCAATGTATCCTTTCTATGTTATAACGTCTTTTGGTCGATAAATGTCCTCTGTCCTTCGAAATATCCACTAACGATCGACAGGGACCCAAAACGTGTCCAAAGTTTCAGAGTGCACAACAAAGAAATTCCTCAAAATCGCACTAAACGGATATAAATTGCTATAAAACGGTTCAAATAACTACATTATGATGTTTTTAACAACTATAACGACTGAAACATGACCGGAGAAATATTGCGGGTTGAACAACGATTTGGAACGAGGCAAGTCCGATGTCCTTCACGCTTCAGGCGCGCGACGAGAAAGGGAGGTCCCTATACATTTTGGTCTTTTATAATGGCTGTGATTGTCAATGATTCCATTCAAAACGTGATGACGTACAGACACCCAGAGGAAGACGTAGGCAGTGTCGGTTTCTTCATAGCATTCACTGTCGCCTTAAAAACAGACTCCAGATCAGGGGTAAAAATTTCTGGAATCTGACCCCTGTCATGAAAAGTGCTGTAGATATTGTTCTGTACCACTCAGAGACAAAATTCCAACTTCTATAGAAACTAGAAYGTGTTTTCTATCCAATAATAACAATAATATGCATATTGTACGATCAAGAATTTAGCACGAGGCAGTTTAATTTGGAGACCCAAATATGCTAATGCGGAACAGCACCCCCTATAGTTCCAAGAAGTTAAGTATTCTGGTTAAAATCCAACTTGTAAGTCGCTCTGGATAAGAGCGTCTGCTAAATGACTTAAATGTAAATGTAAAATGAATACTCACCACGCTGCATCTTGGTCCTCCTCTCTTTCGCCTGACGAAGAACGTTACAGGACCAGACAAAATCATCACACAAGTTTGAACTACATAATGCATTCAATCTAAGACAACTACATACTTATTCAATTCAGGTTGTATGGAAGGTATTTATGATTTCAAATGAATAGAGGCTTGAAACTATTGGGTGGTGGGAAAGAGAGAGAAAACAAGACCAAGAAAGGAGGGAACGATCCTAAATGGCTGAATGACCCTCTATTCCCTCACCTCAATAAGGGTCTCTTATCTGCTCGACGGATGGCTCTGCTCTCTCTCTACCCCTCTATCTCTAGCCCTACCTTCCTCTCTGGGCGAAGGTTTAGCTACCAGGGTTCCAGCCACCCAGCCTCTCAGGCCTGGTGATGAGCTGTCTATTTGTTCTGTTCAATCTCCTCTGTATCGCAACGCTGCATGTTAGATCTATGGACCATTAGGTAACAATGGGAGGTGGTCTCGCAGACGGGAAGGTTGTGTGAGTTCCTGTTAGGTGTGTGCAATCAAAGGTGAACCTGAAGAAGAGGAGGGTGTGTGTGTGTGAACATGCCCCTCAAAAAATGGAATTGTCGTCTTTCAGTTTTTCTCTAACCAACAGTACAGTCATAACCAAAACATTCTTAACACGAGAGAGATGCCGTTTTTGAAAAAGGTAGAAAGTGAATGCAGTACTTTATGTTGAGTCAGAGACGATGCTGGCAGTGTTTAAAGTGTCGGCTGTACACACATTATCAGCCTCATAGATTTAGCTGCCTTTCATATGTGGAGAAACACACAACCTGCACGGCGTATGAACACACACACACACACACACACACACACACACACACACACACACACACACCACACACACACACACACACACACACACACACACACACACACACACGATCTGTAGTGCTCTTCCACTGTTTCCACCTGGAGGGACTGTAGTCTGAAATAAACAGCAACATAAAAGAACGTAATTTAAATCAACGGCTAAAATTGACTTTGCCAACACATTGCAATACACTGTAGACAGAAATGTGCAAATTTGAAGTGGTGAAATATTTTTCACTGATTTGTTTCTTCTTTGTGTAATAAAGTCTGACATTGTTCAATATGGCTCTAGCCTTGAGTGTCTCTAGCACACTGTACACTCTGGTTACACCTGATCAGAAAGCTTTACAGTAAGATAACATACACTGTGAGTGTCTCAGATATACATTAGAGTAGAGGACTTCTCATCTGACCCTTTTCACATAATGCACTCCTGATTTGGCTTGCCATGCACGCTGGGTATATTTATAATTCATATAAGTGCCTTTGCTGTCTCATACAGTAAACATTGTTTCATCGATTGTTTAACTCCAGGCGTAGATACATATTTCTGCACATTATGAAGACCATGGCCTTGGTGTAACCTCTGAAACCAGTTAGTGTTTTAATGAGGTATAAAGTCTTATTCTTGCTATCAGTTGTGCTGATCTAGGCTTGTTCCTGTACTATCTACAGATCAGAATGGCTTGGCAGAAAGTGTTCTGGATCACACATGCACGCACGCACGCACGCACGCACGCACGCACGCACATACACACACACAAAGTGTTATCTCTCTATAAAGCAGAGGAGATGCATGGATCCCAGTTAGCTTGCCCTGCTACAGTCACACCTCATTTCCTCCTACTACAGCAGCTCTCTACAGACTCTTAAAGGATGGGACCTTTCCTCAACTCCACCATTTTTTATCATCTCAATTTGTTAATTTTGTTATTATAATTCTGAACCACCACAAATCCCTCCCTTATCGGAGTACAATCCTATTCTATTATTTACATTATCTAGGGCTTCTTTTGTCATTTTATTTTTGTATTTCCCACTTTCCTTTACACCCATTTTCCATGTGTACTTCACATATGCAAATAAGTAGCATGGGATGCATACATTCTGTAAATCAGGGGTCTCCAACCTTTTCTAGCATGAGTGCTACTTTTAAAAAATTCAACATGCCATGATGACCTACTAATTATTTTCTAGCTTTCAAATAGGCATATTCTTATCTTCTCCCCTGCATCTCCTCCCCAGTCCTTAGTGTAAAAGACAAAGTTGTGCTATGTTCTGCCAATAAACCTGGTAAAATAATGGTTAATAAACTACTCTAAAAGGTGCCCTTTAAAATCTGCATTTTCTCCCCCAAAATATATCAGTTTTATTTTTACTAGTTTTAGATACATACGAAATTGGATGTTCTGGATCCAMGTCAATGATTAAATCACATCATTATTTTTTTTGTTTGTTTTAGGTCTGGAAGAGCGCATCTGGCCCTTTAATTGTGTATCTAGCGAGTGAGGAATGTACTGTCTAATGTGCTGGTATAACAATGGTTCTGTACAGCTGCTGCAAATAACAAATAATAGATAGGAATTATATACTTACTCATGTTATACTTCTGCCAGGTTAGCCTACTTTGCAGTTTACATTTAATTGAGAAGGTTTTGTGGAAAGTATTTCTGTCAACCCACAAGATGGTTATAACATAAATTGGCTACACCCTGATTGATCGACAAACGCGCGCACCCCACAGACAGACGGGCAATATTGATGGAAATTAATTGGCAGATATTGTGTTAGGTTTGGCTTTTTAAGCCAATAGTGGCTAACTATGGGTGGGATAATGTTGCGTTGATTAGATAGTAGCTGGGAGCTTGTGATACTTGTGAGATTTGTTTATGATAGTTTGAGGTGGAACACGTGAAAATTGCATGTCTTTTCTGAGTTGTTTGGCAAGTTACTCATAGGTGTGCTGCGAGCTACTGCGATCGAACTGTTAGAGGCAGACGCTGTAAATGAAGAAAACAAGATAATGAATGAATGATTAATTAATAATTAGTGAATTAAGAACTTGTAAATTCATAACTATCTTAACTATTTTCACAGAAAACGGTTATTGTTTGTCCAAGTTGATAAATAACAGAAAAAAATAAAACTTTTAATTAATTGGATTGTCATACTAATGAAATTCAAATAATGCAATCATCAGCCACTGAATATGATTCTGAAACTCTTCACATTCTCTGTCCAACTGTCCATATCCATAACCATAATGCATTTATGAGGCATCATTCTAAAGCCCTACATCCCCCCCAGGGCAGAGAGTTCTCACAGTATCACTTCAGAATTATACACTCATCCACTTCCTCCAAACTTCACATTTCTAAGTTGCTCCAAAATGTCAAATTTCGAAGTATTTTTGGAAATGTCATCCCATTTATTTTTGTTAATAAGATTTTATTTAATATTTTATAAACAATACAAACATACACATACAAACGACTACATCATACAAACATCATGCCTGCCCTGACCCACTAGCCCCCACCCGTATCTCCAGCGCCCTTATCATTTTCTGCCACATGGACTCAAACTGGTCTCTGTCGCCTATGCTCTTTCAATTTTTAGACAATAAAGCATTTGACCTTCCCATTGTGTGAATGACAGAGGATTGGATGATTTCCAGTTTGAGTATACTTTTTTAAAAGATAATTGATAAGAAGAGTATTGTCCAACCCATCGGGTATCTCACTCCACCCTCATATGTCATGTCTTGAAATATACAGACAGACAATTTAAAAGTACATTTACAATGCAATACAACGCATTCGGAAAGTATTCAGACCCCTTCACTTTTTCCACTTTGTCACGTTACACCCTTATTCATCAATCTACACGCAATACCACATAATGACAAAGCAAAAACAGGTTTGCCACATTATTCAAAATAAAAAACGAATTATCACATTTACATAAGTATTCAGACCCTTTACTCAGTACTTTACTCAGTACTTTGTTGAAGCACCTTTGCCAGCGATTACAGCCTAATCTTCTTGGGTATGATGCTACAAGGTTGGTATGCCTGTATTTGGGGAGTTTCTCCCATTCCTCTCTGTAAATCCTCTCATGCTCTGTCAGGTTGGATGGGGAGCATCGTTGCACAGCTATTTTCAGATCTCTCCAGAGACATTTGATCGGGTTCAAGTCCGGGCTCTGTCTGGGCCGCTCAAGGACATTCAGAGACTTGTCCCGAAGTCACTCCTACGTTGTCTTGGCTGTGTGCTTAGGGCCATTGTACTGTTGGAAGGTGAACATTAGCACCAACCTGAGGTTCTGAGCGCTCTGGTGCAGGGTTTCATCAAGGTTCTCTCTTTACTTTGCTCCGTTCATCTTTCCCTCGATCCTGACTAGTCTCCCAGTCCCTGCAGCTGAAAAACATCCCCCAGCATGATGCTGCCACCACCATGCTTCACCATAGGGATGGTATTGGCCAGGTGTGAGCGGAGCATTGGTTTCCTCCAGACGTGACTCTGGGCATTCAGGCCAAAGAGTTCAATCTTGATTTCATCCGACCAGAGACATTGTTTCTCAAGGTCCGAGAGTCCTTTAGGTGCCTTTTGGCAAACTCCAAAATGGGCTGTCATGTGCCTTTTACTGAGGAGTGGGTTCAGTCTGGCCAATCTACCACAAAGGCCTGATTGGTGGAGTGCTGCAGAGATGGTTGTCCTTCTGGAAGGTTCTCCCATATCCACAGAGGATTTCTGGAACTCTGTTAGAGTGACCATCGGGTTCTTGGTCACCTCCCTGACCAATGCCCTTCTCCCCAATTGCTCAGTTTGGCCGGGTGGCCAGCTCTAGGAAGAGTTTTGGTGGTTCCAAAGTTCTTCCATTTAAAAATGGTGGAGGCCGCGGTGTTCTTGTGGACCTTCAATGCTGCAAACATTTGTTGCTTCTCTTCCCCAGATCTGCGCCTCTACGCAATCCTGTCTCGGAGCTGTACGGACAATTCCTTCGACCCCATGGCTTGGTTTTTGCTCTGACATCAAATCAAAACTTTATTTGTCACATACGCTGAATACAACAAGTGTAGACTTTACCGTGAAATGCTTACTTACAAGCCCTTAACCAACAGTGCAGTTCAAGAACTGTTCAGAAAATATTTACCAAGTAGACTAAAATAAAAAGTAATAATAAAAAAGTAACACAATAAGAATAATGAGGTTATATACAGTTGAAGTCATAAGTTTACATACACTTAGGTTGGAGTCATTAAAACTCATTTTTCAACCACTCCACACATTTCMAGTGAACAAACTATAGTTTTGGCAAGTCGGWTAGGACYTCTACTTTGTGCATGACACAAGTAATTTTTACAACAATTGTTTACAGACAGATTATTTCACTTATAATTCACTATATCACAATTCCAAAGGGTCATAAGTTTACATACATTAAGATGACCATGCCTTTAAAGAGCGTGGAAAATTCCAGAAAATGTCATGGCTTTAGAAGCTTCTGATAGGCTAATTGACATAATTTGAGTCAATTGGAGGTGTACCTGTGGATGTATTTCAAGGCCTACCTTCAAACTCAGTGCCTCTTTGCTTGACATCATGGGAAAATCAAAAGAAATCAGCCATGACCTCAGGTTCATCTTTGGTTCATCCTTGGGAGCAATCAGGTTCATCCTTGGGAGCAATTTCCAAACACCTGAAGGTACCACGTTCATCTGTACAAATAGTACGCAAGTATAAATACCATGGGACCACGCAGCCGTCATACCGCTCAGGAAGSAGCGGTATCCTAGAGATGAACGTACTTTGGTGCGAAAAGTGCAAATCAATCCCAGAACAACAGCAAAGGACCTTGTGAAGATGCTGGAGGAAACAGGTACAAAAGTATCTATATCCACAGTAAAACGAGTCCTATATCGACATAACCTGAATGGCCGCTCAGCAAGGAAGAAGCCACTGCTCCAAAACGGCCATAAAAAAAGCCAGACTACCGTTTGCAACTGCACATGGGAACAAAGATCGTACTTTTTGGAGAAATGTCCTCTGGTCTGGTGAAACAAAAATAGAACTGTTTGCCAAAATGACCATCGTTATGTTTGGAGGTAAAAGGGGGAGCCTTGCAAGCCGAAGAACACCATCGCAACCGTGAAGCACGGGGGTGGCAGCATCATGTTGTGGGGGTGCTTTGCTGCAGGAGGGACTGGTGCACTTCACAAAATAGATGGCTTCATGAGGGAGGAAAATTATGTGGATATATTGAAGCAACATCTCAAGACATCAGTCAGGAAGTTAAAGCTTGGTCGCAAATGGGTCTTCCAAATGGACAATGACCCCAAGCATACTTCCAAAGTTGTGGCAAAAGGCTTAAGGACAACACAGTCAAGGTATTGGAGTGGCCATCACAAAGCCCTGACCTCAATCCTATAGAAAATTTGTGGGCAGAACTGAAAAAGCGTGTGCGAGCAAGGAGGCCTACAAACCTGACTCAGTTCACCAGCTCTGTCAGAAGGAATGGGCCAAAATTCACCCAACTTATTGTGGGAAGCTTGTGGAAGGCTACCCGAAACGTTTGACCCAAGTTAAACAATTTAAAGGCAGTGATACCTAATACAAATTGACTGTATGTAAACTTCTGACCCACTGGGAATGTGATGAAAGCTGAAAGAAATAATTATCTRGACTATTATTCTGACATTTCACATTCTAATAATAAAGTGAATCAGTGAGGAATTGTGTAAAACTGAGTTTAAATGTATTTGGCTAAGGTGTATGTAAACTTCCGACTTCAACTGTACAGGGGGCACCGGTACCGAGTCAATGTGCGGGGGTACAGGTTAGTTGAGGTAATTTGTCTATGTAGGTGGGGGTGAAGTGACTATGCATAGATAATAAACAGCAAGTAGCAGCATTGTACAAAAGGGAGGGTGGGGTCAATGTACATTGTCTGGTGGCAATTTGATTAATTGTTCAGCAGTCTTATGGCTTGGGGCTAGAAGCTGTTGAGGAGCCTTTTGGTCCTAGATTTGGCGCTCCGGTACCTCTTGCTGTGCGGTGGCAGAGAAAACAGTCTATAACTTGGATGACTGGAGTCTTTGACAATTTTATGAGCTTTCCTCTGACACCGCCAATTATATAGGTCCTGGATGGCAGGAAGCTTGGCCCCAGTGATGTGCTGAGCCATTTGCACTACCTCTGTAGCGCCTTACGGTCAGATGCCGAGCAGTTGCCATACCAGGCGGTTATGCAACCGGTCAGGATGCTCTCGATAGTGCAGCTGTAGAACCTTTTGAGGATCTGGGGACTCATGCCAAATCTTTTCAGTCTCCTGAGGGGGAAAAGGTTTTGTCATGCCCTCTTCACGACTGTCTTGGTATGTTTAGATCATGATAGAAGTTGGTGATGTGGACACCAAGGAACTTGAAGCTCTCAACCTGCTCCAATACAGCCCCGTTGATGTTAATGGGGGCCTGTTTGGCCCGCCTTTTCCTGTAGTCCACGATCAGCTCCTTACTCTTGCTCACATTGAGGGAGAGGTTGTTGTCCTGGCACCACACGGCCAGTTCTCTGACCTCCTCCCTATATATCTCATTGTTGTCGGTGATCAGGCCTACCACTGTTGTGTCGTCAGAAACTTAATGATGGTGTTGGAGTCGTGTTTGGCCACGCAGTCGTGGGTGAACAGGGAGTACAAGAGGGGACAAAGTGCACACCACTGAGGGGCCCCAGTGTTAAGGATCAGCGTGGCAGATGTGTTGTTGCCTACTCTTACCACTTGGGGGCGCCCTGTCAGGATGTCCAGGATCCAGTTGCAGAGGGAGGTGTTTAGTCCCAGAGTCCTTAGCTTAGTGAATTTAAGTATGCTCTCTCTAATTCTCTCTTTCTCTCTCTCTTGGAGGACCTGAGCCCTAGGACCATGCCTCAGGACTACCTGACCTGATGACTCCTTGCTGTCCCTAGTCCACCTGGCCGTGCTGCTTCTCCAGTTTCAACTGTTCTGCCTGCGGCCATGGAACCCTGACCTGTTCACTGTGATTACTATTATTTGACCATGCTGGTCATTTATGAACATTTGAACATCTTGGCCATGTTCTGTTATAATCTCCACCTGGCACAGCCAGAAGAGGACTGGCCAACCCTCATAGCCTGGTTCCTCTCTAGGTTTCTTCCTAGGTTTAGGCCTTTCTAGGGAGTTTTTCCTAGCCACCGTGCTTCTACACCTGCATTGCTTGCTGTTTGGGGTTTTAGGCTGGGTTTCTGTACAGCAATTTGATATATCAGCTGATGTAAGAAGGGCTATATAAAATTCTATTTAAAAACGTTGTTTCTATTGAACATGCCGTACTAATAAAGGCATTTTAATTAATTATATGAAGAGTGCCTTGGTCCTCCTTTCTTTTTGATGACCAATTTACCCCTTTTACCAAAGAGCACCTTCTATCTACCAAAATGTACTATTGTGTACCTTAGTAGCGCTTCCCTTTCTCCTCTTTCTACTGGCTATATAAATACATTTGATTTGATTTGATGAGCTTCGTGGGCACTATGGTGTTGAACGCTGAGCTGTAGTCAATGAACAGCATTCTCACATAGGTGTTCTTTTTGTCCAGGTGAGAAAGGGCAGTGTGGAGTGCGATTGAGATTGCATCATCTGTGGATCTGTTGGGGCGGTATGCGAATTGGAGTGGGTCTAAATTGTCCGGGAGGATGCTGTTGATGTGAGCCATGACCAGCCTTTCAAAGCACCTCATGGCTACTGTGGTGAGTGCCACGGGGCGGTAATCATTTAGGCAGGTTACCTTCGCTTCCTTGGGCACAGGGACTATGGTAGTCTGCTTGAAACATGTAGGTTTTACAGACTCGGTCAGGGAGAGGTTGAAAATGTCAGTGAAGACACTTGCCAGTTGGTCCGCACATTCTTTGAGTACACGTCTTGGTAATCCGTCTGGTCCAGCGGCTTTGTGAATGTTGACCTGTTCACATCGGCTACCGATAGTGTTATCCCACAGTCAACCAGAACAGCTGGTGCTCTCGTGCATGCTTCAGTGTTGCTTGCCTCAAAGTGGGCATAAAAGGCATTTAGCTCGTCTGGTAGGCTCACATCACCGGTGCAGCTCGCGTCTGGGTTTCCCTTTGTAGTCCGTAATAGTTTTCAAGCCCTGCCACATCCGACGAGCGTCAGAGCCCGTGTAGTAGGATTCAATCTTAATCCTGTATTGACACTTTGCTTGCTTGATGGTTCGTCTGAGGGCATAGCGGGATTTCTTATAAGCGTCCGGATTAGTCTCCCGCTCCTTGAAAGCGGCAGCTCTAGCCTTTAGCTCGATGCGGGTGGTGCCTGTAATCCATGGCTTCTGGTTGGGATATGTACGTACAGTCACTGTGGGGACGACGTCATCGATGCACTTATTGATGAAGCCGATGACAGAGGTGGTGTACTCCTCAATGCCATTGGATGAATCSCGGAACATATTCCAGTCTGTGCTAGCAAAACAGTCCTGTAGAGTGGCATCCCCGTCATCTGACCACTTCCGTATTGAGTGAGTCACTGGTACTTCCTGCTGTAGTTTTTGCTTGTAAGCAGGAATCAGGAGGATATAATTATGGTGAGATTTGCCAAATGGAGGGCGGGGGAGAGCTTTGTATGCATCTCTGTGTGTGAAGTAAAGGTGGTCTATGATATTTTTCCCTCTGGTTGCACATATGACATGCTGGTAAAAAATTGGTAAAACCGATTTAAGTTTGCCTACATTAAAGTTCCCAGCCACTAAGAGCGCAGCTTCTGGGTGAGCATTTTTTTCTTTGCTTATGGCCTTATAGAGTTGGTTGAGAGCGCTCTTAGTGCCAGCTTTGTTCTGTGGTGGTAAATAGACAGCTAGGAATAATATAGATGAGAACTCTCTTGGTAGATTGTGTGGTCTATAGCTTATAAGGTACTCTTCCTCAGGCGAGCAATACCTCGAGACTTCTTTAATATTAGACATCGTGCACCAGCTGTTATTGACAAATAAACACACACCCCCGCCCCTCGTCTTACCAGAGGTGGAGTCTCTGTTCTGCCAGTGCATGGAAAATCCCGCTAGCTCTATATTGGCCGTATCTTCGTTCAGCCACGTCTCATAAGACGTTACAGTTTTTAATGTTCCGTTGGTAGGATAATCTTAATAGTAGGTCATCAATTTTATTATCCAATGATTGCACGTTAGCAAGAAGAACGGATGGTAGTGGGAGTTTACTCGCTCGCKTACGGATCTTCAGAAGGCCGGATCTGCAGCCCCTTTTCCTGCGTCTTTTCTTGAAACAAAGGCGTGGATCTGGGCCTGTTCCAGTGAAAGAAGGACATCCTTCTCGTCGAACTCGTTAAAGGAAAAAGTTTCTTATAGTCCGTGGTGAGTAATCGCTGTTCTGATGTCCAGAAGTTATTTTCGGTCATAAGAGACGGTAGCAGCAACATTATGCACACATTAAGTAAAAAAATAAGTTACACAAAATGCAAAAAAACTAACAAAACCACACAATTGGTTGGGAGAAGGTAAAACGTCAGCCATGTTCTTTGGCGCCATAGTACCTGGTTGACATGCACTGCCAACTGTGGGACCTTATATAAACAGGTGTGTGCCTTTGTAATGGATGCGGAATGGCTAGCTAGTTAGCGGTGGTGCGCGCTAGCAGCCTTTCAGTCGGTTACGTCACTTGCTCTGAAACCTAGAAGTAGTGGTTCCCCTTGCTCTGCAAGGGCTGTGGCCTTTGTGGAGCGATGGGTAACAATGCTTCGTGGGCGACCGTTGTTGATGTGTGCAGAGGGTCCCTGGTTCGCGCCCGTGTCGGGGCGAGGGGACGGTCTAAAGTTTTGCTGTTACACCTTTCCAAATCATGTCCAATCAATTGAAGTTCTACTGGTGGACTCCAATCAACTTGTAGAAACATTTTAAGGATGATCAATGGAAACAGGATGGACCTAAGCTCAATTTCGAGTCTCATAGCAAAGGGCCTGAATACTTATGTTAATAAGGTACCTGTTTTGTATTTGTAATACATTTGCAAAATTAAATCTTAAAGCCTGTTTTTACTTTGTCATTATGGGGTATTGTATGTAGATTGATGAGGGGGGAAAAGTATACATTTTAGAATAAAGCTGTAACGTAACACAATGTGGAAAAAGTGAAGGGGTCTGAATACTTTCCGAATGTACTCTACCTCTGTCATCCATCTGTCCAACTCTGCTCATAATGTTTGATCAGTAACATTCCAAGAAGGCATGAATTATTGAGTTATTAGTAGTTTTACACTTTGGACATGACTCTGCCATTGTGCTGTAGAATTTGTTCATTTGATCTTGTATAAAAAAATATTTATATACATTAATTTATACTGGATTAAGCATACATTTTCGTTAACTGTAACCTCATTAGTTATGTTCCATCATTCCCTCCATCTTGTGCCAATATTTGTTATTTTTCAATCTTGGTTCTAATGCTTTACTTTTTTTTGAAGACTGTCAGTTGTATAGGCTCTCTGCAAGGTTTAGTATAGCTTACCTATTATATGYATATCATTCCTGACTCAAATAGGATTCCTTCAAGATTGCGCTGATGTCGAAAAGATTTCAAATCCACATTTTGTGATTAAAACATAAGTTGGATGCATTTTAAAACATCTACATTGGTCAACCCAAAATTGCTTTTTAAAGCTGTCATGGAAATAAATGTATTTCCTATTACCAGGTCATTTACGGTTTCTATGCCTTTAGTTTTCCATGTGGGCCAATGTATCGATGAATTCTGAAAAGCTATCCAAGGATTGTTCCATAGGGTTTTGTTTCCAGGGAGTGATATTGGTTCTTGTAAAATATATTTCATTTTCTTCCATGTTGTTATAGTTTTCTTAACTATGAAGTTGTTACTGTTATTAGCTTTATCCTTTAAAAATAGACATGTAAAAAGATTCTGGGGATCAGAATGCACATCTTCAATTTTTACCAATTGTTCCTCTTTAGTGCATTTAACTATATTGCAAGTAAAAGCCTTAGGTAGCGAGTTGATACAATTACAAGTCTGTAAGGTTAAAACCACCCTCAGACTCAGGAAGATGTAAAACTTTGCTTTTATGCTATGAATTGTACTTGCCCATATAAAGTCGGTTATGACCGAGTATACTTTTTAAAAGAATGTCTTCGGTGGGGTAATTGGTATTATTGAAAATAAATGCAAAAACTTTGGCTGCCATGCCGTTCTAAAAATATTTATTCTACCTGTATCGTTCCATTACTCCAAACATCAAATTTTGAAGTTAAGGGTTAAGTTTAAGCACTCATTCCGAGGATTAAAGCTGCAATATGTAACTTTTTGGGGGCTGACAAAATTAACATAGAAATGTGAGTTATAGATCTGTCATTCTCATTGAAAGCAGTAGATCTGTTCTATGTGCGCTACTTCTATGCTTCCTGTTCTTAAGTTTAGTTTTTGCATCTTTTACTTTTTGTACACCAGCTTCAAACAGCTGAAAATACAAGATTTTTAGGTCATGGAAAATATATTTCACAGCGTTTCGATGGTAAAATGATTCTCTACACTATACTTGCTTGTTTGATCACATTAACTGAAATTAGAATTAGAATTTTTGCAACCAGGAAATTGCAGACCAATTTCTATAAAGTCCACCATTAAGGTTTGGGGTAAGGTTAAAACATTAAGTTTTAAAAACATTTAAATTAAGGCACTCATTCCGAATGGTTAAGGTTAAGGTTTGGGATAGGATTAAAATGTTGTTTTTTTTAGACAGTGTCCACGACTGGGATTGAACACCCAACCTTCTGATCCAGAGTCATGGGGTACGGTGACCAGTTTTGAAGGCATTTCCACATGTCCTCGACATCAATCTTGAACGATCTCCCTGAATCCATATCACCATCAAATCACTTACTTAGTGCTATCATGGGGTGACAGGGTAGCCTAGTGGTTAGAGCGTTGGACTAGTAACCGAAAGGTTGCAAGTTCAAATCCCCAAGCTGACATGGTAAAAATCTGTCGTTCTGCCGCTGAACAGGCTGTTCCTAGGCCGTCGTTGAAAATAAGAATTTGTTCTTAACTGACTTGCCTAGTTAAATAAAGGTAAAAAAATACATCTGGATGGTCACATTAATTGTTTCATTCATTCTTATACATACAGGTATATTCTCTAGCCTGCCTGCCTGGTTCTGCTTTTGCCAACATGAACTAACAACAACAAAGAATTAGCATTGTGCAGTCATGCCACCACCTTGAGCTGTCGTCCTGGACCTACAAATGCCTTGGCTTGTATGGGTCAATTTTATTGGTGGAGCACATTCCGTTGTTGTGATGTGGGCTCAAATCCCAAGTCCTCAGTGGCAGGGATGGACAGTGGCTAGAACAGACAGTGTTTCTGATTGGCTTTGAGCTGAGTGGTTCTGACTGACATTGTTTCTGATTGGTTCTGAGATTAGTGGTTCTGAGTGATATTGTTTCCGATGGCTGATAGTTGAGTGGTTCTGACTGATGTCCCTTGGACTGATTGACTGGCCTCATGACAGGAGAGAGTGTTGCTTTGTTTAACCCCACAAAGCGAGGAGCAGTTTGCTAATTTACTCCATGAGGCGTCCATCGTGATGGGATGAAGACCTTCTGTAGACTTGGCTGACATTGTTGCTGGCCGGAATAGCACAATTTTTTTGAAGAGCCACTGGGTGGAAGTTGTCTGTAGGAACAGATTTAGGATGAGGGCTCCCGTGTGGCGCAGTCACTGCATCTCAGTGCTAGAGGCGTCACTACAGACCCTGGTTCTATTCCAGGCTGTATCACAACCAGCCGTGATTGGGAGTCCCATAGGGCGGCGCACATTTGGCCCAACTTTGTCTGGGTTTGGCCTGGGTAGGCCGTCATTGTAAATAAGAATTTGTTCTTAACTGACTTACCTAGTTAAATAAAATAAATAAATAGGATCAGCTCATCCACCACAAAGCTTAACACTAACCATTAGGGGGAAAACACTAAACTGAACCTAGGTCTAGGGGCAACATACATTCAATGTTTTCCAAATGAACAATTTACATTATAAACTTGAAGTCACCTTCACAGTACATCTTGAAGTCACTTTTACAGTACATTTACTGTAAGCCTACATTAAAGTAACCTACTGTGAAAATGTGTGCCCTGACCTTCTAAATTGATTTTCCAAATGAAAAAAGGTTGTAGGCCAAGGCATAGCTAATGTCGTTTAAAATGGGGGAATATATATATTAATTTGCCATTTAGGATAGGCCTACGCTCCACATTATACTGCATATTAAAATTCCTTCCACAAAGATAATTTACAATCCAAGTCTACCTGGAATAGCAGTAACAGCACTGGCCATCGATAACCTGAAGAAATGCTGAGGCCCAGCTGGATAACACACACAAGTTGCTGGCTGCCATGCACACTGCCGTTGTGTTGTCAGCTAACACCCTCTAGCGCCGGGAGCCCTGCACAGATGCTGTCTTTCTCTCCACTCTGTKGTTAACGGGAGTTTTACCGTTGTCTGCTGCAGCAGTCAGTACGGGCTGGCACGGAACGGGCTACAGAGGCACTACGCGTGCTCACACTGACCAACTGATACCGCGCCACTTGAAGTTCGGAACTTTCTGTCACGAAACACATCCTGGCGTCTTCCATTTACCCCATGAAGGAATCACGCATGCATTTGGATGAAACTAGGGAATAAGATAATGCAGCTGATGAGGAATGTTTGATTAAATGTCTTGTCAAAACAGTGAAATACAGTAGGCTCCGACACGGAACGCAAAGTTTTCATGATCTAGTATTTAGTCGTTGACCATTGCTCTAGGAATATTATGAGCCTACATTTCGTCTTGATGTTAGTTTTTGCCGCGGTGTGAACTTCACCAACCTTCCTCAGCTCTCCGCCGGGTCATGCGACGGATTTCTTCCAGTACAGCCGTCTGTCAGCGCTTTCCAGCGGGGACTGGATGTGAGGAGGGTCTGGGGAGAGGAAAGACGCTGCGCTTGGAATCTAAAGGCACTTTGTAACCAGGTTTCTTCTCTTGGATAGTCTCCTGCTCGGCGCGGTGCTGGGCAGCCTGTGGATGGTACAGAAATGACATTAGGAGAAAAACTCTGCCTCGTTTTCCTCTTTCTGCGGATTGTCTTCACACCTTCCAGCCACGGCAATCAAGGTGAGAGATTTTATCTGCGCCTGACTTTGGAGAACACTTAAAAGTGTAATATTATCCTTAATTAGTTGACATGTCACACTTGTGAAACGTGTGTCGCAGATGCTTTCCTCATTCCACCCGCGCCAAAATGTAGCCAGAACACAGTAGCCTAAATCAAAGATTACAGTTGATCAATAGCCTATATATACTCACTGTCAGCCTAAATTAGGCACGGTCAATAACATAAGTCAGTAGCCCTACATTCTTACTCGAGACCAGCACGCGCGTTTTTCCAAATGCGTTTCTGCGTTTATAATAGCTTGAAAATAGCACGCAGTTTGATTTTGAATCAATGTGAACTGACGGCTAATCAACCGTTCATCTTGTGTTGAAAAAAAGACTGGGAGGACAAATACCTAATAACGCACGGAGCCCTTTTTTTCTGCGCAACGGACGCAGGCAGGACGGTGAGAAGTTGATAACCTGGGGTGGCAAATCAGTTAGGCTGCTTATCTACGTCCTTCAATTACAAGAACAATACATGGTTTCACATGAGATTCACAAATTGACAATACTTATCCAGTCAAAAATAAGCCCAGTTATTTTTAAAAGCAGTGGCTTGATTTAATTTTGTAGAGACTGAGGTTAAACATTTATTTGAGYCCATACTAAACCTTAAAACGATACAGATTCCTTGGTCCAGGCAGATTGATTGTCTCAGGTGAATTGAGCCCTCAGCAGGCTTTTGGATCCCATTACTGTTCCATTCTGCTACATTGACCTGCTGCATTACTGCAAACCCAATATGAATCACACCAGATAATGAAATCACCCTTTGGTTGCCTTTAGAGGTGAATCTATTTACTTTCTCTGTTGATATGATGTTGTCTCTGCTCAGCTGCTGAATGTGGTTATAGAAGCTCAGGTGTGTGTGTGTGTGTGTGTCGTTGTGTGTGTTGTGTTTATGTGGTGTGTGTGTGTGTGTGGTGTGTGTGTGTGTGTGTGGTGTGTGTGTGTGTGTGTGTGTGTGTGTGTGTGTGTGTGTGTGTGGTTGTGTGTGTGGTGTGTGTGCTATCCCTCAGGTTTAAAATAGTCCTATTGATTCTACAGGGACACAGGGATGTGGCCCCTAGGTTATATGTTATTGTTCTCCCAGTTCAATAAAAGGGAAACTACTCCCTCTTCACCCAGGCAGGTGCTACATAAAAGCCCCAGTGTGTGTTTGTGCTGCTGTCACAGATTGAATGATGATTGAGTTGATGAGTGGTGTGTCAGCTTTCTAGTCAGCTCTATGAGTCTCTCACATTGACTTCTGGGGTGTTTATTAGGATGCTTCAGCCTCTGTCCGTGCTGCTGACACCATTTCTCTGCACTGTGTGGGGCGGGTGTGCTGAGTGGGGCTGTGGGTGGGTGTGCCTGAGTGGGGCTGTGGGTGCGGTGGCCTGAGTGGGGCTGTGGGTGGGTGTGCCTGAGTGGGGCTGTGGGTGGGTGGGTGGTGTGCCTGAGTGGGGCTGTGGGTGGGTGTGCCTGAGTGGGGCTGTGGGTGGGTGGGTGGTGGGTGTGCCTGAGTGGGGCTGTGGGTGGGTGGGTGGGTGTTGCCTGAGTGGGGCTGTGGGTGGGTGTGCCTGAGTGTATGTGTATGTGTGACATCCAGATGGATGTGTGTTTCTCACCTGTTGTAGTTGGATTAGAGGCCTTAAGACATGTCACACTTCATCAGAATACAGCTCTACAATGTTGTTTTTACTCTGCTAGACAAACGGCATTATGCTTTTAAAACCCATGTGTCAAATGTTGTATATTGCTTTGAACCGGGCGAAGCCGAGCGCTGTAGATTGGGGATTTCACAGGCAGAATTGGGCCTGATGTCAGCTGAGAGGAGAACAATGAAAACCAATCAGTGTCCTCCTCCTTGGCTGGGAGAAGCTGAATGCAGCATGTCAGACAATCCCCCACACCAACACTGGTGTTCTGCAGGGATGTAAAGAGTTATTTATCTTTGTTTTAACAGCTAGGCTGCCAAAAAAAACATGCAGCTCCAACAAAACTCCCACTGAGAGAACAATAACAGTGAGTACTGTATAGAGAAATCTGAAACTTGGCAGTGTTTGTGTAGTAGGGCTTAGTTAATAAGGATTGGCTAAATTAAATAAATTGCAGAGATTCTGAGAATAATTTCAGTCCATTGTACAACAATAGCACAACAATGTCCCCAAACTAACGTGTTGATCCTTTTAAATGAGGCAGGAGATCCCATGGTTCACTGGCTCCTGCTTTGCTGCTGGGCCCAGACACCCCTCCAATCTCTCATTAAAACAAGACAAATATCCCCACAAGGACATTTCATTCCCATTTTATCTGATCTTATTTTAGCATTTTGGTGTCCATAAGGACAGGTCTCCATCCCAAACTACTAAACCCCATCCTTGATAAACTTGTGTTGTCAGTGCATTCATCAAAAGCCTGTCTCAGTGGCGCCACCTGCAGCTGGCTCTGCATGGAATCTAGGCGGGAGATGGTAAAACTAACTAAACAGGGTCAGAAATATTTACCTCAATGGTAATGTTTGGATAGGATATACCATAAACTGGTCTTAGATCTGTGATTGGGGTCTAGGTGTGATATGTGGTCTGGTAGTGAATGGGTAGATGGTCTGTTGAGATGGCTTCTCCTCTGTTTGACACACATACTGTACATTGCTTGTCTGTGCTGTAGATACTCCCCTCAGCTTGTCTGTGCTGTAGATACTCCCCTCAGCTTGTCTGTGCTGTAAATACTCCCCTCAGCTTGTCTGTGCTGTAGATACTCCCCTCAGCTTGTCTGTGCTGTAGATACTCCCCTCAGCTTGTCTGTGCTGTAGATACTCCC
>NC_036875.1:26740682-26745086 GCF_002910315.2 Salvelinus sp. IW2-2015
ACACACACACACACACACACACACACAAATGACACGCAGAAACACACATTAACATATTTTCATAATGCATAACTGTACAGAAGAGAGGAATAAAACATTCCAAACATTTATGAATAAAATCTTGAACTCCTATGCCATTATCCAGCTTAGCGCAACCATCTGCCCTGGTGTAGTACATGGCACATGCTGGATAGGCCTCAGGGGAGAATCATAAAATTCAAGGCCTGGCTTTCAACAGCTACCAGTCAGACCAGGCTAAGCTAAGAGCAGTCGGTTTGTGGTTACACTGAGATGGGATTGAGATCATTGTAGGGTTGAGTTGAAGAAAGTGTGATGAATATGGCCAGTGGTTAAGTATAGATTTACACTGGATGAGAAATAGATATTCTACGCACACACACACAAACAGTGCCAGTGGTTAGGAAGGTATTGATTCCTAGTGTAATTAGTCCTGTCCCCAGTTGTCCTCCTGTTGACCAGCCCGTTATAATAGTGTCCATTAACATCACTGTGTTACTGTTTTACACTGTTAATTACTGGCACTACACACGCTACACAAACAGCAACGGAGCGTCATACAAGGTCCGTTCCAAAAATTCAGCTGCACAATGTACGTAGAACTAAGCAGAGTGTGACGCAAACAGAGCTGCGTGGCTCCGTTTGCYTCGTGTGTAGAGCCTTTTAGATAAGCCTTCTCCTGGACTAAAAAGCAAGGGCAAGCAGCAAGGAAAAGTGCTTTTTAGTCCACTATTGATGGATTAGCTGCCAGCCTACAGTGTTTTCGCTGTGAACTAACAAACAASTTCCTGCTAAAAAGTTGGGAAAAATTATGAGATTTGCATTATTTAGTGTTTTTATTTGCATTTATATAGAGCTTTCCTTAAGGCTCATTGCTTTGCAGTGTATTGAGGTATCACCCTATCCCTGAACAATAAAGAAATTAAGAAAAGGATTCCACCTAGGAAGTTGTGCTCATAAGACATAGCATTTCTCTCCCTCTCCTCTCTGTCCTCTCTCTTCTCTCTCTTTCTTCTCTCCTCTTTTCCTCTTCTCTGCTTCTTTTCTCTCCCTCTACCCCTCTCTTGTCCTCTTTCTGTCCTCTCTTCTTCGCTTCTTCTCTCCTCTTCTTCTCTCCTCTCTCTTCCTCTTACTTTTCTTCTCCCTCTCCTCCTCTCTGTCCCTCTCCTGATCCTCTCTCTTCTCTCTCTTTCTTCATCTCCCTCTTTCTCTTTCTCTCCTCTTTCTCCTTCTCTCTTTCTTTTCTCATCCCATTCTCCCCTCTCTTCCTCTCTCTGTCCTCTCTTCTATCTCTCTCTTTCTACATCTCTTCCTCATTTCTTCTCTCCTCTCTCTTCCCTCTTCTTTTCTCTTCCTCTCTCTTCCTTCTGTCTGTCCTCTCTCTTCTCTCCCTTGTCGTCCTCCTCTTTCTCTTCTCTCTTATTTTTCTCTCCTTCCTTCGCTGTCCTCTCTCAGTCCTCTCTCTTCTCTCTCTTTCCTTCTCTCCTCTTTCTCTTCTCTCTTTCTTTTCTCTCCCTCTCCCCTCTGTCCTCTCTCTGTCCTCTCTCTTCTCTCTCTTTCTTCTCTCCTCTTTCTTCTCTCCTCTCTTCTCTCTTTCTTTTCTCTCCCTCTCCCCTCTCTGTCCTCTCTCTTCTCTCTCTTTCTTCTCTCCTCTTTTCTTTTCTCTCTCTCTTCTCTCTCTCTGTGTGCTCCAGTAACATTGTAGTCCTGTGTTTTTCCTTGTGATATCAGTCATGTATTTATAGTATGACATTTCTATATTGGTATTATAAAGGTTAGGAATAAACTGTTTATTTTGTATTATTTCTTTACTTGAAACACTGACATTTCACTAGCAGCAGTATGGCTTGTTTTGACCATTCTTTCACTTATACATGCTGTACATATGAAGTGGCCAGCCCTCCTCCTGGAGAGCTACTGAACTGGATGTGCAGGCTTTTGCTCCTACCCTACTCTGCTGCATACAATATAGTGCTGCATTTCATATAGTATAGCTTTCATTTAGTACAGCTTATCAAGCTGTGTACATAGCAGCTTTTCCATTATCATGCTGTACATACAGTACCTTTTCATGTTACCATTAATATACAGTAGCCCAGCTGGACTTCCTATGGCATCAATATGTTCCCAACAGGTTCTGATATACCCCACTCCTCCTCCTCCTCCGCCATCTCCTCCTCCTCCACTTCCATCTCTTTATTTCATATATGTGAATGAGCGCTCAGGGGAGGCTGATGAGACCAGCATTTCATTTGTTAAACCCTTTACACTCGTGTGAATTGGCCTATATGGATAGGGAAAAGTTTAAATGTTTCTTCCAGAAGAAATATGAAAATCATACACATAAGCATGGTAGCGGTTGAAAGGGAAGAGTTTGGAGATTATGGGGAAATTATTAGACCAAAGTTGAGGCCAACAGGTCACCTGACACAAGACTGAATCCAAACATTACACTTGATTTTATGTGCATTTTACATTTACTGTACTTTTCGCCGCATTTGTTAATGAAATCTGAAAAGACTGGATACATTTAGTAACATGATAAGAATATTCCTGGAAAATGTGGGTTAGATCCAACATAAGACAAGAAAATGACAAGGGTTTGAGTGAGAGAACTAACTGGTGTCTCCACACACCTCTCCAAAGTGTGCACAGTTCCTACAGTAAGTAATTTCAATGCAGATTTATGCCTCAAAGAAGAGTCTTCAACTATAAGGTGCTTTTATGAGCTGTCCTAGCTGTGCCATTGAGGAGAGCAAGCACACTTGTAATTGTTTTGTTTCGAACACAACCCTGCATCCCCGCCATCACAAAAGTATTGTTGTTATTTACGCAATCCAAAAACGGGCCATACTAAATCGCAATCTGGGTCAGGTGGGCATAATTTGAAAGCTTGTTCTATTGTCAACATGACTAGCTAAGTTATAAAATATGGTCTTACAGTGTTAGGCTTTCACAACGCAATTCCGAGAAACAGTCATTTTATTTTGGTGAGCATAGAAAGGAGTCGTGTTCATACAGGTGCGTGTTCTGTGGAAAATGTTCTTCACAATAACACAAACAGGCTCATACCGTTCAGAACAATCCAGGGTATGACACAGTGGCGGTCGATGCTGTTTAACTTCTAATTGGTCCCAATCCCGGATCCGGGAGCACCCCCCACAGTAAAAAAGCTGACTAGCATAGCCTAGCATAGCGTCACAAGTAAATACTAGCATCTAAATATCATTAAATCACAAGTCCAAGACACCAGATGAAAGATACACATCTTGTGAATCCAGCCATCATTTCTGATTTTTAAAATGTTTTACAGGGAAGACACAATATGTAAATCTATTTAGGTAACGGCACAGATAGCAAAAGACCAAACTTTTTTTTCCCACTATTTTTTTCCTGCATAGGTAGTATCACAATTTCGACAATAGAAGATTATTGCCATAAGCCAAGAAAGCGTTCATCAGATGAAGTCTGATAACATATTTATTTGTATAGCATATTTTTTTTAGAAAATGTGCATATTTCGGTATAAGTCAGTCAGTTCTACATTGCAGCTGCAATTGAAATAGTGCGAAGCAGCCTATGAATAATTACAGAGCACCAACGTGCAACTACGGGCGAAATATTCATCATAAAACATTTCTGACAAAATAGCACAGCGTAGCAGGCAAAGTGAATAGGACCAGACAGTGATGGGATTTTGTGATCCATGGCCAATATTAGTCAAGATCTTTTCAAGTGTTTAAGCAGCGAAAAGCACCATTTAAGCATTATATTAGCTTCACAATAGCGGAAACACATAGCCGTTTACAGTAGCAATAGGTTAGGCGACGTTAAGCAATCACGGGCAAAAGATATATAATATTTGACTAACCTTGTCATATTCATAGAATGATCGTCTGTAAATATATTACACAATACTTATAGGTTTTGTTCGAAAACTGTGCATATTTAGGCGAGCACACAAAATCGTGGTTTATACAATGTGATTAGTTAGGCGAAGCATTTCAAGCAATACTGAGTGGCCGGCGCGCCATCGTCATCGTTTGGGCGGATGAGGGCGAGCGGTCGAACAGATACATTAATGCGAGATAACTATCTACCTTGATGTGGGGATACTAAGATAAAAATTGCAGGCGTGTTGTGAAGCAGCCAATGAAACTCACATTAGTTTTAATGCAGCAACGGTTGTGTTAGATTTTTTAAAAAATTAACGTGTCCTACGTGCATTCAGCAGTCGTGCGTTACAGGGTAGACATGGCCTAAATATAATGGTGCGGAGACAAGATAATTTTACATCTTTCACACAGATTACCGAATTAACATGTCCGATAATAGGTGCTGCTTACTTTTGGATTGAATACTTCTCCAATTCAGATCGGAGAATCA
>NC_036875.1:26745377-26756495 GCF_002910315.2 Salvelinus sp. IW2-2015
CAGTGCATGTAGCCCCATAGCTTATAAGGGAATTTATAAACCGACCCTGGAACAGAGACCTCAATTTCAGAAATCTCACTTCTTGACAGGAAGTGAGCTGCAGAATGAGTTCTGTTTCACTCAGAGAAATAATTCAAACGGTTTTAGAAACTAGAGAGTGTTTTCTATCCAATAGTAATAATAATATGCATATTGTACGAGCAAGAATTGAGTACGAGGCAGTTTAATCTGGGAACGAAAAATCTTCAAAGTGTAAACAGCACCCCCTATTGAGAAAAGGTTTTAAGATTAGGGAGGATGATCTTTTTTACGAGCATGGCCTTACTTCTATTACAGCATATTGCATGACTGTCATTCATGTTCCATTCACCCAGCTCAATGTAACATCAATACGTTTAGGCAACTACATGATACTCACATTTTCCCTATAGCCATCATGAGGTTGCTACAACCTAGCCTGTGAATGAAAGTTGTCATGACTATCCTGTGAGGATCCGAATGGGTCAGATCAGCTTGGCAACGGATGAAAGTAACCTGACTTTCTCTCACCCACAGAAGAGGGGGGAAGGGAGCTGGGCCGGTTTGACAGCTCACACCCTGTCGTAAATTAAAGGAGAGGAGATCTAGGGTCTCCCTCTTCAAAATCTCACAGAGGAATGTGCTTCGTCTACATAGAGGTTTCCTACCGAAACTGTAACATGTTCTAAAGCAAATACTGGAAAAATATTACTAACATAAGAACGTGGGGAATGGTCAGTGGTGAGTTATAGAAAACTAATGTCATATGGGTTGTTATTTTGTGATGCCATTAAAAATGTTATAAAGAAATACTAACTTAAATTATATACACTACATGTATGAAGTCTCCATCCTTAACGTTGTATATGAAATATAAAAATCATGAAACTATGTTTGTTAAGATAAGAATGTGATTTTAGGAGCCATAAGAGAAATTGTCTCCTATAAACTGTGCACAGTAAGTAGCCACGCTCCGGGAGAGGTCAGAGAGCGTCTCAGCCTGACGGAACTGTCCTTGTCTCTCAGAGTGCATAAAAGGACTGGTAAAGAAGACCAGTCATTAGACCAGAAAAGCGTGAAGTGGTAGCTACACATTTGAAATGGTTGGAACTTTGAACCTCAACATGAGGTGAAGAAAATAAACTCACCTCCCAGACCAGAGAGGTGAGTAGAGCTGAAGCTCACGTCCAGAGTGGATTGAACCCTGAATACCAACACGATTTGGTTAAAACTCCCCTCTCAGACAATCACTGGTACAGCTGATTTAGCTGTTCTAAGTAAAATATCTAGAAAAGTGAATTTAAGTGGGACCATCCTACTACTCTTCTCAAATCAACATATTCTACTACTCGTCACCAATGGGAACCGTCGACAGGGCTGGCTAGCCTATCTTCCAAGGAGCATCTTCCAGAGTGAACAACAACGAAAGAGGTGGCAGGGGTGAACGACCCCTTTTGGACAATCAGAGCCTTACAAGCGTGCTGCGGAAAGGCCAACAACCTTCCTAAGAAGGACTGGTTCCGACAGAGTTAAACGGTGAACGAAAGCATTCACTCGTAAATACATTCATGAGTTCTTACTCCAAATGGGCTGCGGTTCGTGTGCAAACTATATGATTACAGTGAGAATAGTTTCTAAAATGTATCAACGATAAGTGTCTCTCTTTCTCTTCCTTTCCATGTCATTGTGTAAAAATCCACCATATTGTGTCAGTCCACTAGGGACCTTTTCCTATTGTTTTAAGTGTGTATGTTTGTTCTGTGTTACCATTTAGTTAGCTAGTAAATAAATAATTCAACCAATGTGTGTAGTACTGAATCATAAGTAAGGCTGGGGTTTTTGCAGATCCAAGGAGGTTACGACTGTTCAGAATTATGATATGATATGAGGTTATTATTAATAAGTTGACTGTTTAATGGATGTGATAGGTAAAGACCTTTACCTTTTAGAGTTTAACTTGGGAGATGGTAAATCTTTAAACAACCGCTCTCGTGGTGCCCCAAATTCCTATTGAGTTAATTGTTACATGATTAATGTAATTGGGTAACAATTAAACATAGTTGATTAGATAAGTAACAGTCATCAGATTAATGAAAGTAAAGTCACAACAAAGTTTACAACGTAGGTGCACAGGTAGAGAGAGAAATTTGAATAATCAAGGTAGACAGTGACACATTCAATACCACCTTGCCTGCATCTAGCTGATCTAGGGTGTAATCATTAGTCCAACAGTTCCAAACGAGAGTTTCTATTGGATAAATTCAGGTATGTTTATCCTCATTTCGTAGACCTTCGTTGCAAAACAGTGTGTTTTAATCAATTATTTGGTGACAGGAATATATTTACTATCGTTTTATCTAAAATGGTTAACTTTCTTAAAGTTTTATTATTTTTATGAAATTCACTGAGGAGGATGCTCCTCCTCTTCCTCCTCTGAGGAGTCTCCACTGGTATGACGCCATGTCATCTTGTAACTGTACATCAAACATTGTGATCATAAACATTGGGACTGTATATGACATGAGTTTTAGGAAATGGAAATGTGAAGTGCAGATTTGGACTCAAGGTTGTTTGGCTTGCTTGTATGACGACAAACAAGTATTTATTATAATCCTTAACACCTCATCTTTCAAAGACATTGAGTCCTTTTAAGTTACAGCATTTCTCTCACTCGGACAACAAAGAATGTGCAAAAGTTGACCAATTAGCGGAAGGGATGGGGGCAAGTTCAAAACGGCTGTCAATCAAAACCCATACAGCGCTGTGAATGCAGAGCCTGAGCTCTGGTGTCATTTTATAGCATATTAGTGTACAACCACTGATTTCCAATTCAGGCGCTTATCAGTGCCCAAATCTGCCATTTTCAACCCGTATATAGGTACGAGTGTAAAGGGCTACACAAATATACCAACGTTTAACATTTTAGCCCTCCAGTGTTATGGATGTGTGAGAGCAGTCAGCCATCTCACCGCGACACTGCCAAAGAATCTATTATGTATGGCTGGCGGAGAGAAGCATAGATTAACCTGCTGCAATCTCTGTCTCTCTCTCTCTGTCTGTGACAGTATTGAACCATGCAGACACAACACTCCAATTATGGTTTTCTATAAATGATCATATTATATACGTTGATGTATAGAATTATTGGATCCATTGAAAAAACATGTTATTTGAATTGAAGAGGGCAGTCCGTAAGCACAGACAAAGGACATCAAGGATCTGGAAAGATTCTGTATGGAGGAATGGTCTATGATCCCTCCCAAATAAACTCAGCAAAAAAAGCGACGTCCCTTTTTCAGAACCCTGTCTTTCAAAGATAATTTGTAAAAATCCAAATAACTTCACAGATCTTCATTGTAAAGGTTTTAAAACTGTTTCCCATTCAATGAACCATAAACAATTAATGAACATGCACCTGTGGAACGGTCGTTAAGACACTAACAGCTTACAGACGGTAGGCAATTAAGGTCACAGTTATGAAAACTTAGGACACCAAAGAGGCCTTTCTACTGACTCTGAAAAACACCAAAAGAAAGATGCCCAGGGTCCCTGCTCATCTGCGTGAACATGCCTTAGGCATGCTGCAAGGAGGCATTAGGACTGCAGATGTGGCCAGGGTAATACATTGCAATGTCCGTACTGTGAGACGCCTAAGTGCTGTGGTCTGGCCACAGCACTGTTTCAGGAACATTGAAGGTTTTAAATGACATCCACTGTGCTCTTGATAAGAAGTTACATTGTGTGTTTGTTTTTATTGATTTGTCGAAGGCTTTTGACCACGTGGACCATGCTGTGTTAGTGCAAAGGTTAAAATGTTGTGGAATTACTGGTCATGCTCTAGATTGGTTTATAAATTACCTATCAAATCGTACACAATGTGTAATGGCGAATGGTTGTAAATCTGAGTCCATAGACGTGTGCTCAGGTGTTCCGCAAGGTTCTATTTTGGGCCCACTGTTGTTCATTTTTGAATATCAACAACATTGGGGATCTTATTGAAACAGCGCATGTTCATTTTTATGCAGATGATACTGTTGTTTATTCAAGTGGTTGTAGTTTATCTTTAGCTTTTGAAAATGCCCAAAGAGCATTTAACATCATACAACAGAATCTGTATGATTTAAAGCTGATTCTAAATTCGGGTAAAACAAAATGCATGTTATTTTCAAATGCCAGGCATGTAACAAATCATGTCATTGCTACATTGGCAGGACATACTATAGAGCAAGTTAAAGTGTACAAATATTTGGGTGTGTGGGTTGATGATAAGCTGAGCTTCACTGTGCATGTAGAGAACCTGATAAGGAAGCTCAAGCTGAAAATAGGATTTTATTACCGGCATAAGGCTTGTTTTTCTTTTGAGGCCAGGAAGGAGCTGGTACGATGTACATTACTGTCTGTTTGAGATTTTAGTGATGTTATATATATGCAGGCCTCAGCCACTACCCTGAGAGCACTTGATTCAGTGTATCATGCAGCCCTCAGGTTCATTTCAAATCAGAAACGTCTAACACATCATTGTGATCTCTACAGCGCTGTTGGCTGGTCGTCATTGACCTTGCGTAGGCTTAAACACTGGTATACACTGATTTAWAYGSCKWWWTMGGMWAAAWMKCKWTTTWWRRRRMMTRRTTTTTWYMRKYGMRKYMWAAWWAAWWWWAWWTWKSGMRCCRWTRRMYWTTMGRTRRWAKKYMWKCKAAAAWTWWYAKKYGYKKWMGMWYYAAWWYMTTTWYMTWKRTWYSRRCMMRGMRCRMGYAWTRRMRRKRMYAKKWTTTWAAWWMMMYWMYWRRWYMTTRSMTMGMMGYYMTTWAAKKKRTMKWRSYWMMWWWRARKKWWBYAYYYMMMWAWTMMTTTTWYGCCAGCTGTTTTTAGTCAAGACGTTTGTGTTTTTAATGTACAATGTTTTTGTTGTACTGTATGTGTGTTTATAGTTTTGTTTAATGTTGTGTTAGTGTATTGTTGTTTTGTCTGAAACGTTGTTCCCTCTGCTGCTATTGGACCAGGTCTCTCTTGGAAAAGAGATGTTATCTCAATGAGAAAAAACCTGTATAAATAAAGGTAAAATAAAAAAATAAGACAACGCTACAGGGAGACAGGACAGTCGGCTGATTGTCCTCGCAGTGGCAGACCACGTGTAACAACACCTGCACAGGATCGGTACATCCGAACATCACACCTGCAGGTACAGGATGGCAACAACAACTGCCTGAGTTACACAAAGGACGCACAATCCCTCCATCAGTGCTCAGACTGTCCGCAATAGGCTGAGAGAGGCTAGACTGAGGGCTTGTAGGTCTGTTGTAAGGCAGATCCTCACCACATCACCGGCAACAACGTCGCCTATGGACACAAACCCACCGTCGCTGGACCAGACAGGACTGGCAAAAAGTGCTCTTCACTGATGAGTTGTGGTTTTGTCTCCCCAGGGGTGATGGTCGGATTCGCCTTTATCGTCGAAGGAATGAGCGTTACACCGAGGCCTGTACTCTGGAGCGTGATCGATTTGGAGGTGGAGGGTCTGTGGTCTGGGGCGGTGTGTCACAGCATCATCGGACTGAGCTTGTTGTCATTGCAGGCAATCTTAATGCTGTGTGTTACAGGGAAGACATCCTCCTCCCTCATGTGGTACCCTTCCTGCAGGCTCATCCTGACATGACCCTCCAGCATGACAATGCCACCAGCAATACTGCTCGTTCTGTGTGTGATTTCCTGCAAAACAGGAATGTCAGTGTTCTGCCATGGCCAGCGAAGAGCCCTGATCTCAATCCCATTGAGCACGTCTGGGACCTGTTGGATCGGAGGGTGAGGGCTAGGGCTGTTCCCCCCAGAAATGTCCCAGAACTTGCAGGTGCCTTGGTGGAAGAGTGGGGTAACATCTCACAGCAAGAACTGGCAAATCTGGTGCAGTCCATGAGGAGGAGATGCACTGCAGTACTTAATGCAGCTGGTGGCCACACCAGATACTGACTGTTACTTTTGATTTTGAACCCCCCTTTGTTCAGGGACACATTATTCCATCTATGTTAGTCTCTGGCCCAGAGTTCTACGCTACCTGCTGGCTTGTTTGATAGATACAGCTTTTTGGCATAGTAGCAGAGAAGCTTCAAGTATCCCTAAATGCCTGCGTTCTTGGTACCTGCTTTCAATGTTTTTCTTGCCACTGTGCTTTTGTTGACGTAGATAAATTCATCCATCCCTATCCTGGGTGCTCTCCATACCGTAACACTGGTGGTTGTGCCACAGCTCCTGGCTTGATCCAGAGCAGATGGTTTATTGTCTGTCACTGCTGTGTGGGCGGCTGCTGGGGGGATAGATTCTGGGGGGCTAGCTGCTGGGGGGCTGGCTGCTGGTGTGGCTAGCTGCTGGGGGGCTGGCTGCTGGGTGGCTGGCTGCTGGGGGCTGGCTGCTGGGTGGCTAGCTGCTGGGGGCTGGCTGCTGGGTGGTGGCTTGCTGGGGGGTGGCTGCTGGGTGGCTAGCTGCTGGGGGGGCTGGCTGCTGGGGGGCTAGCTTCTGGGGGCTAGCTGCTGGGGGGCTGGCTGCTGGGGGGCTGGCTGCTGGGTGGCTGGCTGCTGGGGGCTAGCTGCTGGGCGGGCTAGCTTCTGGGGCTGGGCTGGCTGGGTGGCTGGCTGCTGGGAGCCGGCTGCTGGGGGGCTGTGCTGCCGGGGGCTGGCTGCTGGGTGGCTGGCTGCTGGGGGCTGGGACTGCCTGGCTGCTGGGGGGCTGGCTGCTGGGGGGCTAGCTTCTTGGGGGGCTAGCTGCGTGGGGGGGCTGGGCTGCTGCGGGGGCCTGGCTGCTGGGGGCTGGCTGCTGGTGGCTGGCTGCTGGGTGGCTGGCTGCTGGGTGGGCTGGCTTGCTGGGTGGCTGGCTGCTGGGGGTGGCTGCTGGGTGGCTGGCTGCTGGGGGGCTAGCTTGCTGGGGGGCTGGCTGCTGGGTGCTGGCTCTGCTGGGGGGCTGGCTGCTGGGTGGCTGGCTGCTGGGGGGCTGGCTGCTGGGGGGCTGGCTGGCTCACAGGGGACTGGGGAATGGCGGACGCAGTGAAAAGAACATTTAGCTTATTATGACCAACACATATGTGGCAGCACACAGACATCTTACAGCCTGCACCACACACACTGACAATACACATACAAGCTCATAAACTGGTTGGACAGTTTCTGTCAGAAATGCTCTGTCAAATACACTGGCTTGACACTCATGCATGGGAATTCTCTCTTTTCTGCTAGTGTGATATTAATATTAGTGATGCACCGATATTACATTTTTGGCCGATACCGATATCCGATATTACATTTTTTTGTGACCTTTTAAGCATTCTAGTACAGTTTAATAGTTAACACATACACATGGACTCAGCAGTCTAAGGCACTGCATCTCAGTTGAAGGGGTGTCACTACAGTCCCTGGTTCGAATCCAGGCTGTATCACATTCGGCCGTGATTGGAGTCCCATAGGGTGGCGCACAATTGGCCCAGCATCGTCCGGGTTTGGCCGGGGCAGGCCGTCGTTGTTAATAAGATTTTGTTCTTAACTGACTTGCCTAGTTAAATAGAGGTTACACACACACACACACACAGGCCAAATAGTTATTTTGTTGGCATTTACGTATGTCCCCATTACCAGTAAAACATCATAGAAACCTATTTCTTTCACATACTTGCTGTGCTGTTTCGTTGTTCATTTGTTCAGTCGTTTCATTCTCAACCAGGATTTCTATGGAACGTCATTTGGGTATTTGCGTGTGAAATAACACTATTTGATGAGAAATAAGCTTGTTGACCAATCAGGACCTGAATATGACTGCACATCACATAATAATTTAACGCATTCATTCATTTTTTACGTAGTTATTACACATTGATTACACTCACTCGTATTTCACATGTCACAACGATTCATTGATACATATGCTATGATGCTGGTAAAGTTGTCTCTCGCACCTACAGCGCTGGTCATAAAAAAAAGCTAGCTAGCTCATGGATGCAAACAATGTTCTTCGACAAAAATATAGCAAAACGACATCTGTTTCAGTAGCTATAGTTACCTAGCTGACTATATAGCTAGGTGTCATCATCTAAAATAACCCTAATTTATGAGATGGTTCTTATTTGATTAATGGTGGTCGGACCCATCTATGTGAAGCTAGCCAAAATAAGGATTAGCCACAATCGTGGAACAACGCATAACCCGGTCCGGTCGAGCATCACTAGCCAGATGAAGCTAGCAGGCTGCTTATAGCTTTGGGCAACAGGATTAAGTAGCTGGCTAGCTATTTCTTATTCATGAACTGAAGTTCAAGTTCAATAGGCGAACAACAAGTGGCTACCTAGCTATTTCTTACACAAGGGTTCCTAAATCATTGCTAAGAATAATGAAAATGACTGCAGTTTCTACTGGTCATTGTTTTCAGGCTGGTTGTATTGGTGCTAGCTAGGTACCAAGCTAAAGCTAGCTACCCCAGAAGTTGCGGTCGAACAAATTATGCTTTATTACCAACGCGGTATTGTAAACACATTGTTTATGGCCAGTGTTTGCTTGTTTGCAGACTTTTTTGTACAGCTTTGACAGTGCTACTGATAGTAGTGGTGGCACTTGGCTTGCACGTGCAAATTCAGAATACACAACATTTTATAATAGAACTGTGTTATTTGTCCTGTCAAATAGTGTTATTTGGCGTGTATCTTTTTTGACACACAAAGACCCAAACGGTGTTCCATAGTATGTTGTGAAGCTAATAGCAGTGACGCTATTAATGTGTCACTCCGGTAGGGCAACATGTGTACCGGTGCTCGACCAGTCCGCGAAAGCCAACATCACCCACGACAGAGAACGGTTGATTGTCAAGGGCAATGAATTCCATTATCTTGGCATTAATGGATTTCACCTTTGAGGTATCTCACAGAAATGTTCTTTCAAATCACTGCTCGATCCACACAGCAGACATTGTGAGCTAGATTAGGAATGCTGTGTTGCACGTGTAGGTAAAAATTGTACGTGTCGTCATTACGTCATGTACCTATGTTATATAGGTATGCACGTCATCTTTGACATCGGTTTTGCACATCGGAGTTAAACTAGACATCGGGCCGATACCGATGTTGGCATTTTTAGTTAATATCGTCCGATTCCGATATGTTCACCGATTATATATCGTGCATCCCTAGATGAGAACCATGTTGATGCATCTATATTGTGTTAAGGTTATTTCAGCTCTAAAGAAGAGACGTAATAATGCAGATAATTTWAAAAAAGATTGTTATAAGGGAGATTATTATTCAGTTACTCTAAAAGTTTGTTTAATGACATTCTGATCCTAAATGATGAAGTCTACTGACGTGGGAGGCACAGATAGAGATGGAAAGATGTTTTAGAACTATGTTGACACAGACTCAAGTTCACAGTATTATCAGCCTGGAGGAGGTGAACTTGTAATATTGACAACGTGATAAGTGTCAATATACTAACGCTGACATGTCCTCCTGACTTTCACTCTCTCTTACAGTCAACTAGTATGAAAATACTACTTTCACAATCACAAATAAAATTCCCAGTATTTCCATGTATTTTATATCAGAAGTCTCAAGGACATGTTTTGTCTTTCTCTTACAGTGAAAGCTATCAACAGAATCTACCAGAATCATTGCTAATTTGAATACAATTTGCATGCTGTATGTAATGTATACATAATGTACATGAATTACAGTACTCCAGTTCACGGTGAATAGCCGGATATTACACGGAAATGCTTCAGGACCAAGAGACGGGTTATTTGTAATCTTATCTCRGGGGACAGACAGGAAGTCCTTATTGTCTGAGCTAAAGTGAAAAAAGCCTGTGAATGGGAGAGGATATGAAGGAGATAGATTGCAGTCAGATTGCTGTCAACAGTCTCTATCAGGGCTAAATTGTGTTGTTTAGCTCTGAAATGATACTTTACTAAAATGGACACGCAAATATTAATCTGGGGGGAAACTCATTTTTATAAAGCTACAGAAGTCTAAATGAGAATTTATGAGCAATATTTCAATCACTGATGCAGAAACAGGGAGGTATGTATATCAACATTATGCTAATGGTTGAGTGTTCCTGTTCTGTTTCAGTGGTACTGCTGGACACCACGTCTGTTTTGGGAGAGCTGGGATGGAAGACCTATCCCATGAATGGGGTAAGTGTGTGTGTGCTTGCGCGCACGTGTGTGTGTTAGCGCTGGGACGATAAACCAAAAATGATCGACACCGATCACTTGTCGCAGACATTTTGCTGATATCGTTCAGTACTGTAAGTAGCCTATACTAGAGAAATGTGGAGTTTGAAATGAAACAAGTTTGATAATATGGGTGATTGTTAATGGGACAATTGATGGTGGTACAACCATCAAACTAGTAGTAGTAGTTTAAAGGATCATTTAAAAAACTGTGGTGCACATTAATGTAATATACTTCTTGTTCGATTTATCGTTATCACATCAATTCAGGCAATTTATGGCAGTATGGATTTTTGCCCATATCCCCTAGCTGTACCGTACATGTGATTCACTGCTGCACCCAGTCATGTCGTTTGTGTGGAGGACCCCACAGTTTATTCAAAAACATAATGTCTTGGCTTGATCAATACCCAATCAATCATATTGATCAGAAGATGTGATAACGACCAATAATGATCCGATTCCCAGGTCTGTTGTATTTCCAGACTTCTAGAGAGAGGATAGTGAGTGAGATAATTAGCACAAGTCTTGAAGGAAAGACTCACATTCAATCTATTTTCAATTTCCACCTTCACTTGATACTAAAGGGCCATATAAAGTTATAATGGACTCTTTCAATGTGAGTGAAAAGAAACGATTTGGATTTGTTCACTGTGGGATGTCTGGAACGAGTACAGCTGTGTCTAGCGTGAGGTGGCTGTCGCTTGTGGGTGAATAGATTGGACGGCTGACTGTCCATTCACGCTGGGTTATGACAAGAAGTCCTTGGTCTGTTCAGATTAACTATTGACAAACGGTTTTCCTTGTAGCTCTTTAACTCCTTCTCTCTATCCTCTCCCCTTGTCTCTCTATCCTCTCCCCCTGTCTCTCTATCCTCTCCCCTCTGTCTCTTATCTCTTC
>NC_036875.1:26762649-26770272 GCF_002910315.2 Salvelinus sp. IW2-2015
TCTCACCCTTTCATCCTCTCCCCCCTGTCTCTCTCTATCCTCTCCCCCTGTCTCTCTATCCTCTCCCCTCTGTCTCTCTCTCTCTCTCCTCCCCCCTGTCTCTCTATCCTCTCCCCTCTGTCTCTCTATCCTCTCCCCTCTGTCTCTCTATCCCTCTCCCCCGTTCTCTCTATCCTCTCCCCTCTGTCTCTCTATCCTCTCCCCTCTGTCTCTCTATCTCCCCTCTGTCTCTCTATCCTCTCTCCCTCTGTTCTCTCTATCCTCTCCCCTCTGTCTCTCTATCCTCTCCCCTTCTCTCTTCCTCTCCCCCTGTCTCTCTATCCTCTCCCTCTGTCTCTCTATCCTCTCCCCTCTGTCTCTCTATCTCCCCTCTGTCTCTCTATCCTCTCCCCTCTGTCTCTCTATCCTCTCCCCTCTGTCTCTCTATCCTCTCCCCTCTGTCTCTCTATCCTCTCCCCCATGTCTCTCTATCCTCTCCCCCTCTCTCTATCCTCTCCCCCCTGTCTCTCTATCCTCTCCCTCGTCTCTCTATCCTCTCCCCCTGTCTCTCTATCTTCTCCCTTCTTTCTCTCTATCCTCTCCCATCTGTGCCTCTGTATTTCTGCCGCTTTTTCTATCTTCACCTCTGAATGGTCCTCTGTCTTTCTATGTCTACCTCTATTTTCTCTGCCCCTCTGTGCATCTCGATCTTCTCTACCCCTCTGTGTATCTCTCTGCCCCTGTCTGTTTTTTCTTTGCTCTGTCTGCTGGTGTCAGGAGAGGAGAGGGGATTACACCATGTAGCTGGTTGTGACAGCCAGAGGCAGCAGAGAGAGAGAAGACCTGTCCTGTCTGCAGCTTTMACTCCATGATTAAGCTGTCAGACCCCTCTGCTCTGTCTCTCTCTCCTCTTCCTTTCACTCCTCTCTCCGCTCTCATCCTTTGCTCTCCCCGGAAAACAGTTTGCCGATGAATATTTAACAAGGCACGGTAAGAGGGGCAGCTAGAGAAGGGGAAGGAGGTCTAGAGGGAAAAGGGGAAGTCTGAAGGGATGGACGGAGGGAGGTCTAGAGGGGGGTAAAATAGTCTGAATCCCTTGCTACCTGGCGGAAGACAGCAGTGAATTCCCTGTCTATTAGACACAGTCAGATATCTGAGCACGGCAGGCGGAAGCAGCTAGCTTCCACACCTTATCATACAGGACATTATTGACTATGGTTATGCATACCTGTGAGGAACTATCTCTACATGCTACAGCATGGTCATACATGCTTTTTGGATGAGTTATTCAGGTCTCTGTAGATATCAGGTGTTTTGAAGATGAAATTACTGGCACACTCACTGTCTCAGACTATATATATTTAAGCAATAAGGGGTGAGGAGGTGTGGTACAGTATATGGCCAATATACCACGGCTAAGGGCTGTTCTTAAGCATGATGCATCGCAGAGTGCCTGGACACAGTCCTTAGCCGTGGTATATTGGCCATATATCACAAACCCCCAAGGTGCCTTATTGCTATTATAAACTGGTTACCAATGTAATTAGAGCAGTAAAAAATAAAATGTTTTGTCATACCCCTGATATACCATGCATGTCAGCCAATCAGCATTCAGGGCTCGAACCACCCAGTTTATAAATATAGATATATATTACAGTGCATTCAGGAAGTATTCAGACCCCTTGACTATTTCCACATTTACGTTACAGCCTTGTTCTAAAATGGATTAAATGGTGTTTTTTCCATATCAATCTACTCACAATACCCCATAATGACAAATGTATAAAAAAAAAACTCACATTTACATAAGTATTCAGACCCTTCACTCAGTACTTTGTTGAAGCACCTTTAGCATCGTTTACAGCCTCAAGTCTTCTTGGGTATGATACTACAAGCTTGGCACGCCTGTATTTGGGGAGTTTTTCCCATTCTTCTCTGCAGATCCTCTCAAGCTCTGTCAGGTTGGATGGGGAGCATCCAACCTGAATCAACAGATTCCCCTGTAATGCTTTTCCAACAGCCTTGAAGGAGTTACCACATATGCTGAGCACTTGTTGGCTGCTTTTCCTTCACTCTGTGGTCCGACTCATCCCAAACCATCTCAATTTGGTTGAGGTCAGGGGATTCTGGAGACCAGGTCATCTGATGCAGCACTCCATCACTCTCCTTCTTGGTAAAATAGCCATTACTCAGCCTGGAGGTGTGTTGGGTCAATGTCCTGTTGAAAAACAAATGATAGTCCTATTAAACCCAAACCAGATGGCCCTTGCTACATATTCGTCGCCAGACCCACTGGCTCCAGGTCATCTATAAGTCTATGCTAGGTAAAGCGCCGCCTTTTCTCAGCTCACTGGTCACGATAACAACACCCACCCGTAGCACGCGCTCCAGCAGGTATATCTCACTGGTCATCCCCAAAGCCAACACCTACTTTGGCCACCTTTCCTTCCAGTTCTCTGCTGCCAGTGACTGGAACGAATTGCAAAAKTCGCTGAAGCTCGATACTTTTTTTCCCTCACTAACTTTAAACATCAGCTATCTGAGCAGCTAACCGGTCGCTGCAGCTGTACATAGTCCATCTGTAAATAGCCTACCCAATCTACCTACCTTATCCCATATTGTTTTTATTTACTTTCTGCTCTTTTGCACACCAGTATCACTACTTACACGTCATCATCTGCTCATCWATCACTCCAGTGTTAATCTGCTAAATTGTAATTACTTTGCTACTATGGCCTATTTATTGCCTTACCTCCTCACACCATTTTCGCACACTGTATATAGACTTTCTTTTTTTCTATTGTGTTATTGACTGTACGCTTGTTTATTCCATGTGTAATTATGTGCTGTTGTTTGTGTCGCGCTGCTTTGCTTTCTCTTGGCCAGGTCACAGTTGTAAATGAGAACTTGTTCTCAACTAGCTTAACTGGTTAAATAAAGGTGAAATAAAAAAAATGCAGAATGCAGAATGCTGTGGTAGCCATGATGGTTAAGTGTGCATTGAATTCTAAATAAATCATAGACATTGTCACCAGCAAAGCACCCCCACACCATGACACCTCCTCCTCCATGTTTTACGGTGGGAAATACACATGCAGAGATCATCCGTTCACCCACACAGCGTCTCACAAAGGCACGGCGGTTGGAACCAAAAATCTCAGATTTGGGCTCATCAGACCAAAGGACAGATTTCCACCGGTCGAATGTCCATTGCTCGTGTTTCTTGGCCCAAGCAAGTCTCTTCTTCTTATTGGTGTCCTTTAGTAGTGGTTTCTTTGCAGCAATTCAACCACGAAGGCCTGATTCCCGCAGTCTCCTCTGAACAGTTGATGTTGAGATCTGTTACTTGACCTCTGTGAAGCATTTATTTGGGCTGCAATTTCTGAGGCTGGTAACTCTAATGAACTTTTATCCTCTGCAGCAGAMGTAACTCTGGGTCTTCCATTCCTGTGGCGGTCCTCATTGAGAAACTGTTTCATCATATATATCTTGATGGTTTTTGCAACTGCACTTGAAGAAATGTTCAAAGTTCTTGAAATGTTCTGTATTGACTGACCTTCATGTCTTAAAGTAATGATGGACTGTCGTTCTCTTTTGCTTATTTGAGCTGTCCTTGCCATAATATGGACTTGGTCTTTTACCAATAGGGCTATCTTCTCTCTATACCCCCCCCCCCCCCGCCTACCTTGTCACAACATCACGATTGGCTCAAACGCATTAAGAAGGAAAGTAATAACACAAATTAACTTTTGACAAGGCAACCTGTTAATTGAAATGCATTCCAGGTGACTACCTCATGAAGCTGGTGAGAGAATGCCGAAGCTGTCATCAAGGCAAAGGGTGGTTACTTTGATGAATCTCAAATATAGAATATATTTAGATTTGTTCAACACTTTTTGGTTACTACATGATTCCATATGTGTCATTTCATAGTCGTGAGTCTTCACTATTATTCTACAATGTAGAAATTAGTTTAAAAAAAAAAAAAAAAAAACTTGAATGAGCAGGTGTTCTAAAACTTTTACTGGTACTGTATACATATTACATTATAGCCATCCTGGATCTACAGATAAACACACTATCCGTAGACTAACTTTTACAGACACTGATAGCTGTTTAAAGATGTGAACATAAAGACAGCCAACTTCTTTTAGCGGTGGTATTATTCTCTACTATAGAAAACAAGCTTAGCCAAGTATCCAGTGTGTTACTTCCTTTTAGAGTGGTGAAAAACATCATCAAGTTCTATCCTCTTGGTTTACAGCTTCTGCTGTGAAGTACGAGATATGGGCTCAGCCGATTCCCTGCTACTGCTGGTTGCATTGTATTGTTGCCTTTTCTATTCCAGGCCTAAGACGGAGTGTAAAGGGGCTTTACTCTTGTTGGGGTGCAGGCAGCATAGAAACCTGATTTAGCTGTCAGTCGAAGCACAGTGCACTCTGTAGTGTTGCTTAGATAGCACCCAGCTTGACAACATAAGTAGGGCCCTATGGGAAAGCCTTTCCATCTACCAGACGACTTTTCATTAGCATCATCGCTAACGGTTACACAAGGTGGTAGACCCGTGCACTACACATACACAGACGGGGAATTCTCGTTGCCTTTTCAGAAATCTGCAGGAAATACGAGTCACTGATTAATTCTGTTCATGTCTTATGACAAACTTGGGCAAGTTAATACATTTGAAATACATTTAGTTGATTTGGGGACACTTATCCCGGACACTTATAAGAAATCCCACTACGTTTGCCAACGAACCATTAAACAGGCAAAGCGTCAATACAGGACTAAGATCGAATCCTACTACATCGGCTCTGATGCTCGTCGGATGTAGCAGCACTTGCAAACTATCACGGATTACAAAGGGAAACCAAGCCGCGAGCTGCCCAGTGACGCAAACCTACCAGATGAGCTAAATGCCTTCTATGCATGCTTCGAGGCAAGCAACACTGAACCATGCATGAGAGCACCAGCTGTTCCGGCCAAATGTGTGATCACTCTCTCCATAGCCAATGTGAGTAAGTCCTTTAAACAGGTTAACATTCACAAGACCACAGGGTTAGATAGATTACTGCGACGCATACTCAGAGCATCCGCTGACCAGCTGGCAAGTGTCTTCACTGACATTTTCAACCTCTTCCTGTCCCAGTCTGTAATACCTACATGTTTCAAGCAGACCATCATAGTCCCTGTGCCCAAGAAAGCGAAGGTAACTTGCTTAAGTGACTACCACCCTGTAGCACTCACGTCGGTAGCCATTAAATGATTTGAAAGGCTGGTCATGGCTCACATCAACACCATCATCCCAGACACCCTGAACCCACTCCAATTCGCATACCGCCCCAACAGATCCACAGATGACGCAATCTCTATTGCCTTCCACACTGCCCTTTCCCACACCTATGTGAGAATGCTGTACATTGACTACGAGCTCAGCGTTCAACACCGTAGTGTCCTCAAAGCTCATCACTAAGCGAAGGTCCCTGGGACTGAACAACTGGATCCTGGACTTCCTGACGGGCTGCCCCATGTGGTGAGGGTAGGCAACAACACATCTGCCATGCTGACCCTCAACACGGGGGACCCTCAGGGGTGCGTGCTTAGTCTCTCTTGTACTCCCTGTTTACCCACGACTGTGTGGCCAAGCACGACTCCTACACAATCATTAAGTTTGCTGACGACACAGCAGTGTTTGGCCTGATCACTGATGACGATGAGATAGCCTACAGGGAGGAGGTCAGAGACCTGGCACTATGGTGCCAGGACATCAACCTCTCCCTCAACGTCATCAAAACAAAGGAGCTGATCGTAAACTACAGGAAACGGAGGGCCGAGTACACCCCCATTTTACATCGACGGGGCTGTAGTGGAGCGGGTCGAGGGCTTCAAGTTACTCGGTGTCCACATCACGAAGGATATAGCATGGTCCACACACACCAACACAGTCGTGAAGAGGGCACGACAATGCCTCTTTCCCCTTAGGAGGCTGGAAATATTTGGCATGGGCCCTCAGATCCAAAAAAAGGTTKTACAGCTGCACCATTGAAAGTAAGGCTCTACAGCTGGTAGTATTTGTACGTCCCAGTACATCACTGGAGCTGAGCTCCCTGCCATCCAGGACCTCTATACCAGGCGGTGTCAGAGGAAGGCCCTAAAAGTTGTCAAAGACTCCAGCCATCCAAGTCATAGACTGATTTCTCTGCTACTGCACAGCTAGCGGTACCGATGCACCAAGTCCGGAACCAACAGGACCCTGAACAGCTTCTACCCCACCAAGCCATAAGACTGCTAAATATACTGAACAAAAATATAAACGCAATGGTCTAAAGTGTTAGACCATTGTTTCATGACCTGAAATATAAGATCCCAGAAATGTTCCATACGCACAAAAAGCTTATTTCTCTCCAATGTTGTGCACAAATTTGTTTACATACCTGTTAGTAAGTATTTCTCCTTTGCTAAGATAATCCATTCACCTGACAGGTGTGGCATATCAAACATTTGATTAAACAGAATGATCATTACACAGGTGCACCTTGTGCTGGGGTCAATAAAAGGCCACTCTAAAATGTGCAGTTTTGTCACACAACACATTACCACAGATGTCTTAAATTTTGAGGGAGCATGCAATTGGCATGTTGACTGCAGGGACGTCAACAAGAGCTTTTGCCAGATAATTTAATGTTAATTTCTCTACCATAAACCGCCTCCACTGTCGTTTTAGAGAATTTGGCAGTACGTCCAATTGGCCTCAAGCGCAGACCACATGTAACCACGCCAGCCCAGGACCTCCACATACGGCTTCTTCACCTGCGGAATGGTCTGAGACCAGCCACCCGGACAGCTGATGAAAATGAGGAGTATTTCTGTCTGTAATAAAGCCCTTTTGTGGGGAAAACCTCCTTCTGATTGGCTGGGCCTGGCTCCTAAGTGGGTGGGCATGGCTCCCAAGTTGGTGGGCCTATGCCCTGCCCAGTCATGTAAAATCCATAGATTTGGGTCTAATGAATTTATTTAAATTGACTGATTTCCTTATGTGAAGTGTAACTCAGTGAAACCTTTGAAATTGTTGCATGTTGCATTTAGATTTTTGTTATAGTTTTAGTATAGTTTTATTCATTGTTTTTCTTAAAGGTGTTCAGTGTAGTTTGTCTGGGTAGCTATTTGGTTAACTATTTGACTATCTGCATTGACCCTTTTTGCACTAACTTCTTTGACACTTTATTCCTAGTTATATGTACACTACCGTTCAAAAGTTTGGGGTCACTTAGAAATGTCACTTAGAAATGAGATCTTCAGTTTCTTGGCAATTTATCGCATTTCTCAGGACAAGAATAGACTGACGAGTTTCAGAAGAAAGTTCTTTGTTTCTGGCTCCAGATACTCAACTAGTCTAAAGAAGGCCAGTTTTTTTGCTTCTTTAATAAGAACAACAGTTTTCAGCTGTGCTAACATAATTGCAAAAGGGTTTTCTAATGATCAATTAGCCTTTTAAAGTGATAAACTTGGATTAGCTAACACAACGTGACAACAAACGTGAACATTGGAACACAGGAGTATGGTTGATAAATGGGGCCTCTGGTACCAGCCATATAGATATCCTTTAAAATCACCGTTTTCCAGCTACAGTAGTCATTTACAACA
>NC_036875.1:26771166-26774446 GCF_002910315.2 Salvelinus sp. IW2-2015
ACACACACACACACACACACACACACACACACACACACACACATATAACCATATATGCAAAACCATATTTATATTCTGTAGCAGAGATCCAGCCTTGTTAGTGGACATCCCACTACAGTTTTTACTGGCACTTTGATTAGATTATTTGCATCTTATTCTGCATCAAATGTACAGAAAATAAAGTTTTGGGAATTATCCCACTGGAAAGGGATATGTAGAAGATTAATGTATTTGTTCAATGAGCTTACAGAGTCTGGAAATAGATTCATAATAAAAAAATGTACTCAAATTCACAATGACATTACAGAGTCTGCAAATAGATTCATAATTAAAAAATGTACTCAAATTCACAATGACCTTACAGAGTCTGCAAATAGATTCATAATTACAAAATGTNCTGCAAATAGATTCATAATTAAAAAATGTACTCAAATTCACAATGACCTTACAGAGTCTGCAAATAGATTCATAATTACAAAATGTACTCAAATTCACAAGTCAAGGTTTGGTTATTACCAACAAAACATCAGCAAGAGAGGAGAGGAGATGAGACGGGGACACGACATGAGTAATCTCTCAGAGAGATTTATATAAACATAACTGGTAACGTAGAATCTTTAGGGAAGGAATGGGATGCGTGGGATCATTTTCAGCATTAGTTCCAGTGCTTTGGACAAATCACAATTTCACAGGTGTTAGCATTTTTTAGAATTTCGTAAGGGGAAGGGACATTCAGGTGGAGCTCCTCGTTCTGCTTCCGCTCCTCAATCTAGCATTTCTGGATCCCTTCCTTTAACACATATGGACCCAGAACTTAATAGAGCAGCTGACCAATTACACAATACTTTTTTGTTCTGGGTTAACCGAGATTAGAGCGTCGGGCCAATAACTGAAAGTTTGCTGGATGGAATCCCCGAGCTGACAAGGTAAAAGAAAAGTTGTTCTGCCCCTGAACAAGGCAGTTAACCCGCTGTTCCCCGGTAGGTCGTCATTGTAAATAAGAAGTTGTTCTGCACCCGAACAAGGCAGTTAACCCACTGTTCCCCGGTAGGTCGTCATTGTAAATAAGAAGTTGTTCTGCCCCTGAACAAGGCAGTTAACCCGCTGTTCCCCGGTAGGTCGTCATTGTAAATAAGAATTTGTTCTTAACTGACTTGCCTAGTTAAATAAAGGTTCAATAAAAAATGACAAAAATTAGGAGAGGAGAGATATGAAGAGGAGAAGAGCAAAGAGGAGAGGATTTTAAAGGGGAGAGGAGGGTATGTCTGATATGTCGTCTGTCTGCTCCACAATAAGCCCCTCTCAGCCCCAGCAGACAGACAGACTGCTGAAACATGCATGAGTCATTTCCCTGGAGTGGAGCTGGAGACACAGGCTCTGTTTATTTATTAAATTACATAAAGCAGCTTTAAGGGATTAAAAAGCCTAATGTTTTCCTTTGTTTCTGCTAAATGCCTTTCTAATACAGCTTTACACGGCCAGGTGGAACTCAAAGAATGATGGTTGTGTCTCATGAAGAGAAGCACTAATCCCATTTACATCTGTTCTAGTTGTCAGCTGTTGCTAGAGGCAGGGAGGTGGGGATACCTTCCTGCAGGGGAGACAAACTGGGTTACATAACTGAGTTTACACAACATTGGCATGCCTTTGTGACAGACTGGGTATTAAACCCGTGTCGCCTGTGCAACACAAGACTGTCTGATGTCACACTGAGCTGAGACCTATAGGCATTAGCACACGGAGCTTAAGCAAGTCTTCCGGTCTCAGGCAAGGCTACTCATCTTATGTGCACCATTCCCTGAACTACCTTGGTTACACTGCACAGTGAAGAAACTCCATAATTCCCTGGTTCCCTATGGAGACGTCTGCCTGCCTGTTATGGAGAGGAAGGTATTGTCCATTTCCTGCATGCTTTCAATGGCCTTCCCTTCCATCAGCCAGCCAGCTGTGTGATGCAACGACATGATAATACCCAGCCAGGTTATTGTGTTCCAACACAACACTGAGGCAGGCTAATCTGGATAAAGTCTTGAACAAATCCCTGTGTCAGTCTGGACACACACACAGTACAAATCACAATGTTAGTTTGTGAGTGTTTAAGGATTTCTTTAACTTTTTCTGCTAACAGATCCCGCTGTACATATTAACAGACAATTTATAAACTGGATTTCCACTATAAATATCATCGAGGAATTTGCGGTTTGCCTTCAAAATAAAAGTTCATATTTGAAAGTAATGCAGAAGATTACAGTTGGTGGAATCATGCCATATTTAGACTAGATAATGTTAAACAAGGTTGGAATGTGAAGCAATGAAATGGGGTATGTCTACTCTGTGACACCCACAGAACACAACTGTGAAGAGTTTACGCAAATATTAGCATTYTATCTCTTATCGCGAGACTGTGACTGTGTGAAATCACCTCCCTAGTCAGCCTATTGTGTGTACTGACATTCATATTGCACTGTACAGCTTTACCTAAAGATTGGGGATCAATGAAATGGGGCATCAGTCTACTCAATACCCAAGATATTTTTTCCTTATGTCCTCCTCAGAGTTATCAGACTCCAAAACATCCACGCAGTATTGTTTTTCCTCCAGAATAGTGTTCAAAACATTAGGTTGACAATAAATGTGACTCAATTCAGTTATTTCAGTCCCGCAATGAGCGCTACGACGCTAATGTGAGTAGAGTGATACCTCATGTCATTGATCCACAATCCATAGGTAAGGCTGTACAGTGAAATAAGAATGCCCCCAATGTATAATACATCCAGTGTGATTTCAACAGATTTTTGTCAAAATAACAAATGATTGTCTTTTGTTGATTTTATATAACATTCCAACCTCGTTTAGCATGATCTATTCAATTATGGCAAATTATACTATTTGTATTCATTTGCATCACTGTCAATGACTTACTTTTATTTTGAAGGCTAACAGCAAAGTCCACTATTGTGGCTAATCCTTATTGTGGCCAGCTTCACATAGATGAGTCCGACCACCATTAATCAAATAAGAACTGTCTTATAAATTAGGGTTATTTTTAGGGATGCACGATATATCCGTAAACCGGAAGCATGACCGAATACAAACAGTGTAGCTATTCTCTCCGCAAGGCAATCAAACAGGCTAAGTCTCAGTACAGAGACAAAATCGAGTCGAAATTCAACAGCTCAGACACAAGAGGTATGTGGCAGGGTCTACAGTCAATCACGGATTACAAAAAGAAAACCAGCCCCGTCGAGGACCAGGATGTCTTGCTCCCAGACAGGCTAAA
>NC_036875.1:26776736-26813466 GCF_002910315.2 Salvelinus sp. IW2-2015
CAGTCATTTGAAAGAGTAAGAACATTTCAGCGAGACAACTCAAAGGCGAAAACCATTAACACCAAGATAATGGAATTCATTGCCCTTGACAATCAACCGTTCTCTGTCGTGGGGGATGTTGGCTTTCGCCGACTGGTCGAGCACCGGTACACACTACCATGTGCGCTATTTTTCATATGTTGCCCTACCGGAGTTACACAGTAATAACATCACTGCTATTAGCTTCCATACATACATACGATGGAATGCCGTTTGGGTCTTTGCATGTCAAAAAAGATACAGTAGCACTGTCAAAGCTGTATAAAAGCCTACACTGGCTAAACCCAGACTTCACTGGGCTAATTGTGCGCCACCCTATGGGACTCCAATCACGGCCGATTGTGATACAGCCTGGATTCGAACCAGGGACTATAATGACGCCTCTTGCACTGAGATGCAGTGCCTTAGACCGCTGCGTCCATGTGTGTGTGTTAACTATTTAACTGTACTAGAATGCTTAAAAAGATGCAAACATTTTAATTATCAGATATCGGTATCGGCCAAAAATGTAATATCAGTGCATCACTATTTTAGAGTTTTTAAATTGTATAGAAATGCAGTAAATGACTTTCAACTTAGAATTCTTGTGAGGTACTGTATTGTTTCCTTCCCTTAGATAAGTGTATTGAGGCTGTATATCTGGGCCGGTTCTGCTGCTGCCCCCTACAGAGATGGAAGATTAAATAGTATCAATGATTTAGCTTGTGACTGGCTTCATCTGACCAAGGTGTGTGTGTGTGTGCGCGTGCGACCTCTGCCATAACCAGCTTGTAAATTGAGCCAGGGGAAGACTTAATTGGCTCATTTCTTGTCATGGACTCACCGGGCTAGCTCCTAATACACTCCCTAACCGCCAGACTGATGGCGAGCTGTGTGTGTGTTCGTTTTGTGTGTAGCAGGCAGTGAGACAGATTAACAGGGTTTTAACAGGACCACTGGGCTGCAGCGAGAGGAATATGTAGATTTAGGGAGGAGCTGAGAGATGCAAATGGGGGAGCAGAAAAACATATCATTTCTTCAGGATGGGGCATAAGGTTCAGACAGAGATTGTGTCATTTTCCACTCAGTCAGGACAAGTAAAGGATGCCCTACCTCCATTTCTCCTTCTCTTCCTCTTCTTCCATCTCTCCACTCTTCCCCTTCTCCCTCTCCTTCTCTTCCCCCTACATCTCCCCTCTTCCTCTCCTCCTCCTCCTCCCCCTCTCTACCCGTCTCTCCCCCCATCATTGAGGTCAGTTCTGGAGAGGAGTTGGGAAGGTAATCCGCACTGGTTGTTCAAGTTCCCCCACACACACACACGCACGCACGCACGCACGCACGCACGCACGCACGCACGCACGCACGCACGCACGCACACACACACACACACACACACACACACACACACACACACACACACACACACACACACACACACACACACACACACACACTGCTGGAGCATCCTGTTCTAAATGCATAGCCATCCAGAGTTGCAGGCAGAGGCAGAGATTGTGTGGTTGTGTGGGGTCTGACTGCTGTTAGACTGTTAGTCTTCAGCTCTACACAGCTCAGCTCTAAAGAGACACTGCTAGCTGGAGGCACACCAAGGTCATGCTGCTGGAGGTCTATGAGTCAATGTTTTTACTCACCCACACTGTACTTACAGCAGTAGAAAGATTAAAAGAATCCACTGCTGTTGTAAGTGCATGTAAGACAATCATAGAATGTTGTATTACCTTATTATAAAGATCTTATTCTGATATTTTTACTGAGCCCTTCATCTAACCATATAAACACACAACTGTACACACACACACACACACACACACACACACACACACACAAACACACATATACAGGGACATAGCTACATATGAAGACAAACTTATTTGTTTACCACTTCTTGATAAAATACTTTTCTGCTAACAGATCCCGCTGTACATATTAATTGTAGTTTTTAATCCCGGTGATGAGTAATGTGAATTCTTATACAATGGGTGGGTCTAATCCTGAATGCTGATTGGTAAAAAACGCATTCCAGCCGGTGTCTATTCCACAAGTTACCCCCGGCTAAATCTATGACGTTAAAATGCCTATTTACTTTGTTCCATCTGACTGCGCAATCCACTGTCTCATCAGCCCAGACAGACAATTTATYAACTTGATTTCCACTATTAAAAAAAATCGCGACATTATCATCTCCCATTTCGTTTAGAGTAACATTTTAGTTTTCAACAGCAGATATTTGTTTAAACCTTGCTGTCTGTCTCTTCGACAATATTCAAATTTGAACTCCAGCTGTCCCATAGTAATGAATGTGTCAGGAGTCGGGACGAGACAGACAGGCAGGGTTTCTCAGCCAGTCAAAATCATGAATCAGCTGGCATAATTTTTATGGCTATATACAGTTGAAGTCGGAAGATTACATACACTTAGGTTGGAGTCATTAAAACTCGTTTTTCAACCACTACACAACATTTCTTGTATACAAACTATAGTTTTGGCAAGTCGGTTAGGACGTCTACTTTGTGCATGACACAAGTAATTTTTCCAACAATTGTTTACAGACAGATTATTTCACTTATAATTCACTGTATCACCATTCCATTCGGTCAGAAGTTTACATACACTAAGTTGACTGAGCCTTTAAACAGCTTGGAAAATTCCAGAAAATTATGTCATGGCTTTAGAAGCTTCTGATAGGCTAATTGACATAATTTGAGTCAATAGGAGGTGTACCTGTGGATGTATTTTCAAAGGCCTACCTTCAAACTCAGTGCCTCTTTGGCTGACATCATGGCAAAAATCAAAAGAAATCAGCCAAGACCTCAGAAAAAAATTGTAAGGACCTCCACAAGTCTGGTTCATCCTTGGGAGCAATTATCAAACGCCTGAAGGTACCACGTTCATTGTAAAATAATAGTACGCAAGTATAAACACATTTGGACAATCGCAGCCGTCATACTGCGTCAGGAAGGAGAGCTATCTGTTCCTAGAGAATGAACGTAATTTGGTGCGAAAAGTCAAATCAAGTCCCAGAAAATCAGCAAATGACACTTGTGAAGATGCTGGAGGGACAAAGTACAAAAGTATCTTATTCACAGTAAAATAGTGTATATCGCATAACCTGAAAGGCTTGCTCAGCAAGGAAGAAGCCACTGCTCCAAAACTGACATAAAAAAAGCCAGACTATGGGTTTGCAACTGCACATGGGGTCAAAGATTGTACTTTTTGTAGAAATGTCCTCTGGTCTGATGAAACAAAAAATAGAATGTTTGGGCCATAATGACATTGTTATGTTTGGAGGAAAAAGGGGGAGGCTGCAAGCCAAGAACACCACCCGACCACGAAGCAGCCGGGGGTGGCAGCATCATGTTGTTGGGGTGCTTTGCTGCAGGAGGGACTGGTGGCACTTCACACAAATAGATGGCAGTCATGATGCAGGAAAATTATGTGGATATATTGAAGCAACATCTCATGACATCAGTCAGGAAGTTAAAGCTTGGGTCGCAAATGGGTCTTCCAAATGGACAGTGACCTCAAGCATACTTCCAAAGTTGGGGCAAAATGGCTTAGGACAACAAAGTCAAGGTATTGGAGTGGCACATCACAAGCCCTGACCTCAATCCTATAGAAAATTTGGTTGGCAGAACTGAAAAAGTGTGTGTGAGCAAGGGGAGGGGGCTACAAACCTGACTCCAGTTACACGCAGACTCTGTCAGGAGGAGATTGGGCCAGAAACTTCTACGGCCAACTTATTGTGTGAAGCTTGTGAAGGCTTACCCGAGAACGTTTGACCCAAGTTTAAACAATTTAAAAGGCAATGCTACAAATACTAATTGAGTGTATGTAAAATTCTGACCCACTGGGAATGTGATGAAAGAAATTAAAAGCTGAAAATAATAATTCTTCTCTACTATTATTCTGATCATTTCACATTCTTTAAAATAAAGTGGTGACCCGAACTGACTACTGCATTTAAATGTCAGAAATTGGTGAAGTAACTGAGTTTAAATGTAGTTGGGGCTATGGTGTAATGTAATCTTCCCGATTCAACTGTAAGCAAAGACATTTAAATTTTAAAAAGGTAAAACGAAACGAAGTGCAGCTAGTTTGCAGTCTTTCCAGCTTCAGTTTGAAGTTATTGTGTTCGCTGTGTTGTTGGCTAGCTCCTCTGAACAACAGTGTCTTATTAACTAGAGAGCACATTTTCTATGCCAGGCAAAAAATCGTGCCTCGTTAGCTCATTGTTATGGATGTATCCAAATAAATGTCATTAGAAAACAGCTTAGAACAACAACAGTAGCTGCATTTGTTTATCTGCACCGTTTGACGTGACTGTAAGTTAGCCGTAGTTGGCTAGCTAGCAAGCAAGGGGTTAGAATGTTGCCAGCCAGTATGGCAATGAAACATTTAGAACAAACGACTGGGTCGCGTGCATAGATACAGAACAAAAAGACTGAACGACAGGGTCGTGTCTCTGGTAACCTAACTGATAGAACTAACGACCAGCCGACTTACAGAAGGTAGCAACCCTAGATTTGTGTCGGGACTATATCTTGTGGAAAGATAAAATAGTATGAATTTAAAAAATGAAAATATGTCAATCATTTTTTAAATATGTTGGTAACCCGTTGTATAAAAGTGATAATGCCTTAGAAGGCAGTGTTTGGAGGATATAATGGCACGATGCCCATATATATCCTCCAGACCCCGGCTTCTTGGGCATGGTTGTTCAAGTTCCCACCTGGGTGACCCACACTGTACTTACAGCAGTAAAAAAAGAAAAAATCCACTGCTGTTGTAAGTGTAACACAATCATAGAATGTTGTATTACCTTATTATAAAGATTTTATTCTGATTTTTTTACTGAGCCCTTCATCTAACCATATAAACACACACCTATTCAATCCTAAATGGATGACCTCTCCTATGAGTTGATTATTATTCCTGTCCTCTCTATCCCTCCGTCTACGCCTATCCAATTTCCGTCTCCACCCGTCACACCCTGACCTTCTGACAGTGCGGCATCTGATCATCGCCCAACAACCAATGACAGGCCATTAACATACTGTACTGAAACTAAAGGGCACAGTGTCTCACAGACAGGATATAAAACATGGACACTATCAATATTCACATGCAGCTTCTAGATGTAGCAGAGATCTGAAATGGTCCACAGAAAGGTCTCATATCAACTGAATTGGAGCCACATCTTGACTGGTTTCGTGGCTCGTGGTTCGACCACTGCTTGCTATACCAGAGAAATGCCTGGGGGCATTTTGAAAGCAGCTCTCGCCTCCAGAATTCAATCTGAACATGAGTTGTTGTTGCTCTGGTTGGTGTTGGGAATGGATAGCCTCTGTTCTGCTCCTGCCACATGGCCTCCCTCCCTATCTACTACCTCCCCTCCCTCCCTATCATACCTCTCCTCCCTCCCTCCTATCTCTACCTCCCTCCCTCCCTATCTAACCTCCCTCCCTATCTACCTCCCCCCTATCTACCTCCTCCCTCCCTATATACCTCCCTCCCTACCCCCTCCCTCCTCCCTCCCTCCCTACCTACCTACCTCCCTACTACCTACCTACCTACCTACCTACCTACCTACCTACCTCCCTCCCTATCTTACCTCCCTCCCTCCCTATCTAGCCTCCCTCCCTCCTACCTACTACCTCCCTCTCCTATCTACCTCCTCCTCCTCCCTACCCCTCCTCCTACCTACCTACCTACCTCCCTCCCTCCCTCCTATCTAACTCCCTCCCCCCTACCTACCTCCTCCTCCCTACCTACCTACCTACCTACCTACCTACCTACCTACCTACCTACCTACCTACCTACCTACCTACCTACCTACCTACCTACCTACCTAACCTACCTTACCTACCTACTACCTACCTACCTACCTACCTACCTACCTACCTCCCTCCCTCCCTCCCTCCCCTCCCTCCCTCCCTCCCTCCCTCCCTCCCTACATACCTCCCTCCCATCTACCCCTCCCCCTCCTATCACCTCCCTCCATCCCTATCTACCTCCCTCCTCCCTACCTACCTCCCTCCCTCCTCCATACCATGTAAACAGGTGTATCCTCTGACCTCTGTCACCACCAGGATTAACTGTGTTAGCCTCCCACACCACACACTGTGAATCTTAATTTCCCTTCTCTCCATCTTGATCTTGTCTTCCCATCTCTCTCCCCCAATCTCAAGTCTCAATCACTCCCACTTCTCCCTTTTCTCCATCTCTATCTCTCCAGCCTCTCTCTCTCTCTCTCTCTCTCTCTCCTCTCTCTTCTCTCTCTCTCTCTCTCTCTCTCTCTCTCTCTCTCTCTCTCCTCTCTCTCTCTCTCTCTTCTCTCTCTCTCTCTCTCTTCCTCCCTCCTCTCTGTGATGTAACAGTAGTGTTTCTCTACTGTGAGGAGATAGATGGAGAACAGTCAGCTGGAGATGATCTCTTCACCTGAAACATTTATTCTGCTACACCAGGAGACGAGGTGAAACTGGAGATTCTAGCTTGTTACTAAAGCATAGATGTTGTCTTTTCATTTTTGCCATCTCTCTTTCTCCTGCTCTCCCCTTCTTCCCCTCTCTGTCTCTCTCTCTGTCTCTATCTGTCTCTCTCGCGCTCTCTCTTGCTCTCTCTCTCGCTCGCTCCTTTGATTGATCTCTCTGGTCTGTAGACAGGTCATTCTATTGTGTCCTGCTTCATTTCCAGTAAAGACAGTTTAACCAGGACAGACTGTAGTCAGATGGGCTCTGCTCTGTTCTGTTCTGCTGGGGACGTCAGAGCCAGGCTGTTGCTGAGAGAGGCACACAGTCCTCTGGGAGAACGGGACGGGAGGAGACATGCATTGACACAGACAGACAGACGGACAAGGAGGGGACAGAAACACACACACCACTCACAGACATGGCTGCTCCAATCTCTCCTTTTCTTTCCCTTTTCTCTCTTTACTCTCTCTCTCCCTGTCCCTCTCTCCCTGTCCCTATCTCCTTCCTCTTTTCCCCTCCCTCTCTCCTCCCTCTCTCTCCCTCTGTAGGACAGACATCCTCTTTCTGAGAACTGAGTGCAACAGACTGTGAAAACAACAGTAGCATGTCTGTCCATCTCTCTGTCTGTGTGTCTTTCTGTCTGTCTGTCTGATACAGCTCCAGGCTATATTATGATGTCTGGGGGTTTGTAGGTTCAGGAAATGACATACACTACATGACCAAAAGTATGTGGACACCTACTCATCGAGCATCTCATTCCAAAATCATGAGCATTAATATGGAGTGTGTGTCCCCCCTTTGCTGGGGGACACACTCCATAGCCTCCACCCTTCTGGGAAGGCTTTCCACTAGATGTTTGAATATTGCTGCGGGGACTTGGTTTCATTTAGCCACGAGCATTAGTGAGGTCGGGCACTGATGTTGGGCGATTAGGCCTGGCTCGCAGTCGGTGTTCCAATTCATCCCAAAGGTGTTTGATGGGCTTGAGGTCAGGGCTCTGTGCAGCCCAGTCAAGTTCTTCCACACCGATCTCGACAAACCATTTCTGTATGGACCTCATGCTGAAACAGGAAAGGGACTTCACCAAACTGTTGCCACAAAGTTGAAAATACAGAATTGTCTAGAATGTCATTGTATGCTGTAGTGTTGATTTCCCTTCACTGGAACTAAGGGGTCTAACTCGAACCGTGAAAAACAGCCCCAGACAATTCTTCCTCCTCCACCAAACTTTACAGTTGGCACTATGCATTCGTGAAGGCAGCGTTCTCCTGGCATCCGCCAAATCCAGATTAATCCGTCGGACTGCCAGATGGTGAAGCGTGATTCATCACTCCAGAGAACGCGTTTCCACTGCTCCAGAGTCCAATGGCGATGAGCTTTACACCACTCCAGCCGACGCTTGGCATTGTGCATGGTGATCTTAGGCTTGTGTCCGGCTGCTCGGCCATGGAAACCCATTTCATGAAGCTCCCAACGAACAGTTATTGTGCTGATGTTGCTTCCAGAGGCAGTTTGGAACTCTGTAGTGAGAGTTGCAACTGACGACAGATGATTTTTACGCGCTTCAGCACCCGGCAGTCACGTTGTGTGAGCTTGTGTGGCATACCACTTCACGGCTGAGCCGTAATTGCTTCTAGACATTTCCACTTTACAATAACAGCACTTACATTTAACTGGGCAGCTCTAGCAGGGCAGACATTTGATGAACTGACTTGTTGGAAAGGTGGCATCCTATGACACTGCCATGTTGAAAGTCTCTGAGCTCTTCAGTAAGGCCATTCTACTGCCAATGTTTGTCTATAGAGATTGCATGGCTGTGTCCTCGATGTTATACACCTGTCAGCAACGGTGTGGCTGAAATAGCTCAATCCACTAATTTGAGGAGGTGTCCACATATTTTTGAATATATAGTGTATCTTATAAACATAAAAGCAGTTGTGTTGTTATAGACATTCACCTGACTGTGTGACCTGATGTAATCTATACGCTTGGCTGCACCCTACAGTCCTAGCCGGCAGGCACTTTTCACTGTGTGTCTGTGTGTGTGTGTGTGTGTGTGTGTGTGTGTGTGTGTGTGTGTGTGTGTGTGTGTGTGTGTGTGTGTGTGTGTGTGTGTGTGTGTGTGTGTGTGTGTGTGTGTGTGTGTGTGTGTGTGTGTGTGTGTGTGCGCGCATGTGCGTTCTCTCCAGGACAACACCGTTGCATACAGCCGTCACTCTGATCCCACATCAGTCAGAGCTGACTGCGCCACACATTCACATTCCAGACTGCTGCTGCCTCCCTGCCGCTCCTCCCTCTCCTCTTCAGCTAAAATAGATATGTAAAATGTCAACCTCTTTCCCCCTTTTTGCCATGCAGAGTTTGACTCAGCCTGGATAAAAAGAAAGGTATCTTTGCTGTCTGCTCAGACAAGATCTAGGGAAGAGAAAGAGCGGGGGAACGACTTCTACAGTTCTGAGAGAAGAAAAATACCTCCTTCTCAACAAGAGATGGAGTATAGGGTTCATGACCTTTAGCTTTGTTCCTGTAGGCTTTTCTGTTAAAAAAACTTCTTAGGGATAGGTGTCCCGTCAACGGGACAGTTGTAAATCATGCAGCGCCGTGTGTCACGATCGCAGATTTTAGAGAAACAACAAATGTTGATACAGATATGTGACTTATATCAGCTGAAATCTTAAATTATTGTTATTATAACTGCACTGTCCAATTTACAGTAGCTATTACTGCAAAAAAATGCCATGCTATTGTTTGAGGAGAGCTCCTAACAACAAAACACTTTTTTCACAGCGATAGGTTTGATAAATTCACCTCTGAAGGTGAAATGTGMACTTATATTCTGAAATCTTTCTCTGATTTATCATCCAAAGGGTCCCAGAGATAACATGAAGTGTCATTTTGTTAGATAAAATCCTTTTCAAAACCCAAAAAGGTCCATATAGCATGCATGATTGATTTTGTATTTCCACTTGTTCAATTTGCAAAGAAAGGAATCTGTGAAAATCTAACCCTAAACGTTGTTTCAACCAGTCAAATCACGTTCGTATTTATTCCTCAGAGATCCTAGAACGTAACCAGACTTCACTATATAATTAGGGGTGACGTATATCCTATAGGACACCAAATTTGGTCAGAGAGCGACGCCTTCATGGCACGCCGACGACGCGGGCGGTCTTTACTTGATCGACTCTAACTTTGTCAAATAAGCACCAATCGGGGTCAAACGAAGCTAGCTAGATAGCCAATGAACTGTGCTTTACGGGAGTAACATGTAGCTACTAACCTTGTGCGACAGCATGCCTTTTCCTTTTGGACAAAAATTATAAGAATATTCAGAGTTATGAAACTGGTTGTTTTGCAAATGTTGAACTTATAATATGGCTACTAATACTGGAAAAGCTAAATCAAAGTCCAAGTATACAGATTTGACGATATTCTTGCAGAAAAATTTAATATGAATGCAAATGTCTCCTTCACGATTTGCCCAAATGTACCTGGGTGACGTTACACTAAATGTCATGTAGTTCGCTCAATTTATCCGTCTGAAACTTTGCACATGCACTGCTGCCATCTTGAGGACACCATCGGAATAACAACCAGAGTGATGGCTATAACTGGGACCTTTCTGTTGCATTTCAAAGATGGTGGTAGAAAAAAAAGGTTCTATTTTGTATTTTCTTCTACCATATCTATTGTGTTATATTCTTCTACATTCAATTCACATTTCCACAAACGTCAAAGTGTTTCCTTTCAAATGGTACCAATAATATGCATATCCTTGCTTCAGGGCCTGAGCTACAGGCAGTTCGATTTGGGTATGTCATTTTAGGTGAAAATTGGAAAAAAAGGGGGCTATCCCTAAAAGGTATTTCTTTAAATAGCTCACTCTGTGTGCAGGGTGGGCAGATTTTGCACTTTTGAGACATATTCCATTGATTCCATTAGGCTGGGGAAGTAAATTAAGCACAGCTAAAGTATTTTAAAGAAAACAAATGCTATTTGTACCTGAGTCTGAGTCAGACAACTCTGACGAGAGGGGGTTCTTTGGGTGATGATACATTTTCTTCACGGATATTTTCACTTATGAACAAATGTATAAAATGTCAAAGCGTAGACCATTTCTGGACTAGGTATCAATTGCTCTTCCTCTCACTCTCTCTCTCTTTCTTTCTCGTCATTTCTCTTGTCTGTGTGAACTTTAGGAGGTGGTATTTGGGCTTGGCTGCATTAACATTCCCCTTCACACTGTATTATTGTAGTTAATGTGGAGCAGATGAGTGTTGACTGTAGCGTGGGAGGAGAGTAGCATCTCTCTCTTCTCCATCCTACCATCCATATTAATACAGGAAGAAGAGACCAAACAAAAGACAGAATGCACAATGCGCATTTCAGATATGCTAAGCTTTCAGTCGAAAGTGACCTAAATCAGAGGCTGTATAAGAGGACAGAGTGATATAAGTAGCCATCAGCCAATGGGGCTTCATTTCGTAAGCGACAGGACATATGATTGATGGGACCTGAGTCCCGCCCCTCTGAATCCTCAAAGGCTGTGATAGATGCTGAGATGAAAGGCTCTTTAGATTTCATTCGCTCACAGCTGGCCACTTGCTCCTATCGATCTGGCTGATGGGGGTTTGGGGTTCTGTGTGTGGGGGGTTGGGGAGATGGAGGACCAGTGTGTATTGCTTCTATTTGTTTTGCTGTGATGGATATCTCCCTATAAAGCAGAACAGACAGAGGGATCCTTTTCCAATCTGATTAATGACTAGATCTAAAACAATAGGATTTTTAAAAGGGGGACGTAACACACAGGGAGGATTGATGTTTAAATGTCCATTTAGGAACACACAGAAACAGCCTTTTCCTGTCGGAGCCTTGTGAGGAGATCAGTGCCGCCAGCATACCAAATATCTGCCTCTGGGAGAGCATCGACTGGACCCTGCTGTCTGACACACACACACACACATACATACTCACAAGCATGCATATACCCACACACAATGCAAAGTTAATATTTTGTATATTTTCTTGGCATTTGTCCTTTCTTCACAGTGACCTCCGGATCCCTAGCGTAAAAATGCTTTTTTATCCATCTGTCAGCATTAGTTCCGCTTGGGTTTTTAGTCATTGGTTATTTGGACAAATCACAATTTCGCAGGTGTTAGTATCTTTCGATTTTCTGATGGGGAGGGGACATTTGGCCTGTAACTTGCAAAGACAGAGGATGGAGCTCTTTGTTTGATCTGCTATTCTTCTGGGAAATGTATCTCCTTGGGGTATAAAGTACACATTACAGTTACATAGCTAGTGTTTACTGAAAAAACTGCAAGTAAAAATAGAAAACAGTGGGAACAACATAACCTTGCATTTTAATGTTACAATAAGAGAGATTAACTGAAAAGTTAGTTCCATCATTAGCAGAGCCAGTGTTTATCCTAGTGAGTGTTGTTATTCAGACTGATTGGAAGCAGAGAGGTTGTGTATTAATGTACCAGCATGGAAGATGAATGATCAGCCTCCAGGTCTGACCTGGCCAAAACAGAAAAACAAGAGGGATGAGAAGGAAGAACACCAGTATAAAAGACATTTAGAGGTCTGCCTGGAGGTCTGTAGGGCAGAGCCTGAGGGGAGACCTTTCTGTTTAACCTCCCTGGGTTGAGGTTACACACTGGGTGGGATAGAGAGGGAGGGGATAGGAAGAGCGAGCTCAGAGCCATGGAGCTGGCGTTAAAGCAGAGATTATGCCACGGAGGTGTTGTTGTTCATATGTAAATCAATCTATTACAGCAGAGCAGCCGCAGTGCATCACACGTACACACACGCCCCTCCCAGCCATTCTGAAGTTTGAGTCTGAACGTTCCGTCAACTCCTCTGCTAAACTGTGAAGTGCTGAGACAACTCCCGTGACAAGGCTATAGTCTCCGTCTCTCTCCGCTCACAACGTGTGTGTGTGTGTGTGTGTGTGTGTGTGTGTGTGGTGTGTGTGTGTGTGTGTGGTGTGTGTGTGTGTGTGTGTGGTGTGTGTGGTGTTGTGTGTGTGTGTGTGTGTGTGTGTGCATTTGCCTACACAGTAAATTTGAAAGTGTTAATCAACACTTTAAATGTTAAATGTAACACTGTCAGTGAGTACATATGGTCCCACTCTACACAGAGTAAAAAGTACACTGATCAAAGTGTTGATTTAACACAGAGGAGTGCAAAAAGTTAACACTGCACTACACTGGACGGTGTTGATCAAATTTAACACGAAGAGGTAATCAACGCTGAGTGTTACAGTGACACTCACTAGTGTTGATCTAGATGACTCCTATTAGACTAAGAATGTGTTAACTCTATTCAGTGTTAATTTATTTACTCTTCCCCCATGTAAATGTAAATTATATTTTGTAAAAGCACTAGGAATTTCACAATAAACTCAAGCAAAGCTGTTTTAACATTAAAACATGTTTATTATTAACAAAACATAAGTCTCAGCCCTGCCTTATACTGTTATCAAGTGACAGTAGAATGTAGTCAAAAGAATCCCTTGCTCCATATGACATGAGCAAATCAAAAGGTTTGTTGGAAAATGCTGACTTTCACATTTCTCACAACCAAACCATAAGTATCAGCCCTGGCTTAAACTGTTATCAAGTGACAGTAGGGGACAATGTAGTCAAAAAAATCAAAAGGTTTGTGGTACATGAAATACCTTGCATGGTGGACTTCGCTTCAAAACAACTTTAAATGCATGGAAATGATCAAAACATAAGGTTTCAAGAGCTGACCCAACCAAAACAACATTTTTCTCTTTCAGAACAATAGCCTTAATTTTGTAAAATACTGTCATTTCAATGACTACTTCACCACATATGACCTAATCAAGATGATATTCAGTACCGTGGTGCTTTACCCATTTAACTGACAAAACATTTGTGTGCACGGAGACATTCAACTTGGCAGCAATGTCATGGCCTTCTTTCAGGTCATTGAGCCTTGACATCTTTCCTGGACCTTTAGCTAGTCTATCCTGGCTGAACGTTTCCCAGTTATATGCCATGTCATTTTGGTGTTTCTTGGCTAAATTCATAGTGACATTCTTAAAACTCTTCAGTTGCTTTTTAAAGAAATTGTTTTTGCCTCGTAGCACATACACCACGAGGGAAGAATGGGCCCAATATTCTTTATACAATAAGGATAATGTATCATAAAGTGGTGTTTCGGTAACAGATTTCTATCAGGAAACAAATAATTGAAAAGCCAATGATGTTCAGCAATTAAGTGCTTCAGATAGATAGTCATGCCCTCTGTTAGTATAGGAGAAAACACCATATTTACAATTTGTAGTAGTAACAGAAGCAGGTGCCAGTATTTATCATCTTTCTTTACCAGATCACCAAATATCAATGGCAAATTACGAAGACACCAATGGTCTGACAATGGTCTGAGTGCATGTGTTTTGTTGGTAAAGTCACTCTTGGGTCATCCTCAGAGAACACAGTTTGAAAATCCACTTTCTCAGTGAGGCAAAAACGGCAACAATAACGAGCACGAAATGATTCCACAAAACCAAACAGGCAACGTATACCAAGATTAGGAAACTTCACTACCCTCAGTCTCAAGCACTTTCAAATCACTTACTATTGGCTCAAGAATGGAATCAAATCCATGCGTTTTAAGGTCCTGGGTATGGAAGAGTGCACATAAGTTCATATTTACCAAAATTGAATTAAACTTTGGGGTAAAATTTCTCAAAGTAAAGTTTATACCTCCCAACTTGTGAATAGCCTTTTTTGATCCCAATGGATTAGTCAAAGTCATCATAAAAGATTTGAATTTGCAGTTTAATTTCTCTTTAGAAAAGAGAGAATATCTCTTCATATATAGTCCATCTTCCAAATTCAAGTAAACTCCATCTTTAAAAGTGTGCCCAGTGTTAAACATGCCACTTGTTTGGGTTCTTCAAAATTGAATGCAATGTCTGGAGAATTGGAACGTAAGAAAATGTATCCGTTCAGACTATTTGATCATGAGTTCCAGTAGTGTTGTTTCTTCTATTGTCAAATCTAACACCAAGGACTTTCTCAACTGGTTGATCTGTTCCCCATTTTTGTATGAAATAAGCACTTTGTTTTTATACATAATTCAACAATGTGAAAGGATTTTCAATGTACTGAAAAGAATGTTGGATTTTTCTGACATTTTCTGTGTCTTTTGAAGATATACATGTAAGAGCGGTCACTTCAGCTTGACCCTGTATCTCTTGAACTGCTTCTTCCATGGAAGATGCAAAACTATTTACAGGCGTCTGACCTACACCTGCAGCCAGCAGTTGTGCAATAGCAGACGCACACATATCAAGTGTGTTCTTGTTAGATATTGTGTAACATGGTTACAACTAGAATCTGAAGGAAAATCAGCATTTCTTGGCTGATTATCAACTGCTGTATTAGCATCCAACTTAGCGTTTAACAAAATTTGACAGTCTCTGGAATGTGCCCTGTTCAAATGCTTCCTAAAGCCTGAAAATGTACCAAATATACGACAACAATCTGCTTGACCACATTTTAGTCTAAGAGTTCTACCAGGGCACATTCCATGCATCAACTTGAGATGCCTCACGAGCAAGTTGGTACTTCCATGACTAGCATGGCAAACAAAACATATCATCATAACTTAATCAGCATTAGTGCAGGAGTCTCTCTGAGCTCAGCAACCCTTGGAGTCTCCTTAACCTCCCCAATGTCTATGTTGTACACAGTTGTTTGTATGAAGGTGTACATGTTGCACAACATTGTATTGTAAGCAGTACCAAAAACAAAGTGAGTCTTGAAAAGCTCATCAAAGGCACCAAGAGCGCTCTTTGACTTGCACGTCAAGGCTCGCTTGTCCAGGATGATGAAGTAAGCATGGATGCTGCTCTTCCTGGTCCTGACTGCAAGAAGATATGGTTGGCGGCTCCGGTCAATCGCATCAAGGTGCTCCTGGATACTGGTTCCTGCCAGAAGACAACAAAAATGAACACCATCATTAGTTCATCATAACGGCTACAGTACTGTCCAAGAATAAGAATGCCAATACCAAACTTTTGGAATATCACAAGATGCTGTTTAGCTTGGGATGCTGACATCTTGCCTGGTCTTTTGCAGCCTTGTGATGGAGGAATCAAATGGAGCAGGAGAAAGATGGAGGAAAGGTCACCGCCCCATCCTAAACAAAGAAGAGATCCTGATTAAAATGGTAAATTCCATCAGTGACATTAACATTTCAGAGTTATTTGAAATATAAATGATAAATTATGATAATCTAACCGTCAGCATTCGTGTCAGCTCCCTCATCAACTGCAGATTCTGCCATCTGGATCAGCTCCTGAAGTTCAGCTCCCTGAGTGGCCTTGCTTAGGGTCTTGCTTAGCATGATGATCTTTTGCATGAATGTAGTTGGCCACCTCTCCAAAAACTTGGCTGATATTCCCTCTCCAAACAGCAGCACAAAATCCTGTTCAATCTGAAACAAATAAGACAAAGTGCAAGTAAAAAAAATTCTCACAAAACATTCGATTTTAGCCTCCAAAACAGAGTTTGAGTAAACCACCAGCCTACACATTAATTGACCTACTATTACGAAGTATTGTTTTTGTTTAAATTTACTGGCCAACCTGTCAAAATGGCGCCGGAAGAAATGGCCACAGTTTTACGGGCGCCCAACCAATTGTGCTATTATGTTTTTTTGCGTTATTTGTAACTTATTTTGTACATAATGTTTCTGCCACCGTATCTTAAGGTGGCAAAAAAAGAGCTTCTGGATATGAGGACAGCGATCACTCACCTCGGATTAGACAAAGATTTTTTATTCAACAAGCAGGTTGCACAGGATGTACTTCGAACACCCGACAAGGCCAACATCCCCGTCATTAGCAAGAGAAAGAGACGCAGGTACAGAGGACACAGAGCGGGGTGCCTCGTAAGGATCCGCAGACGGCGAGTGGGAAAGCTGCCGTTACCGTCAATATTACTTGCCAACGTGCACTCATTGGACAATAAATTAGACGAGGTACGATCACGAATATCATACCAACGGGACATCAAAAACTGTAASATCTTATGTTTCACGGAATCGTGGCTGAATGATGACATGGATATTCAGCTAGTGAGATATACGCTGCACCGGCAGGATAGAACAGCACACTCGTAAGACGAGGGGGGGCGGTCTGTGCATATTTGTAAACAACAGCTGGTGCACGAAATCTAAGGAAGTCTCTATATTTTGCTTGGCTGAAGTAGAGTATCTTATGATAAACTGTAGACCACAATATTTGCCAAGAGTTTTTCATCCATGCTTTTCGTGGCTGTTTGTTTACCACCACAGACGGATGCTGGCACTAAGACTGCACTCAGTCAGCTGTATAAGGAAATAAGCAAACAGGAAACCGCTCACCCAGAGGCAGTGCTCCTATTGGCCGGGGATTTTAATGCAGGGAAACTTAAATCAGTTTTACCTAATTTCTATCAACATGTTAAATACGCAACCAGAGGGAAAACAATTCTAGATCACCTGTACTCCACACACAGAGACGCGTACAAAGCTCTCCCTCGCCCTCCATTTGGTCAATCTGACCACAACTCTATCCTCCTGATTCCTGCTTACAAGCAAAAATTCAAGCAGGAAGCACCAGTGACTCGGTCTATAAAAAAGTGATCAGATGAGCCAGATGCTAAACTCTACAATACAATATTTGCTAACACAGACTGAAACATGTTCCGGGATTCTTCTGATGGCATTGAGGAGTACACCAGATCAGTCACTAGCTTTATCAATAAGTGTATCGAGGACGTCGTGCCCACAGTGACTGTATGCACATACAAGAGGTCAACCGATTTATGATTGTTCAACACCGATACCGATACCAATTATTGGAGGACCAAAAAAAGCTGATACCGATTAATCAATTTGGTTTAAATAATGCAAAAACACAGTGTTGGAGAAGAAAGTAAAGGTGAAATATGTGCCATGTAAAAAAGCTAACGTTTAAGTTCCTTGCTCAGAACATGAGAACATATGAAAGCTGGTGGCTCAATATTCCCAGTTCTTCAATATTCCCAGTTAAGAAGTTTTAGGTTGTAGTTATTATAGGAATTATGACGCGTTGTCTATTTCTCTCTATACCATTTGTATTTCATATACCTTTGACTATTGGATGTTCTTATAGGCACTTTAGTATTGCCAGCCTAATCTCGGGAGTTGATAGGCTTGAATTCATAAACAGCGCTGTGCTTCAAGCATTGCTAAGAGCTGCTGGCAAACGCAGTAAAGTGCTGTTTGAATGAATGCTTACGAGCATGCTGCTGCCTACCACAGCTCAGTCAGACTGCTCTATCAAATATCAAATCATAGCCTTAATTGTAATATAATAAACACAGAAATAACAGCCTTTGGTCATTAATATGGTAAAATCCGGAAACTATCATTTCGAAAACAAAACGTTTATTCTTTCAGTGAAATACAGAACCGTACCGTATTTTAGTCTAAATATTACTGTTACATTGCACAACCTTCAATGTTATGTCATAATTATGTACAATTCTGGCAAATGAATTACAGTCTTTGTTAGGAAGAAATGGTCTTCACAGTTCGCAACGACCCAGGCGGCCCAAACTGCTGCATATACCCTGACTCTGCTTACACTGAACGCAAGAGAAGTGACAAAATTTCCCTAGTTAATATTGCCTGCTAACATGAATTTCTTTTAAGTAAATATGCAAGTTAAAAAAAAWATGCTTCTGTGTATTGATTTTAAGAAAGACATTGATGTTTATGGTAAGGTACATTTGTGAAACGATTGTGCTTTTTTTTGCGAATGCGCTTTTGTTAAATCCTCACCCGTTTGGCGAAGTTGAAGTAGGCTGTGATTCGATGATAAATTAACAGGCACCGCATTGATTATATGCAACGCAGGACAAGCTAGTTAACCTTGTAATATCATCAACCTTGTATAGTTAACTAGTGATTATGTGAAGATTGATTGATTGTTTTTTTATAAGATAAGTTTAATGCTAGCTAGCAACTTACCTTGGCTCCTTGCAGCCACAAGGCCCTTTTGACGCTGCACTCGCGTAACAGGTGGTCAGCCTGCCACACAGTTTCCTCATGGATTGCAATGTAATCGGCCATAATCGGCATCCAAAAAGGCAGATTACCGATTTGTTATGAAAACTTGAAATTGGCCCTAATTAATCGGCCATGCCATGCCGATTAATCGGTTGACCTTTAGTACATACCCCAACCAGAAGCCATGGATTACAGGCAACATTCGCACTGACCTAAAGGATAGAGCTGCCGCTTTCAAGGTGTGGGACTCTAACCCGGAAGCTTATAAGAAATCCTGCTATGCCCTCTGACAAACCATCAAACAAGCAAAGCACCAATACAGGGCTAAGATTGAATCCTACTACACCGGCTCCMATGCTCGTCTTATGTGGCAGTGCTTGCAAACTATTACAGACTACAAAGGGAAGCATAGCGTCGAGCTGCCCAGTGACACAAGCCTACCAGACGAGCTAAATCACTTCTATGKTCGCTTCGAGGCAAGCAACACAGGCATACATGAGAGCATCAGCTGTTCTGGACGACTGTGTGATCACGCTCTCCGTATCCGACGTGAGTAAAACCTTTAAACAGGTCAACATTCACAAGGCCACGGGACCAGACGGATTACCAGGACGTGTCCTCTGGGCATGTGCTGACCAACTGGCAGGTGTCTTCACTGACATTTTCAACATGTCCCTGATTGAGTCTATAATACCAACATCTTTCAAGCAGACCACTATAGTCCCTGTGCCCAAAAACACGAAGGCAACCTGCCTAAATAACTACAGACCCGTAGCACTCACATCCATAGCCATGAAGATCTTTGAAAGGCTGATAATGGCTCACATTATCCCAGAAACCCTAGACCACTCCAATTTGCATACCGCCAAAACAGATCCACAGATGATGCAATCTCTATTGATTGATGATGCAATCTCTACCAGGCGGCGTCAGAGGATGGCCCTAAAAATTGTCAAAGACTCCAGTCACCCCAGTCATAGACTGTTCTCTCTACTACCGTATGGCAAGCGGTACCGGAGGGCCAAGTCTAGGTCCAAAAGGCTTCTCAACAGTTTTTACCCCCAAGCCATAAGACTCCTGAACAGATAATCAAATGGCTACCTGCACTATTTGCATTGTCCCGCCCCCCCAACCCCTCTTACGCTGCTGCTGCTACTCTCTGTTTATCATATATGCATAATCACTTTAACTATACATTTCATGGTACATACTACCTCAATTCGCCTGACCAACCGGTGCCCCCGCACATTGGCTACCCGGACTATCTGCATTGTGTCCCGCCAACCCCTCTTTTAGCGTACTGCCACTCTCCGTTTATCATGTATGCATAGTCACTTTAACCATACCTACATATACATACTACCTCAATTAGCCCGACTAACCGGTGCCTGTATATAGCCTCGCTACTATATATAGCCTCGCTACTGTATATAGCCTCGCTACTGTTATACTAGCCTCGCTACTGTATATAGCCTCGCTACTGTTTATAGCTCTGCTACTGTATAGCCTCTACTGTATATAGCCTCGCTACTGTATTAGCCTCGCTACTGTTATACCTCTGTTTTAGCCTCGCTACTGTATATAGCCTCGCTACTGTATATAGCCTCGACTACTTATATAGCCTCGCTACTGTATATAGCCTAGCTACTGTATAGCCTCGCTACTGTTTTAGCCTCGCTATTGTTATAGCCTTGCTACTGTATATAGCCTCGCTACTGTATATAGCCTCACTACTGTATATAGCCTCGCTACTGTTATAGCCTCGCTACTGTATATAGCCTCACTACTGTATATAGCCTCGCTACTGATATTTGCCTCGCTACTGTATATAGCCTCGCTATTGTTATAGCCTTGCTACTGTATATAGCCTCGCTACTGTATATAGCCTCGCTACTGTTATAGCCTCGCTACTTTATATAGCCTTGCTACTGTATATAGCCTCGCTACTGTTATAGCCTCACTACTGTATATAGCCTGCTACTGTATATAGCCTCGCTACTGTTATAGCCTCGCTACTGTATATAGGCTCGCTACTGTATTAGGCTCGCTACTGTATATAGCCTCGCTACTGTATATAGGCTCGCTAAGTATATAGGCTCGCTACTGTATATAGGCTCGCTACTGTATATAGGCTTGCTACTGTATATAGCCTCGCTACTCTATATAGGCTCGCTACTGTATTAGCCTCTCTACTGTATATAGGCTCGCTACTGTATATAGCCTCGCTACTGTTATAGCCTCGCTACTGTATATAGGCTCGCTACTGTATATAGGCTCGCTACTGTATATAGCCTCGCTACTGTATATAGGCTCGCTAATGTATATAGGTCGCTACTGTATATAGGCTCGCTACTGTATATAGGCTTGCTACTGTTATATAGCCTCGCACTCTATATAGGCTCGCTACTGTATATAGCCTCTCTACTGTATATAGGCTCGCTACTGTATATAGGCTCACTACTGTATATAGCCTCGCTACTGTATATAGCCTCGCTACTGTATATAACCTTGCTACTGTATATAGCCTCGCTACTGTATATATGCCTCGCTACTGTTATAGCCTCACTACTGTATATAGCCTCGCTACTTATATAGCCTCGCTACTGTATATAGGCTCACTGTATATAGGCTCGCACTGTATATAGCCTCGCTACTGTATATAGCTCGCTAATGTATATAGGCTCGCTACTGTATATAGGCTCGCTACTGTATATAGGCTTGCTACTGTATATAGCCTCGCTACTCTATATAGGCTCGCTACTGATATATAGCCTCACTACTGTATATAGGCTCGCTACTGTATATAGGCTCACTACTGTATATAGCCTCGCTACTGTATATAGCCTCGCTACTGTATATAGGCCGCTACTGTATATAGCCTAGCTACTGATATAGCCTCGCTACTATATAGCCTCGCTACTGTATATAGGCTCGCTACTCTATATAGCCTCACTACGAAATATAGCCTCGCTACTGTATATAGGCTCACTACTGTATATAGCCTCACTACTGTATATAGCCTCGCTACTGTATATAGCCTCGCTACTGTATATAGCCTCGCTACTGTATATCGGCTCGCTAATGTATATAGGCTCACTACTGTATATAGGCTCGCTACTGTATATAGGATTGCTACTGTATATAACCTCACTACTGTATATAGGCTCGCTACTATATATAGGCTCACTGCTGTATATAGCCTCGCTACTATATATAGGCTCACTGCTGTATATAGCCTCGTACTGTATATAGCCTCGCTACTGTATATAGCCTCGCTTACCTTGTATATAGGCTCGCTACTGTATATAGCCTCGCTACTGTATATAGCTCGCTACTGATATAGCCTCGTACTGTATATAGGCTCGCTACTGTATATGCCTCACTACTATATAGCCTCGCTACTGTATATAGGCTCACACTGTATATAGCCTCACTACTGTATATAGGCTCACTACTGTATATAGCCTCACTACTGTATATAGCCTCGCTACTGTATATAGGCTCACTACTGTATATAGCCTCACTACTGTATATAGCTCGCTACTGTATATAGGCTCCACTACTGTATATAGCCTCACTACTGTATATAGGCCTCGCTACTGTATATAGCTCACTACTGTATATAGCCTCGCGTACTGTATATATAGCCTCGCTACTGTATATAGGCTCACTACTGTATATAGGCTCACTACTGTTATATAGCCTCACTACTGTATATGCCTCACTACTGTATGATTAGGCTCGCTACTGTATATAACCTCACTACTGTATATAGCCTCGCTACTGTATATAGCCTCGCTACTGTATATAGGCTCACTACTGTATATAGCCTCACTACTGTATATAGCCTCACTACTGTATATAGCCTCACTACTGTATATAGGCTCGCTATTGTTATTTTTCACTGTCTTTTTGCTGTTGTTTTTTTTCTTTACTAATCTATTGTACACCTAATACCTTTTTTTTACTTGAGAATCACACTGTTGCGTAGGGCCTGTAAGTAAGCATTTCACTGTAAGGTCCACACCTGGTGTATTTGTATGTGCCAATTACATTTTGATTTGATTTGAATTGGCATCTGGAGATTAAACGCAATTTATACAACATACATTTTTTATTTTTAAGTCTTACCAAGCCCTTCACATCCAGAAAGCGTGGAAATTCAGTTAGGATGGTGGGGCATTTACTCGGGTCGTGGGTCATCTTCTTCCTGTCAATTTAAAGGTAAATTTAATATTCTGCTTAACTGTTTCTTCATCAGAAGAATGCTTCATAAGAGAAATGGCCTTTCTGCACCGGTCTTCACTCAGGGTAGCCAAAGTGGATGGACTGGACTCCCTCTCAGCAGTTTGCCCTCCTCCATAGTTTAGTTGACTTGGTCGTTTCTCAGAGGAAGCCAAATCTCTCTGAAAGGTTTTGATTCTATACGAGAGGTACCCTTCTCCACTATTAGGGTCGTAATAATGTTCCTTAAGAAAATGAACATGGTTACTAATCTTGAAAGAAAAAAASAAAGAAACAAGTCCCATTTGCTCAGATGCCATTCCAGATGAACTAAACACAGATGCCCTTTATCAGTCGTAATGTATACTTACATATCCATTTGCGGTGTAGGGATCCTTCAGGAATGGGAACAAGGAGACGATGCCTTGTGCAAACGTTTCTCTCACACTGCGTGGTGTTGATMTCCTGACAAGAATATAATGTCATGTTTAGGCGGCAATCAGAATCTCCACAAGCAGCATTGTTCCCCAGTCAGCTAATTATCAGCAGTGATTTTTGAATCAGTATTCAAAAATTATCATCAGTATCAAAACGGTCACTTTTTATGTTACACTGCAGTCTGACAACCAAGTATCACGTATTTAAATTAAAATAGCTAAATAATATCAGTGAAATAATTGTTTAAAACTCACCTTTGCATGGAACAAATTTGGATTTTGTTCACCGAGCAATGGCGTCGAGAAAAGAGGAAATTTGAACGCAGAAAGTGAATTTATGGGCGGGGTTGTGATGATGTCTACACTTACTGAGTAAAAGTCTACACTAATAGAGTAAAATTGTATACCTTAGAAATTAACACCAGTTATCAGCACTGACACTAGGGGTCATTTGGCACTGCCAGTTGCTAAAACAACTCTATGGGAGTCGATCACTTTTGACACAGTGAATTTAGCACTGAGGATTTTACTGTGTAGAGATGGGGCAGCAGAAGACTAAAGACATAACGTAAGAAATTCTGTCAGATGTGGATCCACTGTAGTGCAGTGATTATGAATCCTGGAACCACTGCCAGGTCTTTTCTGAATCATTTTAGAGTCCTTTAGAGATGGTCTAGAGGGATGTTCTTGTAACTTCAAACATCGGTGTAATGTATCTTGTGGGTCACAAGGAAGTTATGTAATCTATGGCCTTTTAACTTTCACATTGTAATCATTAGCTTATACCCTGATAGCAATGGACCTTTACAAATGTACTGCAAGTGGATGTACTGCAAGTGGCTTTGTGAAAATACTTGGCTGCAGGCAAGTGAATGTATTATCTCTATCCATAAGTATTCTGGGCCAGCCCCCTCACCCTGCCTCTCCTCAGCCAGCCAGTGTGTGTTGTCCCAGCCTGTATCCCAGGCAGCCTGTGGCCTGTATTGTGTTCACTAAGCTACAGCAGGCTGTTTATGACTGGGAATAAATAGTCTGTCAATAGATGAGTTCAGTCCAGACTCCAGACGGAGCGTCCATTATGATTATAGATTAGATATCACACACAAACACACACAGACACTCACACAGTGGATCAATTCCTCCTTGTAGCATCTGCTTTCTCCCTCTCACTGGGCACCAAATAACACACATAGACACTCTGTGGTCTGATGCTATTCACTAATACACTACCTCTCCAATTACCATACAGAGAAGTGTGTGTGTGTGTGTGTGTGTGTGTATGTGTGTGTGTGTGTGTGTGTGTGTGTGTGTGTGTGTGTGTGTGTGTGTGTGTGTGTGTGTGTGTGTTTGTATGTGGTGTGTGTGTGTGTGTGTGTGTGTGTGTGGTGGTGTGTGTTGTGTTGGTGTGTGTGTGTGTGTTGTGTGTGTGTGTGTGTGTGTGTGTGTGTGTGTGTGTGTGTGTGTGTGGCGTGCGTGCGTGCGTGCGTGCGGTCATAATGGATGATCTGTCTGGGATGCGACTCACAATGACTCAAAGCAAAGTTATGACTCAAAAATATGCATACAGGATAAAAACACAATACTATAAGAGAGGCACACACACACACACACGCCTGTCCCAGTCGTTCCAATACCACCTCTTATGGGGAATGATTACCCTAACTCACCCAGACAGGAGATTTAACTTTTTAAATGGTATATAAAACTCCTGCTTTACAACTCCTGTTCTGATGGGTTAGAATCTAAATGTTTAATTTACAATTCTCTGCCAGGGAGTCAGGGGATGAGGGCAATTAAAAGTAGTTCTCTCTCTAGCCCCACTGAGCCGCAGTCAGACCCACAGTACAGGATCTTTAATACCAGTACTTCACCCCTGGGCGAGCGGGTGGGAGGAAGGCTGTAAAGGCTCTCTTTCAGAGAGGGGCTGGAATAGGCTTCATCTCACAGAGAACTCAATCCTCCAGTCTTCATGACCACTTTCAATTATGTATGTTAAGACTGGCTTTGGACAGCCACGTCAGGGCTCAGAGACTGTTTGAGATTTTACTCTGCTTTTTGGACACTTAAAATTCAGAACCATACTAGTGTGGACCTTATCTCGGTTAATCCAGAACTATAGTCTTTTGTAATTGGTCAGATGCTTGATTAAAGACATGCTCCAGTACTTTGACGACTAGTAAGTCATTTTCAATCCTCCCGCTTTAGTCTGGATGTGTCAATGTGTAGTTCATACAGGCATAATCTATGAGCAGAACTACTGTTTTACCTTAATTAGCCACGAAATCCCTCATTTGAAAGTGACTGTTTTCTGGAATATGTGCGGCTTCATTTGACCCCATGTGGGCCAGCCCCCTAGCAATTAAAATTTCAGCCAATGAGTTTCAGCCCCTCGCCATTTGAGTGACAGCTAACAAGAGCGAGTGAGAGAACAATGACGTGGTGCACATCTCTATTTGTGTTGTCGTACGCAATTTTCAGTGACCACTTTTGGTTCGCGGGCACTACATTCAGAATTACTAGCTAAAAAGTATACAAAAGTACCAGAGAATATATTTAAATTCTGAGTCCATATAAGAGAAGAGATTAAACGAGGATCTGAACCAGAATGAAGAGCTCCACCCTCTCTCTTTGCAAGTTACTGGCCGAATGTCCCCTCCCCTTTCGAAATTCGAAAGCTACTAACACCTTCAAAATTGTGATTTTGTCCAAAACACCAGATCTAATTCTGCTGGTTATCTCACATGGCATCCCGTTTATCACGACAGATCTACGCTACCATTCATGTTTCCGTAGTCTGTCCACAAGAGATTAGTATGGACTTAATGGTCTCATAGTGCTCAATTTGAGAGGGAGCAAACAATTCAACCATACAAAAAAGAGCTTAACTAAACATTCTTCAAGGTTTACACRATCAACATCCTGAGACCTTAGAGACTTAGATCTTTCTTCGTTTTTAAACACATTCTCTTTTTGTCTTTTTCAGACTGTAGGACATGTAAACGTTCTGAGATCTCATTTGTCATCCTTTTTAAAGGCGTGTAGCATAGCTCAGAGAGTGTTCAGAGGATGGTTTGGAAAGCTATTTCCTTCTGATCTTCTGTGTCGGTTATTCTCTTACTGTTCCAGTTCAGTATAGGTAGGCTCTCTATAGTAATCTCTCTCTTCACACTTTCCTGCTGTAGAAAAATCTCCCTCTTTTGCTTCTTTTCTCTCTTACTCTCTCTCTCTCTTTCTTTCGCTCTCCCTCTGGTGTTTTTGACACAAGGCCTTTTAGTCTCATCCCTCACAGGTTACTCTGTCCGCAGGGATCCTGTCTTTAGCGCTGTCGCAGCTTATCACACACACACACACACATACACACACAGACACACACACCAGCAGACTGCTGAATACCCACCGAGTTCTTAGATCTCTTTGATGGGATTTGACATCCACCCCCTGCCTCCCTGGCTTGCCCTCTATTTGCTCTCTCTCTCTCGATCTCWCTTTTTCTCCCTCTCTCTCTCTTGCTCTCTCTCCCTGGCCTTCTACCTCTCCCTCCTAGAACCGGTGGACACATCAAATCATCGCTCTGTCGCTGTGTTGATTTTAGTCAGAGAGCACCAGTTATTTCACGGACCTAATGGGTATTGAATCAGCCTGTGATCTGGTAGCTAATTGGAAACATGTTATAGTCCGTCTGGCTCAAGGTTGGCACAAAACTCTGCCCCTGCTCAGGCCTTTGCTTAGAGCTATATCAGTCTGAATGCTACAACACACAGCTAAACAGCCCAATATCCTGAAACTACACACATTCCATTACAGATACTATTTTCCTCTCTCAGCTGAAAAGGGCTCACAGCAGTCCACTACCAAACACAGCTCCCCAGCCTGACAAAATCACCCACCCAGAGCAGACCCAGTGCCAGGACTAAGGGGGCAATTGAAATTGGTGAGAGGGTACCATTTTGGGAGGTTCTTGTATTGAATTCTGCTTACAGTGCATTCCGAAAGTATTCATACCTCTATACTTTTTCCACATGGTGAAATCCCTGAGCAGGTTTCCTTCCTCTCTGGCAAATGAGTTAGGAAGGACGCCTGTATCTTTGTAGTGGCTTGGTGTATTGATACACCATCCAAAGTGTAATGAATAACCGTGCTCAAAGGGATATTCAATGTAAGGTCTTTTTTTTTTACCCGTCTACCAATAGGTGCACTTCTTTACGAGGCATTGGAAAACCTCCCTGGTCTTTGTGGTTGGATCTGTGTTTGAAAATCACTGTGTGTAGGCCAGTGACGTCAAATCTCAATTTAATCCAATTTAAATTCAGGCTGTAATACAACAATATATGGAAAAGGTCAAGGGGTGTGAATACTTTCTGAAGGCACTGCATGTTAGGCTTGCGCGGTATACCATATATACCGTATACTGGAGTTTTCAATACCGTGAATGCCGTTGAAACTATTTATTTGAAGTTTTTCAATACATTTTAATATTTGTAGCTATTTTTTAAGTAAATACCTGCAGTCAACTTGTGCAGTGCTTTAGGAGATAAAGCCGATCACATTTTTCCTTTCACCTTTCACATTTTTTTTTATATTATGAAGCTTACTTAGTTCCCCCAAAAAGTTTAGCCAGTCATGTTTTTTTGTAAACAATGTGAGAAAAGGGCAGGTGAGTCCAGCTGTGTATTGACAGGGGTCGCTTTTTACATTAAAAGTCAAGTGTTTTTTTTGCTTCAATATAGTGATCTGCAACTATAATTTTGTTTCACAGAAAATACATTAGTGTAACACATTCGGCAGAAAATAGATAACGTTTCATCAGATGACAACAGAAGTGTAACGCTATTTGGCTGGCAGCCACACACGTAACTGAGCTTACAATGAAAAAGCAAGGTCTTTTTTGCAAAAATAATGCTTGGTCGTCATATTTTTTATGTTTAGTTTTATGTTTATGTTTCTATCATAGAAATAATGTAGCCAGCTACATTTCCTAATGTTTTGCTTAAAGTTAATCTGGCATTTTACCACAGAAAAATAGGCTGGCTACACCGAGAAACATAGCTACATTTTAGTCATTTAGCAGTCGCTCTTATCCAGAGCAATTACAGTTAAGTGCCTTAGTCCAGGGCACATGGATAGATTTTCCCCCTAGGCAGCTCAGGGATTTGAACCTGCGACCTTTCGGTTGCAGGCCCAATGCTCTTAACCGCTAGGCTACCTGCCTCTACTACAATCAAAATCAGCCTACCCCATTCTCAGTCAGAGCGCTGTTTGCATTTTTCCAACTTACACAGTTTTTAAATGATGCTGGTTTCAGAGACTATTAAAGATCAGACAAAGTTGATGTTTCTCTACACAAAATACAATTGTCCATTTTGTTGTTTGTTTGCCATATACTTAAGCTCATTCGTATCACTCCTTCTTCACTACTTTCTTCTCGTGTGGTGTCCTTGAGTGGTTTCTAATATACTTCTAATTGTTCTGCTTTTTCAATGTTCTTATCTTGAGGTAATCATTAGAGTCTTATCAGAAAGTTCCAAATGTCAGTTAAAATTATCTCCTGATTCTGATGTCTCAGGTTGCTTTCGTGGATACGTGGTCCTGCTTGGTAAGGGCAGGTCGACTGTCATCTTAGTGGTAGCTACTGTGGTCGTCCACAGCAACCGCCACCCTTTGTTTGTTGTCACAGGTTCTTCCTGTTCAGCGTGCATTAGTCTGTTGTTTCTATACTAGCATTTCACTGTTACTTCTGTTATGTCAATGTCATTATTTCTGTTTGTTGTTCTAACACTCATATTGTCTGTAAAAGAAGACGCATTCAAAGTTTTAAAAGTCAATTGTGGGGAAATCCACATTCTTCAGCTTGGCGGGACTTTTCCTCCTCTTTCTTCACCTGAGGCTCCCTCCTCAGGCCGGACTTAACTTCCATTCTGAGGTTTCAATTTTTTAGGGAAAAGATCTTCTCTCATTCTGTCTCTTGTTGAGGCCTCTCCTCCTCTTCTGGGTGCATTAGTCGGCTGCACCTGTCACTTTTGGCTTTCACTTGATTTGCTGTTTTATTGGCTCCTCCCTGGCGTCTCTCAATCTTTTCTGCTCGCTCCTGCTCCCTCCGGGCTCCCTCCTGGTGAATCACGCATCCTCTATGTCTTCATTCGTCTATATGGTTGTGTCCTTCTCTCTGTTGGGACTCAGCTGCCAGTGGTTCAGATGTGTACCGACGTCTGGCTTCCTTTCACTAGGACTGTGCTTGTTTTTGTTGCTTGGCCACCTCATAGGGTCCTTCTTCCTCGGTGATTTCCCACATCTTCCTCTGGAACACGTTCGACACGTAGACCAGATCTCCTGGTATCACTGGGAGAGGTCCTTCCTGGCCCTTGGATCATCAGACGGCAGAACCTCTCGTCCTGTGCTTCAGGTTATGCCTTCTTTCTCGTGCAGGCATTCATACTTAGAGACTTACTGGCCTCTGTTCTACCATGATTGCACCATACATCCTTCCTCACTTCCATCATCAATCACATCCAACACCAACAAACTGCATTCCAGCTGAAGCTGGCGAACCCCTCTCCTTCTGTTTCCTAAACATTAAGACTTTGCGAAAACAACAGACAAAACATAACAGTATTGACAATGTATGTGTTATGCATAAATATATTCATGCAAAACTGAATATCTGAGACCATGACAATTCCACTCTCTCTTCACCTGTCTATGCCTCCAGGATACTTTTCTGCTGGACTCCACAAACAATAAAGCCCTAAAAAGCTTCCTCATGCTTTTCCACCCCAGTCGTGCCCTTTTCGCCCCTAGGTTCTGAGAGGTGTTCCCAAATCATGTCATGAATTATTACTTAGTCTTCCATCTGCTCATTTCACGACATTCAACCTGACAATCAAACGTCATAACCTACAATTATAACATTATCTTCTTCTTTTTGCAATTAATTCACACAGCTGTATAGAGTTGCTATTCAATACAATCCCTTTAACATGTATTGTTTAGGAGTATAAAACTATCCTATCATCCATTCTCTTTCGACATGAATGTAATTCAAAAAATAAACAAGTAGCCTTCCAAACTCAACGCCAGTATGTTCTACACGCGGAATCTAGTACTCTCTCTTCTCTCTCTCTCCTCTGATTCCCAATCCTCTGTCATGGTGTTTCAGGCTCAATCCATTTATTCCAACTGGGACCTTACTTCTCAGTATGACGCACTTATGCAACGCCACCAAAGAGAGACATGAAGATCTTTACCACTGCAGTGCTGTACGCAAGTCCATACTCTTATTCCACAGCCTGGTGTATGCTTGATGTAACACTCAGTTCTCCCAAGAATGCAGCCACAAGCCCATTCCATTTCTGGCTTGTTTTTCCTGAGAAAATTACACACTAAACACATGGGTTATTTTCTGACCAACAGACTTTCTTCTCCTTAGGTGCAATATAACTTACATATCTTTCTTAATTTTTAATAAACAGCCTATGCTAAACATTCTGCCGTTCAAATACTCTTGGCCTCCTGCCACAAAATAATTCAATAATCGATAGTTTCAAATATGATGGTCCCTACAGCAACTGCTGTCACTTTAATACATATATATAGTTTGTTACAAGTGGTCTTCCTTAAGTTGGATTTTAATATCCATCCTAAATACAAAACTAAAGTTCATAAGTTTCTTAAACTTTTGCTCTATATTTGTCAAATGCCACCGACTTACTCTTCTTTTTACCTTTATATCTTTATGATATGTGAACTTGTTCTATTTTACTCTAGAATGCGACCTATACTTTTACACAGCCAGCTGTCTTTCCTTTTCTGTGAATTATCTCTATTTTTATACATAGTTTCTAGAAATAACACCCCTTCACTACCATTACCTTCATTTATGAATCCCCTAACCCATAACAGCCATTGTTTGATACATACTTAAAACATCCTTAAGTCAATTTATATATCATTTATATCAGTATCAGTCCCCCCTCAGGAACATATACACKACCTTATGTTCCTCAAAACAAAAATAAATTGACCAAACGAGAAAATAAAAWAAWAWAAWAAWWAAAAWAAAWAAWWWAATTATAATAATTACACATTTGCAATAAATTACCACTATTTGTAAAGTAATTATACCTGGAGAAAACGTCCATCTGTTTCATTCTATGCCCATGTTATTATTGGGCTCTTTCTTCTTCATCATTGGGTATCATCGCACAACAGACTACCTTTTTATCAAATTATATTATAACATTTTTATCATTACAATTCCAATGACATCATAAAACAAAATAAACAAAAAAACCTTATCTAATATTCTGTAAGTTTTGTCAACCGCCTTGTCTCAGGAGTAGTTTCCAGAGCTTCCCTAGGCCTATTAAATTTAAACAGTTCTATATCCAAATAACTAAACAGTTCTTTTTGAAATACTTTTACCAACACAATATTCAGGATAACAATCCTTAATGTTTATTTTAACTCAAATTTGACCTTATCTATTTAACACACATCATCCCTTTAATAATTAACATTTATACTAAACACTGTTATTACCAGTATTATTTATTTTCCCAATAGCCCTTTTGTCTCAGTTTTTCTCTCATGAGTGACCTGGTAATAAAAGGTCAGTTCCCCAATTCCTTTAATTCATAATTCACCCTGGCCCATATCATTTCAACATGTCTATTTTTACATACAGTTCACAGGTCATCAGACACGGTTATCCCTCACTATTCAGTCGGTTAGGGTGGGTTTGAGCTCCACACCCACTTGTGGTGATATTCTCTCCCATGCCTTAAAGCATTTTGACGTCACCTTTAATGATAACTCCCTTATTCTACTGGTGATCTCTCAGATGAATTACAGATGATGTATTTATCAACAAAACCCTCACAGAGACCCACACTCCAATAAACCCTTTGGAGTAACTTTCATCACTTTTTATATGRAGAATGAACAAAGCACATTTGTGTATTTACCCAAAGACCATAACCCCAAGGAACTGATAATTTTACCTATGAACCKATGTTATATCAAAAATTAAAATTAAAATAAACCTATTTGAATAACTTATTCAATTTAAGGGTACAACTCTTCATAATTTTCCCAGGGACATAATAGATTTTCAAAGTAATTATACAGTTTGAATAGAGTCTGGTGTCTTTTAAACATTTTATAAGTAAATCCCACCTGTTCCAACAATTTCTAGTAAAAGGTGATCAGTCTTTCACAGGAAATTCTTAGGATTCAGGGCATTTTGACACCATTAAGATGTTTCCACTCCCCTGACTGTTGGGTATATGGAGATATACTAAGGGACGTTCTTGGCCTCTTATTTTCTCCATTGTGCTACAGACTGACCAGACACATGGGCACTAAAACAATTGACCACTAGACTTATAGTCTACACATTCCACTAAAAGCACACATACCAGAGAAAATCCTTAAGGCAACTACACTAATGATAAAAGAGACATAGAGTCTGCCAATTTCCAATAAGGACATACCAAGAACATGCTGGGGCATGGAGTTAAATACAGGGTTGAGTCATAGCCTATAGGATAGAGGACATATATTTTTAAGACAAGCACGGGTCTGGCCACTATTATTTAACTGAAAGCAGATAATGGGCGTTTAGTAGGCTGTGAACAAGCAGGAAGCCTGAACTAAAAAAGTATAATGATGGCGAGGAGAATTAGGGAGTAGCTTATTTGCATATGGGGTGGACCATAGCTATGTATTGTATAAATGTTGGAACCGGGTGGGAAGCGGGTGTGTGTTCCGCGGGACATGCAGTTGGCACTTGTAGGTGTAAAGGCATGTTTACCTGTGGTACTCATATTATGATTTTAGTAGGGTGTGTGTGTGTCTTACCTGGTGTACTTCATACTGATCTTAGTAGTGTGTGTGTGTGTCTTACGCTTGATACTCACTATGATTTTATAGTAGTGTTGCGTGTGTGTCTTAACCCCTGTGATGCACTATCATTATGATCTAAGTAGTGTGGTGTGGTCTGACCTGTGTGTATACTCATATTACATTACGATTTAGTAGTGGTGTGTGTGTCTTACCTGTGTGTACTCTCATTATGAATCTTGAGTAAGTGTGTGTGTGTGATCATACCTGTTTGTACTGCTCATATGATTTTAGTAGTGTGCGTGTGTGTCTTACCTGTGTGCACTTCAATGATTTTAGTAGTGTGTGTGTGTCTTACCTGTGGTACTTCATATATTAGTGAGTGTGTGTGTGACTTACCTGTGTTGTACGTTTCATATGAATTCTTAGTAGTGTGTGTGGTGTGTCTTACCTGTGTGTATTCTCATATGATCTTAGTAGTGTGTGTGGGTTGTGTCTTACCTGTGTGTACTCTCATTTATAGTCTTTAGTTAGTGTAGCTGTGTTGTGTAGTCTACCTGTGTTGTTACCATATGAATTTGTAGTTAGTGTGTTGTGTCGAGTGTGGGTTCTTACCTGTGTGTTATTCTTCATGTGGTTTCTTTCGTAGTTGGTTGGCACATGGGCAAAGGCCTCGTCCACGGATGGTTCAGGCACATGTAGGGCGCTCTCCTGTTGTGTTCTGATGTGGACTTTCCTTGATGTTAGAGGTGTGAAGGGAACGACCACAACCCTCAAACGGACACTTTAAACGGCTTCTCACCTGACAGAAGGATAAGTGTCAGGGATAAGTATGGAGAGAAGGAATGAGAAAGACAATAGGTGAGGAGATGAAGGGAGATTATTAGGATATGGGGAGACACCTACAGCCCTGGAACACACACCTAAACACGTATCACAAATCTTAAACAAGAAAAAGGGAGGGAGGAAACAAAGGAGGGGAGGAGAGGCAGGGAGAAAGATCCGAAGTATGAGTCGTGTAGACGGGGTGAGAAAATACAGATATGAGACGTGAAGAGAAAATGACAGTAAGAGGAAAAGTATGGTGGGGAAAAGTGCGTCGCGTCCAGCTACCTGATGTGCTTTCCGACGTCCACACCTGTTGTGCGTCCGCGTCCCACTACCTGTGTGCCGTCCGCGTCCCACACCCGTGTGCGTCCGCGTCCCACGACCTTGTGCGTCCGCTCCCACTACCTGTGTTGCGTCCGCGCCCCACCTACCTTGTGCGTCCGCGTCCCGCACTACCTGTGGGCGTCCGCTCCCACTACCTGTGTGCGTCCGCGTCCCACTACCTGTAAGCGTCCGCGTGCGCCACTACCTGGTGCGTCGCGTGCCGTACTAAAACCTGGATCGCCGTCCGCCTCCTACTACGCTGTGTGCGTCCAGCGTCCCACTACCTGTAAGCGGTCCGCGTCCCACTTACCTGTGTCGTCCGCGTCCCACTACCTGTAAGCGTCCGCGTCCCACTACGCTGTAAGCGTCCGCGTCCCACTACCTGTGTTCGGCGCGCGCGTCCTACTACCTGTGTGCGTCCTGCTGCCTACTACCTTGTGGCCTGGCGTCCGTGCCAAGTCGCAACAACTAACACTGTAAGACGTCCGAACAAGCCCACTACCGTGTAGTGCGTGTCCGCGTACCTACTACCTGAGTGTGCGTCGCGTCCCACTACCTGGTGCGTCCGCGTCGCTACTACTGTGTGCGTCCGCGTGTCCCACTAACCTGTGTGCGTCCGCGTCCCCTAACTACCTGTGTGCGTCCAGCGTCCCACTTACCTGTGTGCGTCCGCGTCCCACTACCTGTGTGTGGCGTCGCGGTCCCACGACCTGTGTGGCGTCCGCGTTCCCTACAGTACCTGTGTGCGTCCGGCGTTCCACTACCTGTGAGCGTCCGCCGTCCCCACTACCTGTGTGCGGTCCGCGTCCTACTACCTTGTGTGCGTCCGCGTCCTACTACGCTGTGTGCGTCCGCGTCCCACTACCCTGTAAGCGTGCCCGCAGGTCCCACTACCTGTGTGCGTCCGCGTCCTTACTACCTGTGTGCTGTCCGCGTCCTACTACCTAGTGTGCGTCCGTGGGTGCGGCTTACTACCTTGTGTGTGCGGGACATGCTTCTGGAGGTCTCCGTGAAGGTGTTTTGAAGGCCTTGAAGCACATGTCTTCAGGACACTTGTAGGTTTCTCTCCAGTGTGTGTCCGGTAGGTGACTTCTTCAGGCCGTAAACCTGTAGCGAACGCCTTTCCACACGTCAACACATCACACCTGTATGCGACAACCTGTGTGGCCCTCTCATGCACCCTGACAAGACAGGGTGGAAAGTTAATGTAACATGCATTATCTTCTCAAGTGGGAACAAATGTTGTACAGTGGCAAGAAAAAGTATGTGAACCCTTTGGAATTTACCTGGGATTTTTACATGGGGTAAATTGTTCATCAATTTGTCTGATCTTCATCTAACTACACAACAGACAGTCTGCTTAAACTAAAACAACACAAATTATTTGTATTGGGTCTTGTCTAATATTGAATACATAATTTAAAAACATTACAGTGATAGGTTGGGAAAAGTATGTTGTCACAGCGTCTCATAGCCTGTGACAAAAATGAGGACGACGTAACTATACAGGATAGGCCAATTAGAAAAAGGTTCTATGTACAACTACAAAGGAAAACAAACAAAAAACAGGATCATACCTGGAGGAGCAAGAGAGAAGTGATTAGTGAAGCCAAGTTTAAATTAACCCTGAGCCCAGTGGCTCCAAATGCACTAACGACCCTACCTCTGCCTGCAGGAGGATACCGCCCCTGCAATGGCAGAGGGGCCGTGACAATGCGAAATTACGACCTAAGAGCTAATGACTTCTCACCAAAAGCGAATTGGATCAGGAGTCAGATAACCTGGTTCATGTGGACCACAATGAAGACGAGTTTGGAGATGTTGGTAGGCTGCACCTGTGTCCTCCTGATAAGTAAAACACAAAATTATGAGTTTGCCGTATTCACAAGGAAGCATTGCCTGAGTGTAACCATGCCTTGAACAAAAAGAGATCCCTCAAGGAAAAGGACCATAACTATTGGAGAGAATTGCCTACTTTACATAAAAGCTGGAACATTGTTACAAAGAGTATCTCTAAAAGCCTTGATGTGTCTTCAGGTCTCACGGAGATAAGACAAAGTTGTCTATAAATGGAGAAAGTTCAGCACTGGTTGCTACTCTCCCTAGGAGTCGCCGTTCCTGCACAATAGATGACTGCATAGGAGCACAGCGCAGAGTGCTTACAAGATAGCGATGGCCCTAAGGAAAGTATCTAGGAATGTCATGGCTAAGAGGTATATCAGAAAAAAATGCTCGGAACATGCTAACGTCTCTGTTGACGAGTCTATGATACGTAAAAGCCACTAAAAACAGAAGACGTTTAGCGTTCATGGAGGTATAGCCCCACACCGACGGGAGAAGCAGAGCCGCTGCCTAAGATAAGGAGCATTGCATCTCGGCATGATCTGTCAGGTCTAGCAATGTGAAAGTTTCCTATAGTGACACCATGTGGGACGTGTGTTCCACAGCAGCTACGTTGAAAATGAATATATTACTTGCGAAAGCATG
>NC_036875.1:26815331-26822585 GCF_002910315.2 Salvelinus sp. IW2-2015
GTCTCATGATCAACGTGAACATGTGGTTCGTTACTTTAATGTTCAGCTGTCTTATGTCTTTATATGTTATCCATGTGTCTTATGTTACTACTACACTGTCTGCTGATAGAATGCTTGTTTGTGAATTCTCAATCCAAGTTTAAAAGTACAACTGAAGCACAAGATGTGCCTGATGCCGAGGAGAAACTACAATAAGAAGCACTTTAGAGCTGCGTTTGTAAAAAGCAGCAAGATATTTCTTATGCGTTTTATCTTTCCTGCGTGAAAAACYCAGAATTAACACAACCCTTAAGTTTAAGTTGCTATCTAAGTAAGTGGCTAAATTAATAAGGTGACGGGGCATCATATTGTTAGCTTTCTGCCGTGTTTGATAAGTCAAAGCTCTTTGGATAAGTTATTTATACAGCTGCCACTGCTACAGTATCTTGATTTCCTTGCGTTTTTTTCTCCTCTCTGTTCTTGGCCCGTCTGCTCCTCCCTCCTCTTCTCCGAGCAGAGCAGGCAGGCCCGTTGCCCTGGCGACTCCAGACTACAGCATGTGCTGGAAAGCCAGTACTGTTCTTCCTTTAGACAAGCATGCATCAAAACCTTCTTCATTTGCACAATATCTCTCATTCACATTCGCTTGTAAATGTCAAAATTCATCAAGCATGACATTCGGTAGCTCCTTCCTATATACAGTGCCTTCGGAAAGTATTCCGACCCCTTGACTTTTCCCACATTTTGTTACATTACAGCCTTATTCTAAAATGTATTAAATAGTTGTTTTTCCCTCATCAATCTACACACAATACCCTATAATGACAAAGCAAACACAGCTTTTTTAGAAACTTTTGCTAATTTATTCAAAAGAAAAAACTGAAATGTCACATTTACATAAGTATTCTGACCCTTTACTCAACACCTTTGGCAGCGATTACAGCATCGAGTCTTCTTCAATCTTGGTTTCATCAGACCAGAGAACCTTGTTATTCATGGTCAGAGAGTCTTTAGGTGCCTTTTGGCAAACTCCAAGCTGGCTGTCATGTGCCTTTTACTGAGGAGTGGCTTCTGTCTGGCCACTCTACCGTAAAGGCCTGATTGGTGGAATGCTGCAGAGATGGTTGTCGTTCTGGAAGGTTCTCCCATCTCCACAGAGTAACTCTAGAGCTCTGTCAGAGTGACCATCGGGTTCTTGGTCACCTCCCTGACCAAGGCCCTTCTCCCCCGGTTGCTCAGTTTGGCCGAGCGGCCAGCTCTAGGAATAGTCTTGGTGGTTCCCAACTTCTTCCATTTAAGAATAATTGAGGCCACTGTGTTCTTGGGGACCTTCAATGTTGCAGAAATTTGTTGGTACCCTCCGCCAGATCTGTGCCTCGACACAATCTTGTCTTGGAGCTCTATGGACAATTCCTTTGACCTCATGGCTTGGTATTTGCTCTGTCAACTGTGGGACCTTATAGACAGGTGTGTGCCTTTCCAAATCATGTCCAATCAATTGAATTTACCACAGGTGATCCAATCAAGTTGTAGAAAAAACTCAGAGATGATCAATGGAAACAGGATGCACCTGAGTTCAATTTCGTGTCTCATTGCAAGGGTCTGAATACTTATGTAATATATATATATATATACTGTATACATAACACCCAGTTGAAGTCAGAAGTTTACATACACCTTAGCCAAATCATTTAAACTCCGTTTTTCCACAATTCCTGATATTTAATCCTAGTAAAAATTCCCTGTTTTAGGTCAGTTAGGATCACCTATTTATTTTAAGAATGTGAAATGTCAGAATGATAGAGAGAATTATTTTTTTCAGCTTTTATTTCTTTCATCACATTCCCAGTGGGTCAGAAGTTTACATACACTCAATTAGTATTTGTAGCATTGCTTTTAAATTGTTTAACTTGGTTCAAACTTTTCGGGTAGCCTTCCACAAGCTTCCAATAATAAGTTGTGTGAATTTTGTCCTATTCCTCCTGACAGAGCTGGTGAACTGAGTCAGATTTTTAGGCCTCCTTACTCGCACACGCTTTTCCAGTTCTGCCCACAAATTTCTATAGATTGAGGTCAGGGCTTTGTGATGGCCACTCCAATACCTTGACTTTGTTGTCCTTAAGCCATTTTGCCACAACTTTGGAAGTATGCGTGGGTCATTGTCCATTTTGGAAGACCCATTTGTGAACAAGCTTTAACTTCTGACTGATGTCTTGAGATGTTGCTTACATATAGCCACCATTTTCCTGCCTCATGATGTCATCAATGGAAGTGCACCAGTCCCTCCTGCAGCAAAGCACCCCCACAACATGATGCTGCCACTCCCGGTGCTTCACGGTTGGGATGGTGTTCTTCGGCTTGCAAGCCTCCCCTTTTTCCTCCAAACATAACAATGGTCATTATGGCCAAACAGTTCTATTTTTGTTTCATCAGACCAGAGGACATTTCTCCAAAAAGTACGGTGTTTGTCCCATGTGCAGCAAACCGTAGTCTGGCTTTTTTATGGTGGTTTTGGAGCAGTGGCTTCTTCCTTGCTGAGCGGCCATTCAGGTTATGTCGATATAGGACTCGTTTTTACTGTGGATATAGATACTTTTGTACCTGTTTCCTCCAGCATCTTCACAAGGTCCTTTGCTGTTGTTCTGGGATTGATTTGCACTTTTCGCACCAAAGTACTTTCATCTCTAGGAGACAGAACGCGTCTCCTCCCTGAGCGGTATGCCGGCTGCGTGGTCCATGGTGTTTATACTTGCGTACTATTATTTGTACAGATGAACGTGGTACCTTCAGGCGTTTGGAAATTGCTCCCAAGGATGAACCAGACTTGTGAGGGTCTAAAAATTCATTCTGAGGTCTTGCTGATTTATTTAGATTTTTCCGATGATGTCAAGCAAGAGGGCACTGAGTTTGAAGGTAGGCCTTGAAATACATCCACAGGTACACTCCAATTGACTCAAATTATGTCAATTAGCCTATCAGAAGTATCTAAACCATCATTTTCTGGAATTTTCCAAGCTGTTTAAAGGCACAGTAAACTTTGTGTATATTAAACTTCTGACCACTGGATTGTGATACAGTGAATTATAAGTGAAATAATCTGTCTGTCAACAAATATAATCTGAAATAATCTGTCTGAAAAATGACTTGTGTCATGCACAAAATAGATTGTTCTAACCAACTTGCCAAATTTTAGTTTGTTAAACAAGAAATTTGTGGAGTGGTTGATAAACGAGTTTAATGACTCCAACCTCAGTGTACTTGTATTGTAAACTTCTGACTTCAACTGTGTGTGTATATATATATATATTATAAAGGAAGAAGAAGCTTTAGGCCTAGCCCCAGAGAGAGAGAGAGAGCGAGAGGAGAGAGAGAGAGAGAGAGAAGAGAGAGAGAGAGTGATATGCTGGTGGCATGCTACAACACCGACATGCATTTCGTTATCCTTGGTCAGATTAGGCTACTGCGTCTGCATAATACAGATATAGACGTACGGAAAGAGGCTAATTCATTCATTCTTTATCCTAAATATTTTTTTTGAGAAGTAAAGCATTATATTGTTAGATTATGAGTACTCTGGTAGGCCTAAGACATTCTTCCACACCTCAAGTTCAATTGTCGGAGTCATTTGGAGAGCCTTTACACACTGCCATAGCTAATAGCCACACCACACACAAACCTTCACTAAAGAATCTTAACTTTATTAGGTTAGTATCAAAAGTAAGTCAAGCCATTGTTGATAGGGAAAATACGAGCAGTGATATTATATTGCGGCAAACATTACAGTTGGAACTTAATTTGGCCAAATAAAATGGCTCAACAGAATGAAACAAATCAAATTGTATTTGTCAACAGCCCGCGCCCAATACACAGGTATTCACCTTACAGTGAAATGCTTACTTACAAGTTCTTAATTTAACCAACAATGCTTTAAGAAAAAAATAAGTGTTAAGTAAAAAATAGAAAATAAAAGTAACAAATAATTAACTACCGACCCACCCTCCCGGATCCGGGATCCTCCTCATCAGAAACGCTGACTAGCATAGCCTAGCATAGCACCACAAGTAAATAATAGCATATAAATATCATGAAATCACAAGTCCAATACAGCAAATGAAAGATAAACATCTTGTGAATCCAGCCAACATGTCCGATTTTTAAAATGTTTTACAGCGAAAACACAACATACATTTATGTTAGCTCACCACCATATCCAAAAAAAACACCGCCATTTTTTCACAGCAAAGATAGCTTTCACAAAACCCACAAATAGAGATAAAAATAATCACTAACCTTTGAACAACTGCTCAGATGACAGTCTTATAACATCATGTTATACAATACATTTATGTTTGTTCGAAATGTCCATGATTTATAGCTACAAAATCCTGGTTTTACATTGGCGCCATGATCATAAATGGCTCCAAAACAGCCGGAATAAATTACAGAGAGGCAACGTGAAATACAGAAATAATCATCATAAAACATTTATGAAAAATACATGTTGTACACATAATTAAAGATAAACATCTTGTGAATCCAGCCAACATGTCCGATTTTAAAAATGTTTTACAGCGAAAACACACATATATTTATGTTAGCTCACCACAATAGCCAAAACACAACGGCATTTTTTCACCGCAAAGATAGCTTTCACAAAACCCACAAATAGATGATAAAATTAATCACTAACCTTTGAACAACTTCATCAGATGACAGTCTTATAACATCATGTTATACAATACATTTATGTTTTGTTCGAAAATGTGCATATTTATAGCTACAAATCCTGGTTTTACATTGTGAACATGGCGCCAAAATGCTCCAAATTGTCCGGAGAAATTTTAGAGAGTCAGTAAATCTAAAAGAAAAACTCATCATAAACTTTGCTGAAAAATACATGTTGGACATATAATTAAAGATACACTGGTTCTTAATGCAACCGCTGTGTTAGTTTAAAAAAATAACTTTAGTAAAAGCTCAGCATACAATAATCTGAGACAGCGCTCAGCCATTCTCCGCCATGTTGGAGTCAACATATTTCAAGCAAAAATACGAAATAACATCATAAATATTCTCTTACCTTTGATGAACTTTCATCAGAATGCAGTGCCAGGAGTCCTTGTTCCACAATAATCGTTGTTTTGTTTTAGAATGTCCATTTCTTCTGTCGAATTAGCAACTTTGGCTAGCATAGTGGAACTCACGTGTCATGAAGTTTGACGCATGGAACAAAAAATTCAAAAAGTGATAATAAAAGTCGAATAAACTGGTCAAACTCAGTTGAGAATCCATCTTTAGGTGTTTTTCTCGTATGAATCAATAACGTCCCAGACGGAGCATTTCTTCGTGTCTACCTAGGCATTGCAGACAACGATATGGTGCACCCAGGTGCGCAGCAAAATACTGCCAATATGGCTGACCTGTCACTCCAAAAGCTCTCATTCGGTCCACATCAGGCTAGACACCTCATTCGATGTTCTACTGCCTGTTGACATCTAGTGGAAGGCGTATGAAGTGCTATACATATCCATGGGGCACCGGTTAGTCGATGTAATATGAGGTAATATGTACATGTAGGTAGAGTTAAAGTGACTATGCATAGACAATAAACAGAGAGTAACAGCAGCGTAAAAGAGGGGTCTGGGTAGCCGTTTGATTAGCTTGTTCAGGGGTCTTATGGCTTGGGGGTAAAAGCTGTTTAGAAGCTTTTGCTGACCTAGACTTGGCCCTCGGGACCTATGCCGTGCGGTAGCAGAGAGAACAGAGAACTTGCAAACTGGTTTAAACCTTCACAAAAGTTTTGTATGAGCCTATATTGCAGCAATATCCAAGAAAGGCTAGTACCTACCATATCAACAAATGACAGCAATAGACTAATGATATTGTTTTACAACAGGCCTACTTATAATCATTAAACTAAATATGGAGCACACAATTAAAAAGACAGAACAAGCTTCATTTTAGCCAACAAAATGTCTCAACAGAATGAAGCAAAACACTCTTTGCATTTTAAAAAAATGATTTGGATTAATAATAGGCCTACAATAACACTGATATACAATAATAATGATAAACAAATTATTATAAATACAAAAAAATGTATACATTCTTCTCATCTTTGTCCACTAACAAAACAAATACTTTTCCATATGGAGGAAATGTTGTTGCAGGGCTCCAGATGAAAATGTTCCCCTGGTGGCACTCACGTATCTCAAAGCCATTTCAATATATTTGTAAATAGTTGCTATTGAGCTCATAATTCACATTTGAGAAATAAAAAAATATACCTAACAGAAAGATGAGAACGTCCTCTCTCCGTCTGTGACAACAGGATAGCTGTGTTTTTCCTAGTAATTGAATTTTAAAATGTTATACAATCACAACACTTTTCTTTCTCCCGGAGCGTGTTTTTTCACCGCGGAAAGGAGAGAGTACTGTAGCTCACTTGACACAGCAGCAGGCCGCAGCAAAAACAGGTACAGGATGATAAATGTACTTTTCTGTTTGAACCAAATCATGGTTTTAGCCTCCTAAAAAATAAGACGTTTTAATGAGGTGAATGAATGTGCACCGATGTGTGAATGTGCACCGATGTGTGAATGTGCAACGATGCAACAAATACATTATTGTTATTCCACAGCCAGGTGTCAAAGGGTCACAAAATGTGACTAAATGATCGCAGTCTGGAGCCCTGCTTTGTAGGCTCTTTCACTATAGGCAAAGTATCCAAATTGAATTTACTTAAATGAAAAAGGCATCCTCTTCGCAATCAACAGTAGCCTAGGCCAAGGCTCCTCTATCGCTTTCGCTTTCTCTCCTCATCAGCAGGGCAGCCCCGGTGTCCGGCTATAATTTTATTTATCCACTTTTTATTTATTTTATCAGCCAAAAGCCAGCAATTACCTGTTACTGTGCCCTAGTGACTTTCCATAGCCCCACTCACACACACATGGGGCGTGCTCTGTCCATTGTGCTGACAGCGAAGCACAATGAGAGGGGCAGAAGTTTCAACTTTTGCCCCGTCGTGGAGCTGGGTACTACCCAGCACGGAAATAAAAGTAGCTAGTTTTGAAGAGAAATTCCCCCCCGAACTGGGTAGCGTGTTGAGAGACAGAGCTGAGTCTCTGAGGTGGTTAGGGTGGAGTGTGGAGGGCCACTCAGGGACTTCTTAGAGCAGAGCTCTCTGTGTGTGGAGGGCTGCCGCCTGTAGTAGAAATCCAGGGGCCCATGGAGAGGAGGTGTCTGTGAGTGGCCCTGGACTGGGCCCATACATCC
>NC_036875.1:26824242-26849307 GCF_002910315.2 Salvelinus sp. IW2-2015
ACAAATTTTATTTGTCACACGCGCCCAAACACAGGTGATTTCACCTTACAGTGAAATGCTTTACTTACAAGTTCTTAATTTAACCAACAATGCTAAGAAAAAAATAAGTTGTTAAGTAAAAATAGAAAATAAAAGTAACAAATAATTAACTACCGACCCACCTCCCGATCCGGGATCCTCCTCATCAGAAACGCTGACTAGCATAGCCTAGCATAGCACCACAAGTAAATAATAGCATATAAATATCATGAAATCACAGTCCAATACAGCAAATGAAAGATAAACATCTTGTGAATCCAGCCAACATGTCCGATTTTTAAAATGTTTTACAGCGAAAACACAACATACATTTATGTTAGCTCACCACCATATCCAAAAAAACACCGCCATTTTTTCACAGCAAGAATAGCTTCACAAAACCCACAAATAGAGATAAAAATAATCACTAACCTTTGAACAACTGCATCAGATGACAGTCTTATAACATCATGTTATACAATACATTTATGTTTGTTCGAAAATGTCCATATTTATAGCTACAAATCCTGGTTTACATTGGCGCCATGATACATAAATGGCTCCAAAACAGCCGGAATAAATTACAGAGAGGCAACGTGAAATACAGAAATAATCATCATAAAACATTTATGAAAAATACATGTTGTACACATAATAAAGATAAACATCTTGTGAATCCAGCCAACATGTCCGATTTAAAAATGTTTTTACAGCGAAAACACAACATATATTATGTTAGCTCACCACCATAGCCCAAAAACACAACGGCATTTTTTCACCGCCAAAGATAGCTTTCACAAAAACCACAATAGAATAATAGAGATAAAATTAATCACTAACCTTTGAACAACTTCATCAGATGACAGTCTTATAACATCATGTTATACAATACATTTATGTTTTGTTCGAAAATGTGCATATTTATAGCTACAAATCCTGGTTTTACATTGTGAACATGGCGCCAAAATGCTCCAAATTGTCCGGAGAAATTTTAGAGAGTCACGTAATCTAAAAGAAAAACTCATCATAAACTTTGCTGAAAAATACATGTTGGACATATAATTAAAGATACACTGGTTCTTAATGCAACCGCTGTGTTAGATTTAAAAAAATAACTTTAGTAAAAAGCTCAGCATACAATAATCTGAGACAGCGCTCAGCCATTCTCCGCCATGTTGGAGTCAACATATTCAACAAAAATACGAAATAACATCATAAATATTCTCTTACCTTTGATGAACTTTCATCAGAATGCAGTGCCAGGAGTCCTTGTTCCACAATAAATCGTTGTTTTGTTTTAGAATGTCCATTTCTTCTGTCGAATTAGCAACTTTGGCTAGCATAGTGGAACTCACGTGTCCATGAAAGTTTGACGCATGGAACAAAAAATTCAAAAAGTGATAATAAAAGTCGAATAAACTGGTCAAACTCAGTTGAGAATCCATCTTTAGGATGTTTTTCTCGTATGAATCCAATAACGTCCCAGACGGAGCATTTCTTCGTGTCTACCTAAGGCATTGCAGACAACGATATGGTGCACCCAGGTGCGCAGCAAAATACTGCCAATATGGCTGACCTGTCACTCCAAAAGCTCTCATTCGGTCCCACATCAGGCTAGACACCTCATTCGATGTTCTACTGCCTGTTGACATCTAGTGGAAGGCGTATGAAGTGCATACATATCCATGGGGGCACCGGTTAGTCGATGTAATTGAGGTAATATGTACATGTAGGTAGAGTTAAAGTGACTATGCATAGACAATAAACAGAGAGTAACAGCAGCGTAAAAGAGGGGTCTGGGTAGCCGTTTGATTAGCTGTTCAGGGGTCTTATGGCTTGGGGGTAAAAGCTGTTTAGAAGCTTTCTGGACCTAGACTTGGCCCTCTGGGACCACTTGCCGTGCGGTAGCAGAGAGAACAGAGAACTTGCAAACTGGTTTAAACCTTCACAAAAGTTTTGTATAGGCTATATTGCAGCAATATCCAAGAAAGGCTAGTACCTACCATATCCAACAAATGACAGCAATAGACTAATGATATTTGTTTTACAACAGGCCTACTTATAATCTTAAACTAAATATGGAGCACACAATTAAAAAGACAGAACAAGCTTCATTTAGCCAACAAAACTGTCTCAACAGAATGAAGCAAAACACTCTTTGCATTTTAAAAAAATGATTTGGATTAATAAATAGGCCTACAATAACACTGATATACAATAATAATGATAAAACAAATTATTATAAATACAAAAAAATGTATACATTCTTCTCAMCTTTGTCCACTAACAAAACAAATACTTTTCCATATGGAGGAAATGTTGTTGCAGGGCTCCAGATGAAAATGTTCCCCTGGTGGCACTCACGTATCTCAAAGCCATTTCAAATATATTTGTAAAATAGTTGCTATTGAGCTCATAATTCACATTTGAGAAATAAAAAAATATACCTACAGAAAGATGAGAACGTCCTCTCTCCGTCTGTGACAACAGGATAGCTGTGTTTTCCTAGTAATTGAATTTTAAAATGTTATACAATCACAACACTTTTCTTTCTCCCGGAGCGTGTTTTTCACCCGGGAAAGGAGAGAGTACTGTAGCTCACTTGACACAGCAGCAGGCCGCAGCAAAACAGGTACAGGATGATAATGTACTTTACTGTTTGACCAAATCATGGTTTTAGCCTCCTAAAAAATAAGACGTTTTAATGAGGTGAATGAATGTGCACCGATGTGTGAATGTGCACCGATGTGTGAATGTGCAACGATGCAACAAATACATTATTGTTATTCCCACAGCCAGGTGTCAAAGGGTCACAAAATGTGACTAAATGATCGCAGTCTGGAGCCCTGCTTTGTAGGCTTTTCACTATAGGCAAAGTATCCAAATTGAATTTACTTAAATGAAAAAGGCATCCATCTTCGCAATCAACAGTAGCCTAGGCCAAGGCTCCTCTATCGCTTTCGCTTTCTCTCCTCAGCAGCAGGGCAGCCCCGGTGTCCGGCTATAATTTTATTTATCCACTTTTTATTTATTTTATCAGCCAAAAGCCAGCAATTACCTGTTAACTGTGCCCTAGTGACTTTCCATAGCCCCACTACACACACATCGGGGCGTGCTCTGTCCATTGTGCTGACAGCGAAGCACAATGAGAGGGGCAGAAGTTTCAACTTTTGCCCCGTCGTGGAGCTGGGTACTACCCAGACACCGGGAAATAAAAGTAGCTAGTTTGAAGAGAACATTCCCCCCCGACTGGGTACAGTGTTGAGAGACAGAGCTGAGTCTCTGAGGTGTTAGGGTGGAGTGTGGAGGGCCACTCAGGACTTCTTAGAGCAGAGCTCTGTGTGTGGAGGGCTGCGCTGTGAAAGACAGGGGCCCCATGGAGGGCTGTGAGGGGCCACTGGGGGCCCACTGCTTTCTCCATCTCAGCTTTGGGGTCACTGAGAGATGGCAGGGGTACCAGCTAGAGGACAGACGCCTTAGGAGACACACTCACTCACATACACCACCACCACAGGGCTCCGCGTCATTCGGCCCTGTCACTCTATCCCCCATCCACGCGTCAGCAGTCACACACACACTCTCACACAGCAGACTGTACACCCACACAGACTGTCACACACACACACACACACACACACACACACACACACACACACACACACACACACACACACACACACCACACACACACACACACACACACACACACACACACACACACACTGGTGTCTCCGTAGAGAGCTGTTTTCTAAGACCACCCCAGGGTATCTATCTCTGGCCTTACAGAGACGAACTATCTCAAGCTCCTTTAGTTTCTCTAAGCTAGAGTGAGGGAGTTTTTGTAAGAGTCTTTGAAAGATACCTTTGGGGGATGAGGAGGGTTTGTAACGCAGGCTGCAGATACAAGAGACTACTGATAAGGTTACACCTACACCTAGATATACACTGAGTGTACAAAACATTAACAACCCCTTTCTTAATATTGAGTTGCACAGGGATGATGGCCCATGTTGACTCCAATGCTTCCCACAGTTGTGTCAAGTTGGCTGGATGTCCTTTGGGTGGTGGACCATTCTTGATACACACGGGAAACTGATGAGCGTGAAAACCCAGCAGCGTTGCAGTTCTTGACACACTCAAACCCTGTGTGCCTGGCACCTACTACCACACCCCGTTCAAAGGCACTTACATCTGTTGTCTTTCCCATTTACTCTCTGAATGGCACAAATACACAGTCCATGTCTGAATTGTCTCAAGGCTTAAAAATCCTTCTTTAACCTGTCTCCTCCCCTTCATCTACACTGATTGAAGTGGATTTAACAAGTGACATTAATAAGGGATCATAGCCTTCACCTGGATTCACCTGATCAGTCGGTCATGGAAAGAGRGAGCGTTCTTAATGTTTTGTGCGCTCAGTGTACTGTATATACCTGTTCAAGGTGTTGTAATGATCACTATACAGCTGGCGAGGATGTAAAGCATGTTCATACGCGACTCTGCATCTGTAGTGGTGTAGGAAAACTACACTGCATAATCAATAATCATCTGTGGTGATGTAGGAAAACTACACTGCATAATCAATAATCATCTGTGGTTGATTCTTGTAGGAAATACTACAATCTGCCATCACAATTCGCATTATCACTTCTGTGGATGTAGGGCGGGACAAACCATAACCACTGCCATAATCAATAGATCATCTTATACGCGGTTAACTAAGAGTTTTGTTACCTGAGGAAAAACTTACACTGCATAATAGCAATACATATCTTTTTATTTGTGTGGGTCTGTTGGGGGGGTGTCAGGGGGTTTTCTTCTTTTGTAGGAAACTACACTGGCAAATCAATAATCTCTGTGTGTTGTAAGAGAAAACTTACAACTGCATAACAAAATCATCTGTGAGTGGGACGCGTCTATTGCGCGTTATTGTAATGAAAATTGTTAAACTGTTTATCTTGTGATCTGTGCAGAGTGAGTGTTATACTGCGATCTAGGAAAACACCAACTGCCACATAAAACGATCCAAAAATGAAATAATCTCCTCTGTAGGCGTGATACTTTGTGTGGGTTATCCTAGGGGCGAGGCTTGTAGTTATGACCGAACTCTATAGCTTCTGTGACTAATCAGTGAACAGCTCCTGCGTGTTGGTTCCGCTTGTGCTCTCATAGGGGGAAAAACTTTTTCACTGCCCCATAAATCAATTCCTCTGTGGTGGTTATTGTTGATTCATTCAGTCATTTATTTCGTGTAAGTTTTTATTGGTATATGGGTGAGTAGGTTGTTTTGGTTTGTAGGAACTACACTGCATAATCAATAATCATCTGTGGTGATGTAGGAAAAACTACACTGCATAATCAATAATCATCTTGGTGGTATGAGAAAAACTACACTGCATAATCATAATCATCTGTGGGTGGTTAGGGAAACCACACTGCATAATCAATAATCATCTGTGTGGTGTAGGAAAACTACACTGCCAAATCAATAATATCTGTGGTGAATGTGTGTAGGAAACTACATGACTAATCAATAAATCATTCTGTGGTGGTGTAGGAAAACTACACTGCATAATCAATAAGTGTGTCACAGCTTTTAGGCTTTCTGACCGTATCTCTTTATTTAATTTCCTAAAGTAAGAAGTGGACGAAAATGTCAGTCTATTTATATCACTGATGTAATTCTTAGTTTGTTTGATATTTGATATTTTGACGTCTGTATGTAGGATTTGGCTGAAGCAAACCCACAGAGTTGTAGATGGCTGTGTTGGGATCCTATTTAGAATTCACCACAGCACAATACCACATGATGCATATTAGGCAATATAATACTTAATCTAAATCAATTTGTTTTAATTACGTTATGATTACTGTGACACCTTGAGGGACAAATGTATTAAAATGTGTCGTCTTTTTGATTGAATTAAAACGTGTCATTAAAAAGGATAATGAGTCTTTGAAACTAAACATTAGGATTTGATTACTGTTCTCCTGTTGAGAGGTAGTGTTTAGATAAGTACAATACTGCTTATTATCGCTGAAATAATTTGCTCAAATTAGTGTCCTCTTTCCCCAACTCTCCATAGTCTGTTTGCTAATAAAGAGCTTCTGTTCTTCCAACTTATTAATTAGACTAGATACAGGAGGGGGTGGACGGGAGGGAGGAGAGAGAGAAGGGAGATGGGGTGACAGAGTGAGTTTTGAGGAGAGAAGAAGGGGTTGTTTTTCTTCTCTATACTTGGTGCTGCTGTGTTTTGAATGTATTAGACATCAGACACCAATATAAAGCCTTTCTTGGTTTAGAAGACAGGGTTGGGAGTGACACTATACCATCTATTCCATGCAAATACTACTTATTTTTATACAACACTATTGAGTGAGATGATCTGCTCAAGGACAAAGAGTATGCGGAGGTCAAAGTGCATACAGAGGTCAGAGTCACATCAGCCACATGTCTAGACTGAAGGGCAAGTGTTGTGCTGTTGTTGAGCTGATTCAAAACCATTTTCCTCAGCAGGTAATTTGATTCTGGGAGCTTGGTGATAGGTGGTCTAGGGTCGCTACAGCTGTCACACACACACACACACCCTGTTTGTGCGTGTAAGTGTAATAGAGGGTAGAGCCAGAGGGTTGGGGCTAAACATCTCCATTAGATTTCAATTCTAACAACACAGAGGCAGGTGACCTGTGACCTCATGAAGCACTTACAGAGCTTTCACCTTTGTCATATGACCTGGGAGTCACAGAGCTGGGGTACAGGTGGTTAGAGACAGTTATTTTTGGTTTAGTAACGCTCCTGTTCCTTTCCCTTTTACTTTCTAATGTTGGACAGCTTTTCACACACTACATATATATACATCTATCGGTTTGACTATTTTAGCAGCTCACTAACAGTACCTTTTTTCCTGTCCTCCTCTTGTCTCTCCTCTCCTCTCCTCTCCTCTCCTCTCCTCTCCTCTCCTCTCCTCTCCTCTCGTCTCTCCTCTCCTCTCCTCTCCTCTCCTCTCCTCTCCTCTCCTCTCCAGTGGGATGCTATAACAGAGATGGATGAACACAACCGTCCCATCCATACCTTCCAGGTGTGTCACGTGATGGAACCCAACCAGAACAACTGGCTACGCTCCAACTGGATCTTCCGCCAGGCCGCACAGAAGGTGGGTTGGGGTTTTGATAGATGGCTCAGTAGGTTGGAGAATGGTGCTGGTAACACCTGGTTTGTGGGTTCAATTCCCACAAGGGACACTAACCAATTGTATTTCCTGTAAGTGGTCTTGAATAATACATCAGCTACTGTACTTGACTGTTTATTATTTATCCAAGGTGTATGTGGAGCTGCGGTTCACTCTGAGAGACTGTAACTCCATCCCCTGGGTGTCTGGGACCTGCAAGGAGACATTCAACCTTTTCTACTATGAGACAGACGAGTCCCACGGGGTCAAGTTCAAACCCTCCCAGTACACCAAGATCGACACCATCGCTGCAGACGAGAGCTTCACTCAGATGGACCTGGGGGACCGCATCCTGAAGCTCAACACAGAGGTCCACTTCATTTCATTCAATTTCAATAATATGTGATTTATTTCTAGTCTGTTTCTGCTCCCTTTGCCAACTCCTATTGTTTGGCATGACAATTTCCTACAAGGGGAAATTGTGCAGGCACTGCATACTAGGGTTTAATTCAATTAACTCTCCTAATCCCCAATGGGCAATCATTGTTCATGTGAATGTTTTCTATAGGTGCGGGAAGTGGGTCCTATCTCCAGGAAGGGTTTGTACCTGGCGTTCCAGGACATTGGGGCGTGCATCGCCCTGGTCTCAGTCAGGGTGTACTATAAGAAGTGTCCCTTCACCCTGAGGAACCTGGCCTCCTTCCCTGACACCGTGCCCCGGGTCGACTCCTCCTCCCTGGTGGAGGTCAGGGGGGCGTGTGTGGAGCATGCCGAGGAGAGGGACACGCCCAAACTGTACTGCGGCGCTGATGGTGATTGGCTGGTGCCTCTGGGGAAGTGTGTCTGTAGCGTGGGCTACGAGGAGATGGACGGGGCGTGTCTCGGTGAGTGACATGATTTGATCTGTCCTTTCTTTTTCTCTCCCTCTCTTGATCTCAATTCAATTTCAATTCAATTTAAGGGCTTTATTGGCATGGGAAAAATATGTACAATAAAAATTAACAGTAAACATTACACTCACAAAAGTTCCAAAAGAATAAAGACAATTCTAATTATTTATATTCACAGTGTTGTAACGATGTGCAAATGGTTAAAGTACAAAAGGGAAAATAAATAAACATAAACATGGGTTGTATTTACAATGGTGTTAGTTTTTCATTGGTTGACCTTTTCTTGTGGTAACAGGTCACACATTTTGCTGCTGTGATTGCACACTGTGGTATTTCACCCAATAGATATGGCAGTTTTTCAAATTGGATTTGTTTTCAAATTCTTTGAGGGTCTGTGTAATTTGAGGGAAATATGTGTCTCTAATATGGTCATGCATTTGGCAGGGGGTTAGGAAGTGCAGCTCAGTTTCCACCTCATTTTGTGGGCAGTGTGCACATAGCCTGTCTTCTCTTGAGAGACAGGTTTGCCTTCGGCGGCTTTTCTCAATAGCAAGGCTATGCTTATTGAGTCTGTACATAGTCAAAGATTTCCTTAATTGTGAGTCAGTCACAGTGGTCAGGTATTCTGCCACTGTGTACTCTCTGTTTAGGGCCAAATAGCATTCTAGTTTTCTCAGTTTTGGTGTAAATTCTTCCAATGTGTCAAGTAATTATCTTTTTGTTTTCTCATGATTTGGTTGGGTCTAATTGTGTTGTTGTCCTGGGGCTCTGTGGGGTGCGTTTGTGTTTGTGAACAGAGCCCCAGGACCCTCTTGCTTAGGGGACTCTTCTCCAGGTTCATCTCTCTGTAGGTGATGGCTTTGTTATGGAAGGTTTGGGAATCGCTTCCTTTTAGGTTGTTGAAGAATTTAATGTCTCTTTTCTGGATTTTGATCATTAGTATCATCAGTATCGGCCTAATTCTGCTCTGCATGCATTATTTGGTGTTCTACGTTGTACACGGAGGATATTTTTTGCAGTATTCTGCATGCAGAGTCTCAATTTGGTGTTTGTCCCATTTTGTGAGTTCTTGGTTGGTGAGCGGACCCCAGACCTCACAACCATAAAGGGCAATGGGTTGTATAACTGATTTAAGTAATTTTTGCCTAATTTTATGTTCCTTCTGATGGCATGTGTCTCAGATCGTTCACAGCTTTGTGGAAGTTACCTGTGGCGCTGATGTTTHGGCCCAGGTATGTATTGTTTTTTGTGTGCTCTAGGTCAACAGTATCTAGATTGAATTTGTATTTGTGGTCCTGGCAATTGGACCTTTTTTGGAACACAATTATTTTTGTCTCACTGATATTTACTGTCAGGGCCCAGGTCTGACAAAATCTGTGTAGGAGATCTAGGTGCTCTCTGTGTGCCTTCCTCTCCGTCTCTGTCCCTCCCTCCCTCTCATGATCTATTTCTCCATCTCAGTAGCCCCCCCCCCCTCTCTCTCTTTGTTTACCTCTTTGGAACCCACTCCTTCCATGTATTTACAGTACTGCATACTGTGTCGTATTTCATCTGACTCATTTTCTGAAGCTGTATGATATGAATACAGCTTAGCGGATGAGTTATGTTGATCTCTGATTCATGGCTTTAGGTTGTTATGCTTGTAAACAAGAGGCTTGACACAGTATCAGTGTCTGTAGGCTCTACATCAGCAGTGCTGGCCTGCAGGGGGATTATATATGGCCTAGATTAAAGTTAGGGTTGGGCGATATCTAGATTTTCATATCCTCATATCGTCCTTCGCTCATACCAAGATATACGCTATTGCCGGCTTAGTACACAAGGGGGCACCAAATATAAAACACAAAGAAGCCCATTGTCTATCTATTACTAGAGTGCAAACAAAATTAGCACAAATAATAGAGATTTTCCTTGGAGGCTGCTAGATAAATATGTGACCCGTTTCAAGAAACTAGGCGTATGTCACGACTTCACAGGAGAGATTTTAAAAATATTTTTGTTGTTGCTTTGTTTGCTTAAAAAAAAAATAGATATCATGAAGAACTGAAACAGTTTTGCTACTGCTCTCAACATTGCTGCCCTGAACTTAATAGTGATATCGACAAAGTTCAGTGGGAAAACGTTTCCTACTTTCTGGAGGATGATCGTGCCATGCTGACTCTGACTCTAAACATGAATCAGACGATGAGGAAATCCATGATTTAGGTCAAAATATTTTCATTGACCCAGACATTGTAGACATTCTGATGACAATGGTGGGGAAAAAACAGTGTCGTTGTCTCGGAGGAAGTTGAGCGAGTTTAGAGATCAGTGGAATGCCCGGTGGAAGCAGAGAGATGATTACCAAATACAGAGAGAAAAAGAGAACACAGAAAGAAGGCTGTTGTATAAAACACCTGTCTCCGGATTACATCTTCAAACTAAGGGCAACCATGGCATCTGTGACAGAGGGAGAAGCGTCCATCCATGTATACGGGTAAGAGAGTCTAGCTACATTTTCAGATATTATACATTTCTAATTTTTGTCAAAGTCGTTACCATTGAAAGTTAAAGCTTACTGTTAGCTAGCTCGCTAATGTTAGTTGGCTGGTGCAGCTCATGTTGTTCTTCACATTACCATCTCTGGTAAACACATACTATATKAAATAAAATGTTTATTTGTCACATTCACAGGATACAGAAGATTGTAAACAGTACAGTGGAATGGCTACTTGCATATTTGCATAGTAGCAATATCTAAAATAAAAGCGTGTCCAGATAAAAAATGTTGTATACATATTTTAGAATTATTAGCTTAGATGCTTATTCAGACACACTTGTCTAAATTGATGAGTCATGTGAAATAAATGCACATAAATGCACAATAAATTGAACCACCCCCCAGACACATCTAGCAAAGCAGATGGGTCACTATTGTCTAGACATGTACACATGTTCATGAAATACAATAGATGGCCATAATCACCCCCAGACACACCTAGCTAACTTGATGGGTCATGTAATCATCTGGCGAAGTGGAGTCTTTTTTGTTTAGACATGTAGCTTGCTAGCTAGCTAGCTAGCTAAACAATTAACCATAATCCCAATCCATAGCTACAGTACAAACGGATTGTCATAGCTAGCCGCCATGCATGAAATGCTGTAGTATGAATCTACAGGTAGCTAAAGCTAACCAACTATTGTAGGTTCAATTTTAGATAGCTAGCTAACATTAGGCTATAACTAGCAATACAAATGACTTTCTGGAATACGAATAATATTACGACATATATCATACACGTAACGTTAGCTAGCGAGCCAGCAAGCTAACATCCGCTAGCTTACACTACAGTTTAACTTGCCAAGATACCAACTTTATTGCAAAATTAGACACTTAAAATATCTGAAAATGTAGCTGGACTCTTACCGGTATACATGGATGAACGCGTGTTTGGCCCGTTGTATCAAGTCACTTCGGTTCACACTGACGTGTGCAGAAAGTAGTCCATCACAACTTTTTCACACTGATCTTTGTCGACAGCGTCAGGGCAGCATTGTTGTTGAGAGCAGTAGCAGCACTTTTGCAGTTCTCCATGGCTAAAGTTCTACTCTATCTTTCAAATAAGTGGCAGTAGCAAGGATTATCTACACATACTGAACAGCTCATTTTATAGACAGAAGCAGGCTACATGGCAGACCAATCCGAACTCATCTCACAGCATGTCCAGCCCATCCATTATCTCAGCCAATCATGGCCAATCCAGCCCATCTCGCTCCTCTCCCTCTCTCCATCTCTCTCTCTCCTCCCACTCTCTCCCTCTCTCTCCTCCTTCACTCTCTCCAACTCTCTCCTACCCCCACTCACCTCACCTTCCTCTCCCTCCCACACTCTCTCCCTCTCTCTCCTCCCCCCACTCTCTCCCTCACCTTCTCTCTTACCTTTTTTTTTTTTTTTTTTTTTTTTTACCGTTATTTTACCAGGTAAGTTGCTGAGAACACGTTCTCATTTGGCAGCATGGGGATAGTTACAGGGGAGAGGAGGGGGATGAATGACGCAATTGTAAACTGGGGATTATTAGGGACCGTGATGGTTGAGGGCCAGATTGGGAATTTAGCCAGGACACCGGGGTTAACACCCCTACTCTTACGATAAGTGCCATGGGATCTTTAATGACCTCAGAGAGTCAGGACACCCGTTTAACGTCCCATCCGAAAGACGGCACCCTACACAGAGCAGTGTCCCCAATCACTGCCCTGGGGCATTGGGATCTTTGTTTAGACCAGAGGAAAGAGTGCCTCCTACTGGCCCTCCAACACCACTTCCAGCAGCACCTGGTCTCCCATCCAGGGACCTTCTCTCTCCTCTCCCCACTCTCTCCCTTCCTTAAACTCCCTCCTCATCTCATCTATGTCTGTCTGCCTGTCTGCCTATCTCTCTCTCTCTCTCTCCCGTTTCCCTCACCCACTCTCTCTCTGTATCTCTCCATCCCTCGCTTTTATTTATTATCCTGCAGTATCGGTGCGGTGCAGATAGGCAGAGCCACAAGCAGCTCTACAAAGCCAGATGTGTCATCCTCTATCCTTCATTATCCTGTCATCCCTCCTTCTCTCTCCTGTCACCTTTCCTCCTCCTTCCATCTCTCCTCCTTTGTACCAGCCCTCCCACTCTGCCATTCAGATGAGAAGTAATGTGAGGGGCTCTGGCTGTGTGGGGCTGATTTGCAGTGGGTTGGTACAGCCTGAACTGTGGAACAGTAGGGGAGAGATGCTGTGTGGGACATGGGGGAGATATTCTGTAAAAAAACTAAAAAACACTGACTGCTATCGTGCTCTTTTTCTCTTTGCAGATGAGAGCATTAGGTATTAGTGCACAGTACACTTGGTGCTATACTATGTTAGGGTAATGTGAGAGTGAAAGCTAGGGGTGTTGTCATCTCTCCGGGTGTTATCAGTTTTAGGTTTCTGTCTGTAGTCTCAGCCTGCTGCCAGTGGCCATGTTGAGAGAGGTTGTAATACAACTGACTGGGGAGGGAGACCTGTCTGTCTCTCTGTCGGTCCTTAAAGCCTGCCTGGCTTCCAACCCAATGCTTTATGTGTGTAGGTACTGTAAATGAGGGCAGTATAGTCAGGGGTCTCCTGCTGTGATCTGAGGCAAGGGCCAGGACACCTCACTGTCAGGGATTACCTCTGCTGAGGCTGGRCAGACAGGGGTTTGATCCCTGGACTGTCTGTCTATCGGTCTGTCTGATGGTGGCTCTGGGTTGTCACTACTTGGCTCCACTCTATGAGACATGGGGTGACACTAACAGAACTGGTTCAGGGCAATGCCACTGCATTTTATGTTTCTATCCATCTCAGAAGAGGATCTGCTTTAAGTTTTACACAAAGTGCTGTATTTATACATTTCAAATAAAGGCATTGTAAATACAGACTACACTCCCCCTGTCTGCCCCTAACTCTGATGGGAAGGCCAGCTACAGCACCCCCCTGGTGTGGGGGAGGAAAGGGCACTGACACGTGGCCAGACTCTGGACCTGTCAGTGGGGGGAGGTTGGGTCAGAGAGAGGGGGGAGAGAGTGGGGGTAAGGTCAAAGCCATCTGGGACTGAAGATGTAGCCTCTTCTCTCTCTCTACCTCCAGTGTTCCCTCAGTCTCTCACCCCCATGCAGCTTTGGGTTGTCATCAGTAGTAGTTGATGATGATTCATCTGTGGTGCAGATCTGAGAGGTTCACAGCTGCATGTACAGCTGCTCAGCAATCAGCCAGATAACATTTCACTACAGCTGTGATCAGAACAGAAATACACTAGAAATTCATTCTTCTTCTAACTTTCCCCAATTCTTTACAGTCTATTGTAGCTTTACAGTCTATTGTAGCTTGGCAGAATCGTTAAGATCTATTTTTAAGATCTGAGAGCAGGGATACTTGTAGATGCTGATGATGCAGCAGAGTACCGTTGCTGTCTCTGCTGTCATGTACGGTGTACCCTTAAAACTGTGTCTGTCTGGGTTCCCGCCGACACTCCGCCCGACTGTCTGGCTTCCCGACGCATTTCAGGGAGCCCTGCTTGTCTGAAGAATTACTGAGCTCCCAGTTGACTGCTACCCTTACTCGACCCACAACTAAGAGTTTACTGAGAGGAAAACAGAGAGATACACAACTCTGAGACATTCTGTCTCTGGTCTAAACTCTGATCATCCATTACACTAAGGGTAAAGGAGATTCACCACATGTTTATGCTAATGTTTGCGGACATTACCTGAATTTAAACAACCTCACACATTAATCTATCTCTCTGTTGTGTTCCACCTAGAACTAGAACACCTATTCTCCCTCTCTCTCCATCCATCCCTCTCTCTCCATCCCTCTCTCTCCATCCCTCTCTCTCATCTTTCTCTCCTCTCCCTCTCTCTCCATCCCTCTCTCTCACATCCCTCTCTCTCCATCCCTCTCTCTCCATCCCCTCTCTCTCATCCCCTCTCTCTCATCCCTCCTCCTCTCCCATCCTCTCTCTCCCATCCCTCTCTCTCCATCCCTCTCTCTCATCCCTCTCTCTCCATCCCTCTCTCTCCCCTCTCTCTCCATCCTTCTCGCTCCATCCCGCTCTCTCTCTCATCCCGCTCTTTCTCTCATCCCTCTCTCTCTCATCCCTCTCTCTCTCATCCCTCTCTCTCTCCATCCCTCTCTCTCCATCCCTCTCTCTTCACCCCTCTCTCTCCACCCTCTCTCTCCGTCCCTCTCCTCCATCCCTCCCTCCCTCTTTCCCTCTCTCTCTCACCCTCTCTTCTCCATCCCTCTCTCTTCACCCCTCTCTCTCCACCCCTCTCTCTCCATCCTCTCTCTCCATTCCCTCCTCCCTCTTTCCCTCCTCTCTCTCATCCCTCTCTCTCATCCTTCTCGCTCCATCCCGCTCTCTCTCTCATCCCGCCTATTCTCTCATCCCTCTCTCTCTCATCCCTCTCTCTCTCCTCCCTCTCTCTCTCATCCCTCTCTCTCCATCCTTCTCTCTTCACCCCTCTCTCTCCACCCCTCTCTCTCCGTCCCTCTCTCTCCACCCCTCTCTCTCCGTCCCTCTCTCTCCATCCCTCCCTCCCTCTTTCCCTCTTACTTTAGTAGATTTAACAGTTGTGTTAGTCTTAGCCCTGTGGGCAAGGCGATGTGTAGCCATTATAAAGCCATGTCAGCCCTAAACTAGGGCCTGCTCATTGTTCCAGCAGTCACACAGTAGTTATTTAACCTCCACGCTGCCTGGTCTGCCGCAGGGATTCCAGGGTGTCAGGAGGACCAAACGCTAATACCTCAGTCCCACATCACCTCGACTCAACACACTCTTATGTACTATACTACTATACAGGGCATTCGGAAAGTATTCAGACCACTTGACTTAATCCACATTTTGTTACAGTACAGCCTTATTTCCTCATCAATCTACACACATTACCCCATAATGACAAAGCAAAAACATGTTGGTTTTTTATTTTGCAAAAAAATAATTATATATTGCATGTACATAAGTATTCAGACCCTTTACTCACTACTTTGTTGAAGTGCCTTTGGCAGCGATGACAGCCTAGAGTCTTCTTGGGTATGACGCTACAAGCTTGGCACACCTGTATTTGGGGAGTTTCTCTCCCATTCTTCTCTGCAGATCCTCTCAAGCTCTGTCAGGTTGGATGGGGAGTGTCGCTGCACAGCTATTTTCAGGTCTCTCCAGAGATGTTTGATCGGGTTCTGGCTGGGCCACTCAAGGACATTCATAGACTTGTCCCAAAGCCACTCCTGCGTTGTCTTGGCTTAGGGTCATTGTCCTGTTGGAAGGTGAAACTTCGCACCAGTCTGCGGTCCCCCTCCGCTCTTGAACAGGTTTTCATCAAGGATTTCTCTGTACTTTGCTCCTTTAATCTTTACCTCGATTCTAACTAGTCTCCCAGTCCCTGCCGCTGAAAAACACCCCCACAGCATGATGCTGCCACCACCATACTTCACCGTAGGGATGGTGCCAGGTTTCCTCCAGATGTGACGCTTGTCATTCAGGCCAAAGAGTTCAATCTTGGTTTCATCAGACCAGAGAATCTTGTTAATCATGGTCTGAGAGTCTTTAGGTGCCTTTTGACAAACTCCAAGCGCAGAGTCTTGGTGGTTCCAAACTTCTTCCATTTAAGAATGATGGAGGCCACTGTGTTCTTGGGGAACTTCAATGCTGCAGACATTTTTTGGTACCCTTCCCCAGATCTGTGCCTCGACGCAATCCTGTCTCGGAGCTCTACGGACAATTCCTTCAACCTCATGGCTTGGTTTTTGCTCTGACAAGCACTGTCAACTGTGGGACCTTATATAGACAGGTGTGTGCCTTTCCAAATCATGTCCAATCATTTGAATTTACCACAGGTGCACTCCAAGTTGCAAGGATGATCAATGGAAACAGGATGCACCTGAGCTCAATTTTTTGTGCCATAGCAAAGGGTCTGAATACTTTTGTAAATAACGTATTTCTGTTTTAAAWTTTTTATAAATTTGCCCCKAAAAATCTAAAAACCTGTTCTCTCTTTGTAATAATGGGATATTGTGTATAGAATGATGAGGAACATTTTTTATTCAATCCATTTTAGAATACAGCTGTAACGTAACAACATGTGGAAAAGGGAAGGGGTCTGAATACTTTCCAAATGGACTGGAGATAGAGACCTTCTGACACAAGATTCTGAGCATAGTCACAGAGATCGTCATAACAGAGCTATCTATAGGGTCAATAAAAAAATGTATCAGCTTAAACTCCCCCAATCTTAACCACACAAAACTGACTGAAGATCAGTGTCAAGGGGCAACTTCCTCCTCCGGATCCACCACAAGGCCACAATCCTGTTAGTGGAGGCAGCGACAGAAGCAAAGGAATAACAGCTACAAAGTAATGTTCTGACAGCTCACACAGTGCCCTGCAACACTCCAACTTAAGCCATGCCGGTTCCCTTCCTCTCTCTCTCTGTAAACCTCTATGGGAAAATGATTACTGTGCATTGCTGTGACATTTCATTTCCCATCTGAATATGTGAGGTTTTCAGCTTCCATTATACTGGGATCTTGTAGTTTTTCAACATGATTATCAACACAATGCTTAACCTTACTGGTTGTAAACTTCAGCCGAGGCTCCTTTCCAGAGAAAAGATTTCCTGAGCTCCACCGCTGCAGTATAGAGACATAATTTATAACAGATCTGTCGCTGTCTCTGCAACACAGATTGATCCAGCTGAGGTATAAATCACAACAACACTGCTCAGATGGAGTTACAGCCGGAGATGTTGTTTTTTCCACACACAACTTTCAACAAGTTTAGTAGAGAAAAGTTCAGGATGTCAACATAGCCTTCACATGTTTGAAGTGTGACTGCAAAGTATTTTATCTGTCAGTTTTATCTGTGTGTTAGACTCTACTTTCCTCTGTTGTCAGTGCTGGGGCTGTGTGTGACCTGCCAGGTTGTGTGTGTGTGACCTGCCAGGTTGTGTGTGTTGTGGATCAGTAGGCCTCCTCTCCTATTAGCTCTTCAGCCTTACAGAGACTGAGTGAGTGAGTGAGTGAGTGAGTGAGTGAGTGAGTGAGTGAGTGAGTGAGTGAGTGAGTGAGTGAGTGAGTGAGTGAGTGAGTGAGTGAGTATTGAGTGATGAGCGAGTGAATGAGTGAGTGCTGGACAAGGGCTGTAGTGATGGATAGGACCAATGTCCCACCGCTTGATTCCTATAATGACAACATCACTCACTCTACAGGAGACTTGTTGAACCTGAGTTAATGATCAGCCATCAGTCCACACACACACACACACACACACACACACACACACACACACACACACACACACCACCACACCAACACCACACACACACCACACACACACACACACACACACACACACACACACACACACACACACACACACACACACACACAGAAATCAGTCACACACAAACAGAGAAGCTATCTGAAGGACACATGGCAGGAATGTTGGTGTGACATTTCAGGGAAGGAGTGTTATGGTGTAACAAGCATCGGCCTGCCGCTTATTTGGTCCAGTCTTGAGAGACCTCTCATGTGTTAGAAACACACACACACAGACACACACACACACGCGCACACACACAGACACTGGCTGGTTCTCAAGGACACGTCTCAGATCCAAGACAGACTGGAGGGTATATCAGACACAGGAGCTTGGAGAGCTCTTTATCATGCATCAGCCTCTCTTTCTGTCTCTCTCTGTCTCTGTCTCTGTCTCTCTCTCTGTCTCTCCTGTCTCTCTCTGTCTCTTGCTCTCTCTGTCTCTCTGTCTGTCTCTCTCTCTGTCTCTCTCTGTCTCTGTCTCTCTCTCTCTGTCTCTCTCTGTCTCTCTCTCTCTCTGTCTGTCTCTCTCTCTGTCTCTCTCTGTCTCTGTCTCTGTCTCTGTCTCTCTCTCTGTCTCTGTCCTGTCTCTCCGTCTCTGTCTCTCTCTGTCTCTGTCCTCTCTGTCTCTGTCTCCTCTCTTGTCTCTGTCTGCTCTCTCTGTCTGTCTCTGTCTCTGTCTCTTCTCTGTCTTCTCTGTCTCTGTCTCGTCTCTGTCTCTAAACTCTGTCTCTCTCTCTCTCTCTGTCTGCCTCTCTCTCTCTCTCTCTCTCTCTCTCTCTCTCTCTCAGAGGAAACAAAATGTTGGCATTCTGAAGCAGATATGATTTTAGTGTGAGTGTTTACAGAATGGAATGTGTGCGCACACATGCATTAAATGTGTATGATCTTAAATGAGAGGATATTGCTTCTTTGTTATTATGTTATTATAATCAACATTAGATGATATATCTAATGTGTATATTATCTCTGCATATGTATTGGAGGTCTCTTTGAATGCTTACAGTATGCAAATGTCTCCCTCCATTGAGCTGTTATTAGTCTTACAGTCTCCAGTTGAAAAGGATTGAGCTCCTCAATTAACAAGACCAGAATAAAACTACAGTTTATCCACCAGTCTAAATACACACGCACACACACACACAGTCCAAATGAAAACCTCAGTAACTGTTGTGGTTTAGGTGTTCATACATCTCCATAGCACTCAACTGAATCACCAACTGACAGTTCCAGTGTTAGATATTCAACTGGAGGGTTCTTGTAACGGAATTCGTCCTCCTCGTCTGAGGAGGAGTAGGAGATATCGGACCAATACGCAGCGTGGTGAGTATTCATATTTATTTAGAATACTTGAAACAAACAAACAAAATACCGAATAAACTAACGAACATGAAACAGTCCCGTATGGTGAACAAACACAGGAACAATCACCCACAACCCACAATACAAAACAGGCTACCTATATATGGCTCCCAATCAGAGACAACGACAAACACCTGCCTCTGATTGAGAACCATATCAGGCCAATCACATAGAAATAGACAAACTAGACAAACAACATAGAATGCCCACTCAGATCACACCCTGACCAAACAAAACATAGAAACATACAACGCAAATTATGGTCAGGGCGTGACAGATCTTCTTCAGTTCTATTTCTTTAACTTGTACTTCTAGGTCCTCCGTAAACAACAGTCATGACTGTATCCTACCCCTCCCTGAGGCTCAACCAGCTCACCTCTCATCCTCTATCCCTCACTTCAAACCACTTACATCATCCAGAACATCCCAAACAACCATATGTTCTCTCATGTTTTCTCCCTCTCAACTCTCTAAACTGTAATTGAGGACAAATGCAGAGTGTCTCATGCTGTTAATTAGGCCTGTGTGGGAGGGGTTTACCCAGCACCTAGAGATCCACAGTGTGTTATCTTCATCTGATAATCTAAAGAATATATTATGCAGATTACTGTCAGCAAGCTGTACGCTGCGCCAAGTTTGCGATGTGAACTCTCTGTGACTTCTGCCTCTTTCTTTCTTTCCCACTGTTACTTCAAAGACTACAGTGATCAAAGACTGTAGAAAAAAGTATCCCCTGAGGTACGGCGGCGCTCGCAAACACGGCCTCCGTCACACCGAGCTGCTCTGCGCCGCGCTGCGTTCACTGAACAAAGGCAGCGCCGGTTCTGACGCGTTTTATATTTTACCAACATAAGTCCTGTCAGTCGTGAAACATTTCAATTGATTGTTTTGGGTTATGTTTCTATTTTGAAATGTAAGCCGTGACACTGAATAAGTCATTAAAGAAGACTGTGTGTGTGTGTGTGTGTGTGTGTGTGTTTGTCTTTCTGGCCTAGATAACACAGATCACAGGTCTGTATGAACGAAGACCTAGGTTGTCATAAATGAAAGAGTGCCTAGAGGACGAGAGGGAGAAAGACAGCAATTTGTGTCACCAAATATGAGATTTAACACAATGACGGCCAAAGCAGGGTTTGATGGTGTCTATATCCTGCTCGGCGACAGGTCACTGATTATAGCTTGTTTTGTCCCTCAGCATTAGACACACTGCTTTTACACCCTCATATCCAATCATGTAAATACTCACATAGCCTAATGTGATATCCCTGTTTTAGAAGCAGACTTTAACATGCGATTCCAATTCATGCTGGGATTTTAGGCTGGACTGGTTAAGCATCTTTTTCAATTCCCTGACAGCCGTGACATTTCATTTCCCATCTGAATATGTGAGGTTTTCAGCTTCCATTATACTGGGATCTTGTAGTTTTTCAACATGATTATCAACACAATGCTTAACCTTACCGGTTGTAAACTTCAGCCGAGGCTCCTTTCCAGAGAAAAGATTTCCTGAGCTCCACCGCTGCAGTATAGAGACATAATTTATAACAGATCTGTCTCTGTCTCTTAACCCTCTCAAGTCTACCCTCTTTCCGCTCACTGGTCAGCACCATCCTTCCGGCTCTCCCTTCATCGCTACCTCTCTCCCTCCTTCCCCTGCTATACCTTATTCTTTCCATCCTGTTCTCCCTCCATCCATCCCTCCAGTCCTCTAGTTGGCTGGTAGCTGAGCAGTGTGAGACAGTGAGCAAAGGACAGAGTTTAACTAGCAGTAGGGGTCCCTCAATCTGACTGTCCAGCGTCCTCTAGCGTGCCTGAGATCAAGCGGAATGAGGGTAGTAGAGCAGGCGGCGCACACAACACAACACACACACACACACCAACACACCACACACCACACACAACACATCACACACCACACACACACCAACACAACACACACACACACACACCACACACACACACACACACACACAACACAACACACACACACACACAACACACACACACACACATCCTGTGGCTAGCCTCTAATTCAGCAGCTCAGTGCAGCAAACAGATAGCAGTAAGTGGGTCAGTTAAACAGAAGGTGTGGTGTCAGAAAGCCCTCCCCTACAGGGTCGATTTACTGTGAACTCTGACTGACCCTTCTGAAGCAGCGCTGCATAATGGTTCTGAATCAGCTTGTGAAACCGTGTGAGTTATGCTGCCAACTGTATTGATATGGATGACAGAGTGGAGAAACTACTGGGCTGGGTTTGCTGGGGTGGGTATGTACGACATGTTGGATAACATTGCCAGCTATAATTTTAGTAGGACATTTGTTTAACTGTACAGTGAAGCAGAGCTCATAGTACTAAGATTCAAAATGATTGTTGTTTGAATTTCACATTTCTCTAAACTTAATCTGTTCCATAGCAAGGACAATCAGCAGAATGAGAAAATAGTGTCAGATCTAGGAGTGTTTAAACTCTTATTAGTCTGCATAACAGAAACTCTGTGCTGTATTTTACACCCTGAAGGCGTCAGCATGCTTCTGTTCGGCTGGCGGCTAGCTGCAGTCGGAAAGGCGAACTGAACCAGTGACTTCGCATACTCCCTTAACAGACATTTGCTTGATAAACTGAAAAAAATACCTAGTACCGTTTGTCCATTTTGAGATGCTGTAGCCTCAAAATATTCAGAATTTATCTAAGATAAATCTGTCATTAACTTTGACGTTTTTGCCGAGGATATCTAATTATTTTACATCTAACTAAGATGTTTGATGCAGTGTTTATATGTTTGCATGAAAACAAGTCTTCTCTCGTTGATTGACAACCTAGACTGAAGAATCCCTACTGTTGACCAATCACCGACGAAGGGGCGTAGACTTCGGCTTGCCTCAAGAAAAAATGTTTACTTACAGAATGTCTTCATCATATATGCAGGAACTCTTCGGAACTGTTTGGGCTGGGGAGCATGGCGGACACCATTAGACTCCATCACACCACACGTCTACTCCAATATCACCACACTTCAGAGAAAATGTGGAGGAGTGTGCGTGTGTGACAGATTTAAAGAGACAAAGAAGAGTTTTATTTCTGTGTGATTGTGCTGTCTGTGTGTTTTATTATTCATCACAGCTGTAGTTATTAGCTAGCACATCCCAGGCTTTCCATTCAACTGATATATGGTCATTGACCAGACAGAGGGGTTGGAGGGGGGGTGTGCAGAAAGCGACATACAGGCTGATTGATTGAAGGCATTTAATTCAGGATTGATCTGACTGTACATCTCCAAAGCTATTTAAAGTGTCATTATTCAGAGCTGTGCCCAAGTGTCTCTCCCCCCTCTCTCACTCGCTCCCTTCCTCTCTCACTCGCTCCCTTCCTCTCTCACTCGCTCCCATCCTCTCTCACTCGCTCCCTTCCTCTCTCACTCGCTCCCTTCCTCTCTCAACTCGCTCCCTTTCTCTCTCACTCTCCGCCCTCGCCCCTCTCTCATCGCTCACCTTCCCCCTCCTCCCTTGGTGTCTCTCCCCCCTCTCACTCGCTCCTTCCTCTCTCACTCGCTCCTTCCTCTCTCACCGCTCCCTTCCCTCTCTCACTCACTCCTTCTTCCTCTTCGCTCCTTCTACCATCGCTCCCCACCTCTTCACCTCACTCCCTTCCTTCTCTCACTCGCTCCCTCCCCTCTCTCACTCGCTCCCTTCCTCTCGCTCTCACTTCGGCTCCCTCCCTCTCTTCCTCGCTTCCCCTCCTCTTCTCACTCGCTTCCCCTTCCTCTCTCACTCGCTCCCTTCCTCTCTCTTCTCACTCGCTCCCTTCCCTCTCTCTGCTCACTCGCTCCCTCCTTCCTCTCTCCTTGGTGTCTCTCCCCCCTCTCTCACTCGCTCCCTTCCTCTCTCACTCGCTCCCTCCTCCTCAGCTCCCCCTTTATCCTCTCTCCCATGGTGTCTCACCCCCTCTATCACTCGCTCCCTTCCTCTCTCCACTCGCTCCTTCCTCTCTCACTCGCTCCCTTCCTCTTCCCTTGGGTCTCACCCCCTACTCTCACTCGCTCCCTCCTCTTCAACTCGCTCCCTTCCTCTCTCCCTTGGTGTCTCTCCCCCCCTCTCTCCCTCGCTCCCTTCCTCTCTCCTGGTGTCTCTCCCCCCTCTCTCACTTCGCCTCCCTTCCTCTCTCACTCGCTCCCTTGCCTTCTCCTCGCTCCTCCTCCTCCCTTGGTGTCTCTCCCCCCTCTCCCTCGCTCCCTTCCTCTCTCCCTTGGTGTCTCTCCCCCCCTCTCTCACTCACTCTCTTCCTCTCTCACTAGCTCCCTTCCTCTCTCACTCGCTCCCTTCCTCTCTCCCTTTGGTGCTCTCCCCCCCTCTCTCACTCGCTCCCTTCCTCTCTCACTCACTCCCTTCTCTCGCCCTTGCTCCCTTCCTCTCTCTCTTGGTGTCTCTCCCCCCCCTCGCTCTCACTCCGCTTCTCCTTCCTCTCTCACTTCTGCTCCACCTTTACTCCTTCTCCCTTCTCGTCCCTGGTGTCTCTCTCCCCTATCTCAACGGCGCGGATCGAGTCGCCGTCCGCCTATCTATCCTGCACCGCCATCACTACCGCACTCGAATGAGCAAGACGGACACAGGCAACGCGCCTCGCATTTCCTAGCCCTAACTTTCTCACCGCACACCCTAATCAACCAGCGGGACCGCTCTCCGCTCTGACCACAGAAGAAACAAGCAGGACCTAAGCACACACGCTACCCTGACGACACAAACGCCTCCTGAACCGACACCCATACACGATAAAAGCACCTGACGCACCAATCTACGGAAGCAAACCCACTGACGCGACACCCCTAACACAGACGGCACCCTGAACGAAACGCCTTAAACCGACGCGCAGCTGAACACAAAACCCCTACACCGCACCTGACGACACAACGCACCCCCCTTGACGCACCCCTTAACGGACGCACGCTGATGCACCCCTACATAACGAACGCCACCAGCCTGACTGAAACCATCACTGACGAAGCCTGACCACACCCTATACCCCAAAACGACGCAACCTGATCCAGAACCCTCGACGACTCGCACAAAACCTAACGACGCCAACCTCTCGGCAACCCTCTAACGACAGCACACTGACGCACCAATAAACGACCACGCAACCACTAGAACGTCGACGCAACACCTATCGCACCCTAAACCACGACGCACCTTAGACACACCCTAAACCAAACTGCAGTACCCCTGGGACGCCACAGTCTCGCAATTCGCCACACCTGGACCGCATCCTAAAACGAAGCACCTTCGTACGCACCCCTCTAACAACGAAGGGCTATCCTGCCACCTAACAGACGTGCACCCTGCACCGAATCCGCCTTCCGGCCTATAAGCGGACCTTGCCCCCTGAAACAACACTGAACATCATACCGACCACCCCGAGACACACACCACCAGCCATCGCCTTGACCACCCTCCTAACGGACCGGCACCCTATCACCCTAAACGACGCCACCCTCTGCCTGCACCCTAATCACGCACCGCAACCCCCTGACAAAATGCACCCTAAACAGACGCACCTGACAGCACCCTACACGACGCACCCGTACGAACCCAAAACTAGACGCCACCCCGCTTGACGCAACCCCTAAAACAAGACGCAATAATCCGCTGAGTCCCCATGGAAAACGGGCGCACCCTTAGAGTACGCGATACCCTAACATACGCACGCTGAGGCCCTCAAACACGACAGCACCCTGACGCGCCGCCTAACGACGCCAGTCGTGATGCACCTAACGACGCGGACCTGGAC
>NC_036875.1:26855040-26907108 GCF_002910315.2 Salvelinus sp. IW2-2015
GTTGTTGTTGAGAGAGAGCACCAACACACACAACGCACACACACACACACACACACACACACACACACACACCACACACACACACACACACACACACACACACTAAAAAATAGAGGCCTCTCTGATCTAGTTACCTGTGATGAAAGGGTAATTGAAAGGTTCATTTGTTTGTTCATGTGTGTGTGTGTGTGTGTTGTGTGTGTGTGTGTGTGTGTGTGTGTGTGTGTGTGTGTGTGTGTGTGTGGTGTGTGGTGTGTGTGTTGGTGTGTGGTGTGTGGGGTGTGTGTGTGTGTGTGTGTGTGGTGTGCGGTGTGTGTGTCAGCTCATTGGTGAGGTCTGGATTTACTCGGTTTCTTAAGCCAGACTGAAGGTTTATTTTTAGACCTGTCATGAATGAATCAGTAGAGGATGGGTAACCTCACCATTTTACACCATAGAGGTCAATACTGACACTAATACAGTTGATAGTAAAATTCCTCTCCTTGTCTCTCTCTCTTTATTATCTCATTTAAATGCCGTTATTTTTTTTTAACTTTGTTCGGTAAGATTTAAAGAAAAGAGAGGGCAATTAGATGTTCTCACATACTCTTACAGTCTACACTCTTACAAAAAAGGGTTCCAAAGGCTGTCCCCTCTGTGTAACGGGTTCTACATGGAACACGAAAGGGTTCTTCAAAGGGGTCCTCTATGGAGACAGCCGAAGAACCCTTTTAGGTTCTAGATAGCACTTTTTTAAGAGTGTAGGGAGGGGAGATTTGAACAGCCTCCATCTTCTAGCCTGTCTGGTTTGTCTGTGTGATACCAGTCTGATAGTGATGTCAGGTAGAGCTGATGTTTCACAGAAGGAATCTATTACAGTATCGACCAGACGGGTTCTTAGGTGGCAATGAGATTCCTCATCTCTCTCTCTATTCTCTCCTGGATATGGAGAGAGGGATGAGGTGATGGGTGGAGGAGGAATAGAGGAAGGATAGGACAGGAGTGTGATGTGATGGAAACGATGGGGGGAAACACACTGGGGAGATATGCTAGAGAGCTATAGGAGGTTTGGCTTTACAGTCGGGTCTATGGTGGTCTTATAGGAGAGTGAACAGGGAGAGCATCAGTGGGAGGATTTATATAGAACACTCTCGGACAGGTGTGTGTATATGTGTATGCGTGCGTAGGAGCGTGTGCACGTGCGTGTGTGTGCAAGCTTGCGTCCTTCCTCTCTTCTCTCCTTCTCTCTGTCCTCCCTCCCTCCTCTCTTGTCACTGTTTGTTCCTCTCCTCTCTGGCATGTCTCTTCCCTCCCAGCCACGCCTGCTAATTGGCTGGCCTGTCGGAGGAGCTTGATGAGTTCTTACTGTCCCTCTCGCTTGCTCTCCGCTTCAATCTGCTTCATTAAAAAGTTTATAAAACAACTTTGTTTGGAGATTTTTTTGGAGACATAAACTACCTCAACTGTGATGCTGTGTGTTTCTTCATCCTCTCTGATGTATGAGTGAGTGTGTTCCCATTCCAGTTTGGTGCAGCTTTAAAACAAGAGGTGTTTTTCTTCATCTCTATGTGGACGTGAGAGCCACTGACAGCTACAGACACATCACAGACCGACTGAAGCAGAAGCTGTTACTACTGACTCAGCAAGAAGAAAGTTCTGATGATATAAAACTTCTGTTTCTCCTGTCATAACTTTTTTGAGAACTTGCAGAATGCTTTGTTGGCCAATGAAAGTGTGCTTTGTGTTTCTATGCTAGTATCAGGTGTCAAGCGTTGATCTCCAGCAATCTTCACTACTGTGTGTTTAGCTCTGTAGTTGAAGTTCATTCCAGCAGCCAGTACTAGTACATCCTCTCCAAGCTGAGTGGATCCCATTCCCACCGCACCCCATTCCACCCCACTCCCCCCACCCCATTCCACCCCACCCCATTCCACCCATTCCATCCCACCCATTCACCCCACCCCACCATCACATCCCACCACATCACATCCACCCCATCACATCATCTCATCACATCCCACTCACACCTCATCCCCACCCCATCACCATCTCATCTCCATCCCACCCCATCACATTCCATCACATCCCCCCCATACACATCTCATGCCACCCCCCCACCCCATCACATCTCATCCACCCCTCCACATCTCATCGCAGCATACCCATGCACATTTCATCCCACCCCATTCACTTCGTTATATCCACCGCCATCACATCCCCATCACATCTCATCCCACCCCATAACACCCCGCATCCCATCACATAATATCTCATCACATCCCATCTCATCGCATCCCATCACATCCCACCCCATCACATCTCATCCCACCCCATCAAATCCCATCCCATCACATGCCACCCAATCATACCCCACATCCCACCACATCCCACCCCACACACTGTGTGTGTGTCTGTTACTCCTGCATAGAACTTCCTACAGTATAGGAGGCCTGAACCACACAACCATCACCCAGTCTGTTGTCATGTATGAAACAGGGGAGGGTAGGATAACTAGTGTGAGATTTAATGAAGCTGCCATCTAGCTAATTAATGACTTTCTCTGCTCCGTCATTAACAAGCTTTTTTGGGGGAGAGGAACTCAAATTGCCTGTGAGTTTTAATTTTGCTCTGGCAGTGCAGGTGTGTGTGTGTACATGGTGCTGTCATTCTATGGTAATGATTTCAACCCCTATTATCACCCCTCTCTCCATCCACCTCTCCTTATCTCTCGCTCCTCTTCAAGCAACAACCTCTCACAATCTCACTGCAGAATCTGATGTTTTTCCATTTACGTCAAATTTTGAAGGTTAAGAATGGTTAAGTTAAGGGTTAGGTTTGAGATGAGGTAGATTATGTGTGCCTAGCATTGGGATTGAACATGCGACCCTTACGCCTATCCGCCATCCCTGTCCACAACGCCCTAGAAAAACCCACTTGATGGTAATAGTGCTCACTGTTGCCCCTAGTGGTCGGTTTTGAAGTCATCTCCCGACGTCCTGCTTATCTGGACGGACGTTGAATTTTGCAGTGGATCTTGAGCGACCTGGCTGCGTCAAGGCCTTCTCTGCCAACCAGGCATGTAAAATCTATTTTATTCTCTCCCCTTCTCCCCTCCGGCCTCTGACAATCTTCCTATGACAGAGTATGATAGACAGGCCTCTTACTGAGGGGCATTTAGTGGCGACAAGCCAAATTGCACACTCCACCTGTGTGTGTGTGTTGTGTGTGTGTGTGTGTGGTGTGTTGTGTGTGTTGTGGTGTGTGTGTGTGTGTGTGTGTGTGTGTGTGTGTTGTGTGTGTGTGTGTGTGTGTGTGTGTGTGTGTGTTGTGGTTGGTGTGTGGTGTTGTGTGTGTGCCAGCTGTATGGTGACACCTGTAATTTGGGAGCTGGCGGTCAACATGATTAAAGAGCCACAGAAACCTTCACACACCCAGTTCAGGTGGCACAGACAGGACTCTACTGACACACAATGCAGCTGCCTGCTCCACGCAGAGTCTGAAGAAAGACCTTGGATAGGATGTTAACACACAGACTAGTGTTGTCGCCATACCAGAATTTTGACATACCAGGTACTGTTGTCACGATACAACACATTTTACAAACAATATGATCCAAGCCAAGTATCACGATACTGAGTAGTATCACGATACCGCGGTGGAAAAAAATCTGTGGCCTACCATCCTGTTCGCCCGGACACTTGGTCCTGTTTCTAAACGTTCTCTAAAAATCTGAAACTGAAATTCACACTTCTACTCAATACAACACTATTCAGTTTAACTGCACACTGTTCGCTGTATAATGTAATGCTGCATAGAATGTCTGATTTGCTCATATTTGCAAAGGCCTACCTGTGATTTGGCTGGAGGGAATGGAGAAGGAGTGTACATACTTAATGATCTGCATGTCATTGTGTCAGTTAGGGAAAAACACTGCATGAAACCTTGTTATAATCTTCAGTTTACAGACACACACACACCTCCCTCACACACTCTCGCTGTCTCCTCATTCTCATACACCACACCCCACGCTCTCTCCAAACACACATACACACACTGCTCCAACTTTTAAAACATTAGGCACCATACAGAATTGAAGTAGCAACATAAATAAATAGATGTTTTATGTAGTTTAGGATAAACATTAGGTCTATATGAATCCTACCTTTTGAAGCACGTCTCATGAGTAGCAGACCCTTTTCTGTGCCATTCAAATGTGCCTAAACCAACTGTCAAGTTACCAGGTTGTTAGCTAGCTAGGTAACATGACTGAACAACGTTGTTTGTCATCAACCAATAATTAGCGACCCGAGATTAGTTAAAACGGCCCGTGACATGGTTTGTGAAATTATATAAAAGTTGCAAATCCAAAAAAGTATCTCTGCTAATATTGTTTAACTGTTTAGGCTACAAGACTAGACTCTGGTAATATGGGTCATAGTTTTAATGTTTAGGCTACAGACAGACCTCGGTAATATGGGTCATATTGTTTTAACTGTTTAGGTACAGACTAGACCTCTGGTAATATGGGTCATATGTTTTAACTGTTTAGGCTACAGACTAGACCTCTGGTAATATGGGTCATATTGTTTTAACTGTTTAGGCTAGCAGACTAGACCCTCTGGTATATGGGTCATATTGTTTTAACTGTTTAGGCTACAGACTAGACCTCTGGTAATACGGGTCATATTGTTTTAACTGTTTAGGCTACAGACTAGACCTCTGGTAATATGGGTCATATTGTTTAAACTGTTTAGGCTACAGACTAGAACTCTGGTAATATGGTCAATATTGTTTAACTGTTTAGGCTACAGACTAGACTCTGGTAATATGGGTCATATTGTTTTAACTGTTTAGGCTACAGACTAGACCTCTGGTAATACGGGTCATATTGTTTAAACTGTTTAGGCTACAGACTAGACCTCTGGTAATATGGGTCATATTGTTTTTAACTGTTTAGGCTACAGACTAGACCTCTGGTAATATAGGTCATATTGTTTTAAACTGTTTAGGCTACAGACAAGCAATTGTCTTTGCTGTAAAGCTGAAAGCATGCTGTCGCAAAGGGGCTCCATTTTCCCTCTGACACTCAGAGGATGCATGACAGTGAACTTGCAAAGTCTACTCTGACTGGTCTGTGCTCTTGGTTACAACAGGCAATGAAATTATACAATGTATCAACATTGCTCGCTTTGCGCGCTTCTCCAATGTAACCAATGTAACAAATTACTGCTAAATTACATTAAGAAAACAACTGACAGAGGAATAGATGTGCATAAGGAGCAGATGGAGAGAAGCAGGTGAGTGAGGGCTGGTATGGGATAGTGCGGTGGCTGATTTACAGCTGCCACACCTGAGATGTGCTTAGTTAAATAAAGGTGAAATAAAATATAAATGAAAGATGAAGTGGATATTATGGTGAGAGGACCAGGTGCAATAAAAATGTACTAAACTTATAAACAACTGACTTTATAAACATTTTATAAAAGGCTCCAGCGGGTACTTTATATCGTTAGGGCTGGATAATGTGCTAGTATCATATGAAACTGTACTACGGTATATTAAAATGTTGGTAGTATAAGTATCATGATGTTTTGGTACCATGATATTACTGTGAGACCAGTATACAGTGCAACACTAATACCAGGTTAAGTATATTACTCAATACCATCACTATACTCAATACTAAAATTATACCAAAACGATACTACGGCAAAAAGTCCCAGAATGGTACTTGATCCAAACCAGAAACTCAGCTACTACTCTCTTCAATCATTGGGCATCTTTTGAGTTCAGTGTCATTACATTATGTTTTTACATCAACATTTTTCAGAGACAGCCCATGTATACATTAATTAATTATACAATCATACAATCAATTTCACTTTGTTTATAGCAATCTAACTACATAACTTAATGGTATTGAGTTTATTTGAGTGATACATCTCTATTGATAAACTGGGTAAATCAAGATGTAGCCTAGGCCTATTCACAATACAGGTGAATGCATATTCAATAGGAGTTTGTGCATGCATTGAGTTATTGAGCTTGTTTTGGCTGATTTCATGGGGCTACAGATGACAAACAATCTGTTTCTCTTTCATTTGTGACTTATTTTATTGTACTGATCAGCTACATTTGCATAGATATATCTTATTTTATAAAAGTGTGCGTTTTTTTTTCATGAGGCAAGAGGTGTGCAGCCTGTTGAAGCAGTGATGCCAACTTAGCAATTTTGTTGCTAGATTTAGCAACATTTCAGACTACCCTGGCAACTTTTTTTTTCAAACAGCACCTAGCAACAAATATAGATACTTTAAAAAATGTATTTGGAACTTTTAGCAACTTTTGAAAAGTGACTCAAATGCTAAAATGCAGTCATTTTCCCTCTAAATGACACAAAAACGATTTTCTCTGTCAGACACTCAGTCACAACACACGTGCCTGGCTGCAAAAGTGCATCGTGAGTGACGTCAGCAGCAGGCGCTCAGCTCGTGCCCAGGCAGCAGCAGGCCAGCAGCAATTTCAGCAAATTGCAAATCATTGTTGGCTGACTGCAGCAGCAGTAGTACGGGTTCCACGAGCCAAACCCAATGAATATAGTTGGTCACGAATGTTTGATCTTGAACAGAACTTACAACATCAAACAACATGTCTCAATCAAAATTGTACAGCCAGAAGTACAGAAAAGAGTGGGAGTCTGTACCTGATCATATTTTTTGCCGAGATGGCCAGTCAATTTGAGTAACGTTATTGTGTATTCTACGTAATGACGCAGTTTTACGTTATCACGCAATGACATCACAACGTCATTTAGCAACTTTTAGCAACAAATCAACCTGCCTCTAGCAACTTACCCTGCTGCTAAATTAGTTGGCAACACTGTGTTGAAGCCCTATTGACAKACACAGTCAGTTCTCTGAGGCAATAGATACTTTTAAGGAGAGACATGAGAGGGAGACCGATTTTAAATCAAGTAAATTAATAATGTGTTGGTAGCAATCAGCTTTGAAATCAGTATATTTTGCTTTATGGTTTGCAAACAAAGTACTAGGGTGGTGCATTGACGTTAGCTTTAGCTATTAGCTTTAGCTATTAGCTAGTAARGAAATTTACCATTAGCTTCCAGCTTTGTAGACTATCTTCTTACATTGTAAAGTGTTCTAGCCTGTATGGACATTGTTTTGCGGACAGTAATTAACAGTTTCAACATTTCTACAGGCCGTGTCGCATTATTCATGTGTGTTAACTTGTGTGCAGCATGAGTTGGGAMCTAACATGATGCTGCCCAGACTCCTAGTGCAGCCTAGCAATGAGCAAGTGGAGCAGACACCGTGCACACTATAGTAAGGGGTCGGCTGTATTGACAGACAGGCTTGATCCGTGAGACATATCTGACAGAAGTAAGAAAAGTAACACAAATTCTAGTAACAAACTGTTTTTCATGTTCCAGTATCGAAAAAAATATCAAAGTTGACACAGACACACACACATTCCTATTAGGTTCAATCTGATTTAATTCCTACGCCACCGTTCGTTCTTATCACACCCTATAAAAACAACGTATTAAAGCGGAATGAATAAATTATTGAAGGATTTGGAAATGTAGCACCCATCAGCTCCTTTCCCCATAAGCGGTAATTGATATTTGAGGGCTGTTTTGCACCGAGCATTTCTGAAATGAGTTTTACAGTGTAGTGAAAAGAGCTGAGGCGGTTGAAATAGAATAGGCTGTGTGTTGGTGCATTAGAGAATGCGATTACCCAGACACGTAATGGACCAGTTATTAAACACTATTACACACTATACATCAGAGCTGCCTCTCAGGCAAACACACCATACAGGATACTGTACTGCAGAGTGGGTAAATGTGCGTGCTTGCATTCGTGCATTTGTGGATGCGTTTTTGTGTCAGAAACAGAACCAAAGCTACTGTAAGCCAAGACGCAGGATTGAAAATTAGATGGGGAAATTATACGCCCAATTGACGTTAATGTAAATGACGTAGCCATAAATATGATGATCCCACGCGCATGTACTTTCTCTTCATTACATGATGTGTTAAGGTGACGTGTTTCATCTTAACAGTGTGGTAGACCTTGCGTTACATGGACTGATATTTTGTATCCCTGACATTTGTCTACATCAGCTCCTTAAGTTGATTACCTCTCTAACACCAGCTTAATATGGTAAAAATGACTTTTAAGTCAGCATGTTTTGTGTGTGCCGCGGCGTTTAGTTTATTAGGTACACCACCCTGTTAACGAGTCACGTGGCCATGGCTTGCTATATAAAGCAGGCAGACTGGCATTGAGGTATTCAGTTACTGTTCGATGGAACGTTAGAATGGGCAAAACGAGTGACCTAAGCGACTTTGAGTGTGGTATGATCGTCGGTGCCAGATGCACCGGTTACAGTATCTCAGAACAGGCCGGTCTCCTGGGCTTTTCACACACGACAGTGTCTAGAGTTTACTGAGAATGGTGCGACAAACAAAAATCATCCAGTCGGCGGCAGTCCTGTGGGCAAAAACAGCTAGTTTCTCGGCAGGATAGAACAGCGGCCTCTGGTAAGACAAGGGGTGGCGGTCTACGTATATTTGTAAACAACAGCTGGTGCACGACATCTAAGGAAGTCTCAAGGTTTTGCTCGCCTGAGGTAGAGTATCTCATGATAAGCTGTAGACCACACTATTTACCAGGAGAGTTTTTATCTATATTCTTCTTAGCTGTCTATTTACCACCACAAACCAATGCTGGCACTAAGACCACATTGAATGAGCTGTATACGGCCATAAGCAAACAGGAAAACGCCCATCCAGAGGCAGCGCTCCTTGTGCCCGGGGACTTTAATGCAGGGAAACTTTCATCCATTTTACCTAATTTCTACCAGCATGTTTAATGTGCAACCAGAGGGAAGAAACTCTAGATCACCTTTCCTGCACACACAGAGATGAGTACAAAGCTCTCCCTCGCCCTCCATTTGGCAAATCTGACCATAATTCTATCCTCCTGATTCCTGCTTACAAGCTAAAACTAAAGCAGGAAGCACCAGTGACTCAGTCAATAAGAAAGTGGTCAGATGAAGCAGATACTAAGATACAGGTTATTTTGCTAGCACAGATTATCGTCTGGGATTCTTCCGATGGCATTGAGGAGTACAGCACATCAGTCATTGGCTTAATCAATAAGTGCGTCGGTGACGTTGTCCCTACAGTGACCGTACGTACATACCCCAACCAGTAACCATGGATTACAGGCAACATCCGCACTGAGCTAAAGGGTAGAGCTGCCACTTTCAAGGAGCGGGACTCTAACCCAGGAGCTTATAAGAAATCCTCAGACGACGAACCATCAAACAGGCAAAGGGTCAATACAGGACTCATGTTGAATCGTACTACACCGGCTCCGACACTCGTCAGATATGGCAGGGCTTGTAAACTATTACAGACTACAACGAGTAGTACAGCCGCGAGCTGCCCAGTGACACGAGCCTACCAGACGAGCTAAATTACTTTTATGCTCGCTTCGAGGCAAGTAACACTAAAACATGCATGAGAGCATCAGCTGTTCCGGACGATTGTGTTAACACGCTCTCCGTAGCGGATGTGAGTAAGACTTTTAAACAGCTCAACATTCACAAGGCCGCAGGGACAGACGGATTACCAGGACGTGTACTCTGAGCATGTGCTGACCAACTGGCAAGTGTTTTCACTGACATTTTCTTCCTCTCCCTGTACGAGTCTGTAATACCAACATGTTTAAAGCAGACCCCCATAGTCCCTGTGCACAAGAACATTAAGGTAACCGCCCCAACAGATCCCCAGATGATGTCATCTCTAATGGCACTTTCCCACCCGGACAAAAGGAACACCTCTGTGAGAATGCTATTCATTGACTACAGCTCAGCGTTCAACACCATAGTTCCCTCAAAGCTCATCACTAAGCTAAGGACCCTGGGACTAAACACCTCCCTCTGCAACTGGATCCTGGACTTCCTGATGGGACGCACCCAGGTGGTAAGGGTAGGTAACAACACTTCCGCCACGCTGATCCTCAACACGGGGGCCCCTCAGGGGTGCATGCTCAGTCCCCTCCTGTACTCCCTGTTCACTCATAACTGCATGGCCATACACGACTCCAACACTATCATCAAGTTTGCCGATGACACAACAGTGGTAGGTCTGATCACTGCCAACAATAAGACAGCCTATAGGGAGGAGGTCAGAGACCTGGCAGTGTGGTGCCAGGATAACAACCTCTCCCTCAATGTGATCAAGACAAAGGAGATGATTGTGGACTGCAGGAAAAGGAGTACCGAGCACACCCCCATTCTCATCAACAGGGCTGTAGTGGAGCAGGTTGAGAGCTTCAAGTTCCTTGGTGTCCACATCACCAACAAACTAGCATGGTCCAAACACACTAAGACAGTCTTGAAGAGGGCACGACAAAGCCTATTCCCCCTCAGGAGACAAAAAAAATTGGCATGGGTCCTCAGATCCTCAAAAGGTTCTGCAGCTGCACCATCGAGTGTATCCTGACTGGTTGCATCACTGCCTGGTATGGCAACTGCTCGGCCTCTGACCGCAAGGCACTACAGGGGGTAGTGCGTACGGCCCAGTACATCTCTGGGCCCAAGCTTCCTGCCATCCAGGACCTCTATATCAGGCGGTGTCAGAGGAATGCCCTAAAAATTGTCAGACTTCAGCCACCCCAGTCATAGACTGTTCTCTCTGCTTCCACACGGCAAGCGGTACCGGAGTGCCAAGTCTAGGTCCAAAAGGCTTCTTAACAACTTCTACCGCCAAGCCATTCGACTCCTGACCAGCTACTCAAAGGGCTACCCAGACCCCTCTTTTACGCTGCTGCTACTCTCTGTTAATTATCTATGCATAGTCACTTTAACTTGACCTACTTGTACACATTACCTCAATTACGTCGACTAACCGGTGCCCCCGCACATTGACTCTGTACCGGTACCCCCTGTATATAGCCTCGCTATTTTTATTTTACTGCTGCTGTTTAATTATTTGTTACTTTTATTTTCAATGTTTTATTTATCTATTTTTTTACTTAAGACTTATTTTTCTTAAAACTTCTTAAAGCATTGTTGGTTAAGGGCTTGTAAGTAAGCTGTAAGGTCTACACCTGTTGTATTCGGGGCATTTGACAAATACAATTTGATTTGATTTGATGAGAGGTCTAAGGAGAATGACGAGAATCGTGCAAGCTAACAGGCAGGCCACACACAGGCAAATAAAGGCACAGTACAGCAGTGGTGTGCAGAACGGCATCTCGGATCGCACAGCTCGTCGGTCCTTGTCACGGATGGGCTATTGCAGAAGGTTCCTGCAGCGTCATGCTGATGGCAGTCAGGATCTGGCATAAGTAACATGAGTCCATGGCCCCATCCTGCCTGGTGTCAACAGTACAGGCTGGTTAGCTGTGGTGTAAGGGTGTGGGGATTGTTTTCCTGGCACACGTTAGGTCCCTTGATACCAATTGAGCAAGGTTTCCATGTCCCAAAGAATTCAGGCTGTTTTGAAGGCAAAGGGGGGTCCGACCCGGTACTTGATGGGTGTACCTAATAAACTGTCAACTAAGTGTATGTGTGTGTCTTTGCATTGGTATGTGTCATATGCGCAGTAACAGGCTGGTGCCACACACAACCAGGCAGCATGATATTGAGGAAGAGTCTGGAATGCCAGTGTGGTTTAGGGAGACGGAGTGAGGCTGTCAGTCCTGTCTGTGTGGTATGATGAGGTGTCAGACAGAGAAAGGGAGGGAGAGGGTGATGTCTGCTCTGCTATATAATGGCTCTGTGGGTGATTGGGACAGACTGGGTTACCAGGGGGAAACCAAAAACTCCCACTGATGACTGGCTGACTGACTGACGTGACTGACTGGCTGACTGACTGACTGGGCTGGCTGACTGACTGGGTGGGTGACTGACTGACTGACTGACTGGGTGGCTGACTGGGTGGGTGGCTGACTGACTGGGTGGCTGACTGACTGGGTGGGTGGCTGACTGGGTGGGTGGATGACTGACTGGGTGGGTGGCTGACTGGGTGGGTGGCTGACTGACTGGGTGGGTGGCTGACTGGTGTGGTGGCTGACTGACTGACTGGGTGGGTTGACTGACTGACTGACTGACTGACTGACTGACTGACTGGGTGGCTGACTGACTGGGTGTGGGCTGACTGACTGGGTGGGTGGCTGACTGGGTGGGTGCTGAACTGACTGACTGGGTGGGTGGCTGACTGGGTGGTGGCTGACTGCTGGGTGGGTGCTGACTGGGTGGGTGGCTGAACTGGGTGGGTGGCTGACTGGGTGGGTGGCTGATGACTGGGTGGGTGGCTGACTGGGTGGGTGGCTGACTGGTGGGTGGCTGACTGACTGGGTGGGTGGCTGACTGGGTGGGTGGCTGACTGGGTGGGTGGCTGACTGACTGGGTGGGTGGCTGACTGACTGGGTGGGTGGCTGACTGGGTGGGTGGCTGACTGACTGGGTGGGTGGGTGGCTGACTGGGTGGGTGGCTGGTTGGTGGGTGGCTGACTGGGTGGGTGGCTGGTTGGGTGGGTGGCTGACTGGGTGGTGGCTGACTGGGTGGGTGGCTGACTGACTGGGTGGGTGGCTGACTGGGTGGGTGGTGACTGGGTGGGTGGCTGACTGGACTGGGTGGGGGCTGACTGGGTGGGTGGCTGACTGGGTGCTGACTGACTGACTGGGTGGGTGGCTGACTGGGTGGGTGGCTGGTTGGTGGGTGGCTGACTGGGTGGGTGGCTGTTGTTGGTGGGGTGGCTGACTGACTGGGTGGGTGGCTGACTGGGTGGGTGGCTGACTGACTGGGTGGGTGGCTGACTGGTGGGTGGCTGACTGACTGGGTGGGTGGCTGGTTGGGTGGGTGGCTGACTGGGTGGTGGCTGGTTGGGTGGGTGGCTGGTTGGGAGAGTTGATGGCTGATTTCACTCACTTAGTTTCCGCTCAGTCTTTCTTCTTTCTTTCTTCATGCTTCTTCCCAGCACTTTAGTTCCTAGTCCTCCTAGATGTTATTTAGATGTGGTGATACTAAGAGGTGCATTATCTCTTTTACACGCTGGTAGAGTAGAGCTGTGAATGTTGACACTACATCTCGCCCTCCCTTCATCTTAAACACACCTCTGGAGTGAAGTTGAACACGGAGACTGGAACCTTAGAGTAATTCCCCTGAACATTTTATCAAATTCATATTCATGAGTTGTCTTGACTCGTCTTTATTTACAGTGTTCATCTATTTTCCCATCCATCTGACTGTCTGTCTTTCTGAGCCTGAGGGAGAATTTTTCATAAGCACTTTCATAGGCCCAGAGAATCACATATTGATTGTGTGATTGCGTATGAATGACTGCATGGAGGCTGTTATCACAGCAACAGAGTAGGAGCATGTTTCATATGGAAACCTGTCTCCATGTACGCTGTCTGTCTATTGAGGACTTAGTTTGTAATATCCTTCAATCACAGTTAGAAATGTTTTTTCCAACTACCCATCATTAGTGCACATAACAGGATTCAATAAAACATATTACCATTTAATTGCCTGCGTTCAGGATAAATGTGCAATTCTAGCATTTAAATAGCAGTAGGAGGCAGCAGGGTTGACACTTAAGCTAGTTGCTAATGACTGTGTTGCCTGAGAATGAAATGGCTTTGGCAGAGCGGGTGGGCAGGCAGGCGGCAGTACAAGCTGTTTGTGTACAGGGCTAGCCAAGGCCTGCTGTATAATTGCTTCAGCATTGTGTGATCTGGCACCAGGAAAGACCACTCCAGTTTACCTGGCCCAGCACCCATTCATCTCAATGTGCTGCAGGCAGATGGGTATTCAAATGGAGCCTGCATGGTGTGGCTGGTGGGAGGGTGGAGGTGAGGGGGTTTAATGAGGATTGGCTAGAACCAGGACTAATCCTAGCAGTCATGTGTTTATTTTGGTTTATATTCAGGTGTGACCTGGTGTACTGTAATAACCAAGCTTAGCTGAGCAATAGGAAAATAACAAAGTATCTGTAGCAATTGAGTGTTGCTGATGCTGAGTGTTTGCGGTGTGTTTCTCCTCAGATCAGATCATTAATGAAGAGATGTGGCCCCATTTGCTCTCATTCTCCTCTAATTACTACTGCCTGATGCTATGCTGCCTGCTAGTCTAATGAAGCAGCATTTCATCATCCAACATGATAGAAGTTGGAGCAAACTTTCTCCCAGCTAAGCACTTTCACTCACTTTCCTCTGAGTAAGAAACTGCAATAATTTCACCACGGTGATTATACACCATACTATCAACTATTATGAGGCATCTAGATTTCCTCTTTGCAGGAAAATACGTTCATTAATTCAACGACCAATCATGAATACGACTGTTTTTTTCTGAGCATGCAGGTTGCTTTACTTCTGGGTGATGACCGGTGCCCGTCCACACCAGTGCATCTGATTTACATACTATTCTCACTGACTGGTATGTCAAAATGCCAATTAAAAATGACTTTATCGTCACAGTAGGTTTATCAACAGTAATCACACAACACATTTGAAATGTGTTGTCATTTTCTATTTCAGCAGCTGGGCAGAACAGCTTTAGAGGCAGCAGCGTGTTAGAGCACGTCAGTAGAGAAGTGTTAATGAAATAGCACCGTCCGCTCTCACAGTACAGCAAACACAGTCGCACATACACAAACAGAGCCACACACACATACACAGTCCACGTTCCGTTCCACATTTAGACTCTAAAAACGTCAGTCTGCGACAGTGACACTCACAGCCGTCTCATTTCTAATCTTACATTTGTCTGTTAAATGGCATATATTATTGTATTATGAAATTCCTTTTCATAATATAAAAATCGGCAGATTTTTATATACATATATATATATATATGTATTTGTAATAATGACAATTACAACAATACAGAATGAACACTTTTATTTTAACTTCAAATAAATAAATAAATTATGAAACATGTTCAATTTGGTTTAAATAATGCAAAAACACAGTGTTGGAGAAGAAAGTAAAAGTGCAATATGTGCCATGTAAAAAAGCTAACGTTTAAGTTCCTTGCTCAGAACATATGAACATATGAAAGCTGGTGGTTCCTTTTAACATGAGTCTTCAATATTCCCAGTTAAGAGGTTTTTATATATATAGATATATATATATATATATATAAAGAAAATTAAGGGGTGGATCAGCTTAATATTGCTGAAAGAATGTTGCTTCCAATGTAATTGTCTGCATCATTTCCAATCCCCCATATTTTTGGGGTAAATATATATATCCATACACACATGCATACATACAGTGGGGAGAACAAGTATTTGATACACTGCCGATTTTGCAGGTTTTCCTACTTACAAAGCATGTAGAGGTCTGTAATTTTTATCATAGGTACACTTCAACTGTTAGAGGCGGAATCTAAAACAAAATTCCAGAAAATCACATTGTATGATTTTTAAGTAATTAATTTGCATTTTATTGCATGACATAAGTATTTGATCACCTATAATCATAATATAATTATTATATTATTGATTGATTGACTATGGCTTTTCAAATCACCCAGTATTGCTATCTGTAGCGTTAGTTCTAGGCAAATGTTGCAATTCTTCAGCCATTCCTGGAGCTGTGACCAAAAACGAGCTACATATGGACAATACCTAAATAAATGATCTAATGACTCTGCCTCCTCACAGCAGAATCTGAAGAGCTGGGAAGATTGTATCCCCCATATATATAACATTATATTAGTTGCAAAAATTTTGTATAGTAATTTAAATTGAAAAATTCGACGTTTTGAATCCGGCGTTGTTTTGCGTATCAATTCATAAACCATGTGCCATGGAATGGGTACATCGAAAATCTCTTCCCAACTATTTTGCAATMTATATGGCACAGCTGTCAGTTTTTTGGTCCTTAAATGAAATTGGTATATGTTTTTATTTATCACACTTTTCTTTAACCATTTATGTTCTTTAATACAGGGCCGACATACAAGTTCCTTACTTTTTTCCCCTTCTACTTGCCTCTTCCATTTTTGTGGTAATGCTGCAATGAATTGGTTGTATTTTGGGGAGAGCAGACATTTCCATATGTCTGTGTTAGCTGCATGTGTGACAACTCCACCAGTCCTATTTATGATATCATTCAAAAATTATAAAATTAAAATTATACCTTTTGTAAAGATTTCTTCGATAAATACAGTTTTTTTATCAATTASTATATTTGAATTTAACCACAATATTTGTTGTACTATTTGTTCCGTCCTTTCATGTGGATTAAACTGAAATTGCAACCAACTTTCTAAGGCTTGTTTAAAAAATAAGGATATTTTGGAGATTATTTCCTTTTCAAACAACCGAAAGTGAGCAGGTGTAATCTGAATAAAGGGGAAAAGGCCCTTCTTGAATATAGGATGAGACATTCGTACCAATTMACTAGAGAACCAGTTTGGATTTAAGTATAACTTTTGTATGACTGATGCCTTTAGTGAGAGGTCTAATGCTTTAATATTTAATAATTTCTGCCCTCAGAATTCATATTCGTTATATAAATAGGCCCTTTTAATTTTATCTGGCTTGCCGTTCCAAATAAAATTGAATATTTTTTGTTCATATAATTTAAAAAGCAGGTCACTAGGTGTAGGCAAAACCATAAGCAAATAGGCAAACTGTGACATAACTAAAGAGTTAATCAGGGTGATTTTTCCACAAATAGACAGGTATTTTCCTTTCCATGGTAGCAAGATCTTATCTATTTTTGCTAACTTCCTATAAAAATGTATTGGAGTGAGATAATTTCTTTCTTTTGGGATTTGTATACCGAGTATGTCCACATCTCCGTCAGACCATTTAATTGGTAAACTACATGGTAATGTAAAATGTGCATTTTTTAGTGATCCAATACGTAATATGGTACATTTATCATAATTTGGTTTTAATCCAGAGAGGATAGCAAAAGTATCTAGATCCTCTATGAGGCTGTGGAGGGATTGTGGTTTTAATAGAAAACATGAATCATCAGCGTACAATGACACCTTAGTTTTTAAGCCACGGATTTCTAATCCCTTAATATTTTTGTTTGATCTAATCTTAACAGCTAACATTTCGATGGCAATAATAAATAGATATGCCGATAGTGGACAACCTTGTTTTACTCCTCTAGATAGTTTTAAACTTTCTGAGATGTAGCCATTATTTACTATTTTACACCTAGGGTTACTATACATAACTTTAACCCATTTTATAAGAGATTCCCCAAAATTGAAATATTCCAGGTATTTCTATATAAACTCCAGTCGTACTTTATCAAAAGCCTTTTCAAAATCATTTATGAAAACCAGGCCTGGTGTCCCCGATATTTCATAGTGTTCTATTGTTTCCAGTACTAGTAGTAGTAATAATAAGTAGTAGTAGTAGTAATAAGTTTCAGTTAGTGGAGATGGAGGAGACTGAAACGAAAACATATTCTTAAAGTACTTTACTTCCTCTTTCAAAATATAATTTGGTGAATCATGCGTGACTCCATCATTTGTAACAAGTTTTAATACATTTTTTTTGGTAGCATTTCTATATTGAAGATTGAAAAAGAATTTGGTGCATTTATCCCCATATTCCATCCAGTTCGCTTTATTTTTATAATATATTGCACTGGATCTCTCTTGAATAAGTTCCTCCATTTCTTTTTGTTTTTCCTCTAACTTATTCTGTGCCTCTATGGTACCGTTTTTATTGCTATCTAACTGTACTGTTAGTCCTTCAATTTCCTTTGTTAATATGGACTCTTTTGATCTAAATTGCTTTTGTTTTATAGATGAGTACTGAATTGCATTGCCTCTAAAGGCACATTTAAAAGTGTCCCATACAATAAGGGGATCTGCTGTACCTATGTTATGTCTGAAAAAGTCAGTTATAAATTCTTCTGTCCTAGTTCTAAACAATTTATCATCTAGTAGGCTTTGATTAAATTTCCAATATCCTCGCCCACGTGGAAATTCTGTAAGAGTAATATATATGCGAATTYTGTGATGATCCGGCCGCATTTTGTCCCCTATCAACACTTTTTTAACTTTTGGTGCCAGAGAGAATGGTATAAGAAAGTAGTCAAGACGACTAGCTTGATTAAGCCTCCGCCATGTATATCTCACTAGGTCAGGGTATTTAAGTCTCCATATATCCACTAGTACCAATATATCCATGACATTCATGATTTCCTTAAGTGCCTGAGGGTGATAGTTTGTAGTGTGATTTCCTTTCCGGTCCATAGAGGTATTTAAGACCGTATTAAAATCTCCCACCTTAATAATAGAGTCTAGTGTTGCGTGTAGAGTTGATAAAATCGTATATATATTTTCAAAGAAGCTTGGATCATCATTATTCGGACCGTATAGGTTAATAAGCCATATCTGTTTATTGTTCAATAACATATTTAAAATAATCCATCTACCTTGAGGATCTGTTTGGACAATTTACACATTTGGATCAACATTTTTGTAAATTAAAACCATCACCCCTTTTGAATTTCTTTTCCCATGGGAGAAATATATTTCGCCCCCCCCCCCCCAGTTATTTTTCCACAACTTCATCTAAAACTGTTGAATGGGTTTCCTGTAAACAATAGATATTATATTCCTTCTCTTTTAGCCAGGTAAATACTGATTGTCTTTTCTTATTATCTGCTAGGCCATTTGTCACGTTCTGACCATAGTTCTTTTGTATTTTCTTTGTTTTAGTGTGGTCAGGGTGTGAGTTGGGTGGGTATGATCTATGTTTTCTGTTTCTATGTGGGGTTTCTCATTTGGCCTGATATGGTTCTCAATCAGAGGCAGGTGTTAGTCATTGTCTCTGATTGGGAACCATATTTAGGTAGCCTGTGTTCTATTGTGTTTTGTGGGTGGTTGTCTTCAGTCTTTGTGTGTCTGCACCAGATAGAACTGTTTCGGTTTTCACGTTTGTTGTTTTTGTATTTTGAGTGTTCACCTTTATTAAAGTAAGATGAACAATTACCACGCTGCGCATTGGTCCTCCGATCCTTCTAACTTATCCTCCTCAGACGAGGAAGACGACAGCCATTACAGCATTACAATTGTAACTGGCTATACTTATTTCACCACTTACCATAATGAGACACAACTTTCAATTCTTTTTATCAAAATATATGTTTGTAAACGTACCATTAAAAAGTAACATGATGATTGAGTGTCTATGTAGCTGTACCATGATATTTGCATTTCTACTAAGTAAACCTCCAATTGGTCCCTACTATTCCACCCGCTAAAAGCCCTCCTCATCCCGAGTTGGGTTGTCATCCCAATGCCCGGCAGACCACCCTCGACCCCCTGTATCCCATAGCCCTGAACCGACTGGGATCCATCCTTTGAAAAGAGCACACAGTGCCATTTACCGAATTGAAGTAGATCAACTGCCAAATGCATTTCCATCGCCCTCACCTCCACCCGTATTGACCATATTCCCAAGCATCTCCATGCAGTCCGACTTTGATTTTGTGCCACTAGGGTCACAATAATATACCCCCTCTCTGAATGTCCGAGTGTGACCCKCTCCCCATGGGTTACTGCAGCTAGTGTTGCCAGCACTGCCACTGCCTGGGTGGGGGCACCCCACCGGAATCCCCACCGGCTAGGTACAAGGTCGTCAAGGTTCTCATTAGCAGCTTTGAGAATTTCTTTGTGTAGTATGCTCTCCCTTTAGGGGGCTTTGGCTTTGCAMGACCAACCCTGCCAAGRAGGCRCAGAATCTMGAGGGGGCAYTGCTGCTCTTGGTCTCTGACCTCATTTTGGCTGCATACAGACCGCTMACAGCAGGCACATAAAACAGTTAGGGACTTCTCCTTAGTATCTGSGTCATTCAGGTGGGTGTCTAGGGTATAGGGTCATGGACCGTACCATTAAAATAGGATCATAAATAAATAATTAGATATCATTTATTTTAAAAATGTAGTTCCCCATGGTAGGACAATAATAAATTGAATGTATCATTTATTTTAAAACTGTTCCACCATGATAGGACAATAAATAAATAAGATGTATAATTCGTTATAAAAGTATATCCATCATCTGAACAACATTGAAAGCCCTCATACCCCGGCTCACAGCAATACATTGGCTCTGGGATATGCAACCATTTCATTACTCACTCACTCAACTCTCCAAACATAACAAATAAAAATAAACACACACCACACCATCCACACATACTGTGCCTTCTGTTTACTTAGTTTTTATCTTCACTATGTTGAATTAGTGCTTGTGTGTTCAATTAGTTATATGTGAAGATATATAGAAAAGCTATATTTTTTATTGTATTGTTACAATCCATAACCGGGCTAGAATTGTGTTTATTTTCCTCATCTATGAGAACTTTGTAATTTTTTAAATAACCATGGAGTAGTCTTTGTGTCTCTGAACAACTGGTTATCAATATATAGTTTATCAACGACGAGAGCTACTCGTTTCMCTTTTAATCTATTTTCTTTGAAAATTGGATACAGAACTTTGCGCCGTTCTGCAATTTCCTTCGGAAACTGATCATTCATGCCAATTTTGGTCCCAGCAAGTCTTTTACCCAGGCTTTTAACCATTATTTTATCTTTAAATGAAGCAAGTTTGACAACGATTGGGCATTCATACCTTTGGCCTCTCTGTCCGAATCGGTGTACACGTTCAAGTTGGATTTTGTCGATAACTTCGCGTGGGATCTGAAGCGCTGTAAGGAGGAACTCTAACTACAGATTCAGGAACCTCCCCTTCTTTCTCCTGGATACCTGTAAGTACCAGATACTCTCTCATGGATCTAGTTTGTATGTCCAGTAAGGCTTCCCTCAGAACAGTGTTCTCCTTTTTAATTTCATTCATTTCGGTTTCTATCTTATTGACTGTCCCTTTTAGCTTGTGTGTTTCCTTCTCCAATGTCACAGCTTTTTCATCACTCATCTCGAGGCTTGCCTTCAACTCTTTTATATCCTTACTAACTAATTCAAGTATACCCAGTTTGTCATTTATTCATTTTAACAGATCAGTTTCGACTTTTACCGTTCCCGGTGGTGAAAATATTAAGTCGTCTGTGTCTGTAGAAGAGTCACGTTTCCGTTTTGAAATCGGTTCCCCTGTCTTACCCTCTGTCATGTTTGGGTGTTGCTTGTTTTTGTAATATTTGTCGATAAATGTCTCTAGTCTTAAGATTTGTTTTGTGTTATTATCCAGATTGAAGGTTATCACCCACCAGATTATGTAGTGCTAATATTTTAGTCTAACTTGCCGATATTGAATATTACGTTTTATCTTGAGGTGCTCTACATAACTTCGTTCAGTCCGCCATTACCTTTACGTCCGCTGTCACGTCCGCCACCTTTACGCCCACCACGTCCGCAGTTCTAAAGAAGTTTTATGTTGTAGTTATTATAGGACTATTTCTCTCTATACCATTTGTATTTCATATACCTTTGTCTATTGGATGTTCTAATAGGTACTTTAGTATTGCCAGCCTAATCTCGGGAGTTGATAGGCTTGAAGTCATAAACTGCGCTGTGCTTCAAGCATTGCGAAGAGCTGCTGGCAAACGCAGTAAAGTGCTGTTTGAATGAATGCTTATGAGCCTGCTGCTGCCTACCACCGCTCAGTCAGACTGCTCTATCAAATATCAAATCATAGACTTAATTATAATATAATAAACACACAGAAATACGAGCCTTTGGTCATTAATATGGTAAAATCTGGAAACTATCATTTCGAAAACAAAACGTTTATTCTTTCAGTGAAATATGGAACCATTCCGTATTTTATAGAACGGGTGGCAATCATAAGTCTAAATATTGCTGTTACATTGCACAACCTTCAATGTTATGTCATAATTATGTACAATTCTGGCAAATGAATTACAGTCTTTGTTAGGAAGAAATGGTCTTCACAGTTCGCAAKGAGCCAGGCGGCCCAAACTGCTGCATATACCCTGACTCTGCTTACACWGAACGCAAGAGAAGTGACAAAATTTCCCTAGTTAATATTGCCTGCTAACATGAATTTCTTTTAACTAAATATGCAGGTTTAAAAATATATACTCGTGTATTAATTTTAAGAAAGGCATTGATGTTTATGGTTAGGTATATTCGTGCAATGATTGTGATTTTTTCGCGAATGTGCTTTTGTTAAATCATCACCCGTTTGGCGAAGTAGGCTGTGATTCAATGCTAAATTAACAGGCACCGCATTGATTATTTGCAACGCAGGACAAGCTAGTTAAATTAGTAATATCATCAGCCATGTGTAGTTGACTAGTGATTATGTTAAGATTGATGGTTTTTTATAAGATAAGTTTAATGCTTGCTAGCTACTTACCTTGGCTCCTTGCTGCACTCGCGTAACAGGTAGTCAGCCTGCCACGCAGTCTCCTTGTGGAGTGTAATGTAATCGGCCATAATCGGCGTCCAAAAATACCGATTACCGATTGTTATTAAAACTTGAAATCGGCCCTAATTAATCTGCCATGCCGATTAATCGGTCGACCTCTAGTCTGAATATCCATGGCCTGTATATAACAACCTTTAAGCAGCGTGGTCGAAGCTCTTGGAAATCGTCATGAAGGCTTTATTGAAGCTTTGTTCCTCATCTCCTCTCGTTCTGCCAAAACACTGAGCTGTTCTCTCTCCTAATGGTCCTGAGAAATGTTCAACATCACCCTGGCATTCCTCAGACAGCAGACAGAAAAACTCACACTGCTGCGTTCACAGTTGCAAATGTTTCTGCATCTGCTGCTGAATGATGTGCTCTATCACCGGCAGTGCAATCTGTGGCGTGTGTTTTTAAAGATGTGGTGCTCTTAAACATACATCTGATTAGTGGTATAACTTATTCATGTGATCAGAGAGTTAAGTAGAATAAAGTGCAGAGAACATCACAGTGTAAAGTGTCATCACAGTTAAGGTGATGGATTGAAACAGTGTTGCAGTAGAGTGAGGGATCTTCTCCAGTGATGAGGGCTGTCATGTTGTCGTTATCTCTGACGTTGTTTGTTGTGTTCTCCTGGCGTGGCTCAGACGCTGTTTATTTCAGAGAGAGGGTTTTTATGCAAATGAGATGTTGAGCGAAGATCATTTCGTGTGATTTAACACAATGTGTGTGTGTGTGTGTGTGTGTGTGTGTGTGTGTGTGTGTGTGTGTGTGTGTGTGTGTGTGTGTGTGTGTGGTGTGTGTGTGTGTGTGTGTGTGTGTGTGTGTGTGTGTGTGCTGTGTGATGTGTGTGAGCGTAAGATTTAAATGGGGTGGTTAAAAGGCTCTCGATGGGGTCATATCCATGCATGGTGGAAGAGGAAGTTGGGGTCGAGTCACAACAACATCTTCATAAACCTTATTAGTATTCATGAACTTTGTGTTTGGTGCCATTAGGAGATCCAGCACAGCTGCCGCGCAAATCGACATCCTCTTCGACGCGCGTTGACGGTTTTAAACGTAAAGACGGAGCCTGACTTTTTCCCGTATTGTTTTTCTTTTATGCTCCCGTTATATTTTAAGATAATTAACCAGCAGATAATGAAGGCTTTTTAAGGGGAGAGGAGAGGGGCTTCTCTGTTTCTGCAGCAGTTTAGAGACGAGGAGTAGAGGGCTAGCTTAGGAGGCCTGAGAAGAACCATACGTTGACTTAAGTTCCCTTTATCTTGCATGAAAGCATACGCATACACTGCACTATTGCACTTCAGGATTATATATTTGTATTGAATGCTGACTTGAAAATAATATTGATGGTAGCATCAAGTAATGGTTGGGGCAATTTCCATCTATTCAGTCTGTCGGCCAAGAGATCTCTGTCCCTGGACATCCTAATTTCTCAGTCCATGGGTTGCCTTTGTTTGTCCGTGGTGCCAGCCAGGCTATGTCTCCCTGTCTCTGGCTGGTCGGCCCATAAAAGCCCTGTTTTACTGTCTATCTCTGGCTTTGTTGCGCTGGGTTGTGTGGGTTACTGTTCTTGATGATGATTTAGTGTGAGAACTGCGCTCTCTGTCTCTGTCCTCTGTCTCTCTCTTCTTCTGCATCTCTGTCTCTCTCTCATTCAATTTCATCTTAAGGACTTTATTGGCATGAGAAACATACAGTTAAAGTCAGAAGTTTACATACACTTAGGTTGGAGTCATTAAAACCTTGTTTTTCAACCACTCCACAAATTTCTTGTTAGCAAACTATAAGGTTTTGGCAAGTCGGTTAGGACATCTACTTTGCATGACACAAAATCATTTTCCACAATTGTTTACAGACAGATTTATTTCACTTATAATTCACAGTATCAAAATTCCAGGGGTCAGAAGTTTACATACACTAAATTGGCTGTGCCTTTAATCAGCTTGGAACATTCCAGAAAATGAAAGCGTCAATGGCTTTATAAGACCTTCTGATAGGCTATTGACAATAATTTGATGTCATTGGAGGTGTACCTGTGAATGTATTTCAAGGCCCTACCTTTCAATCAGTGCCTCTTTGTTGACATCAATGGGAAAATTCTAAAGAAATCAGCCCAAGACCTCAGAAAAAACAATTGTAGACCTCCACAAGTCTGGTTCATCTTGGGAGCAATTTCCAAATGCCTGAAGGTACCACGTTCATCGTGCTTACAAATAATAGTACGCAGTATAAACACCATGGACCACGCAGCCGTTTCATACCGCTCAGGAAGGAGTTGCGATTGTCTCCTAGAGATGAACGTACTTGGGTGCGAAAAGTGCAAACTCAATCCCAGAACAACAGCAAAGCAGACCATGTGAAAGATGCTGGAGGAAACAGGTACAAAGTCTATAATCCACGTAAAACGAGTCCTATATCGACATAACGTCAAAGGCCGCTCAGACAGAGAGAAGCCACTGCTCCAAAACCCGCGCATAAAAAAGCCAGACTTACGGTGTTGCTACTGCACATAGGGACAAAGAAAAGTACTTCTTTTGTCGAAATGTCCTTTGGTCTGATGAAACAAAATAGAACTGTTTGGCCATAATGACCATTGTTATGTTTGGAGGAAAAAGGGGGAAGCTTGCGCAAGCCGAAGAACACCATCCCAACCGCGAAGCACAGGGGTGGCAGCATCATGTGTGTGGGGGTTGCCTTGCAGGAGGGACTGTGTTGCACTTCACAAAATAGATGGCATCATGAGGTAGGAAAATTATGTGGCTATATTGAGCATTATCTCAGACATCAGTCAGGAAGTTAAAGCTTGGTCGGCAAATGGGTTCTTCCAATGGACAATGTCCCAAGCATTACTTCCAAAGTTGTGGCAAATGGCCTAAGGACAACAAAGTCAGGTATTGGAGTGGCCATACACAAAGCCTGAGCCTCAATCCTATAGACAATTTGTGGGCAGAACTGAAAAGTGTGTTGGCGAGCAAGGAGGCGCTGACAAACCTGACTCAATTACAAACCAGCTCTGTCAGGAGGAATGGGCCCAATTCAGACCAACTTATTGTGGGAAGCTTGTGGAAGGCTACCCGAAACGTTTGACCCAAGTTAAACTATTTAAAGGCAATGCTACCAAATACTAATTGAGTGTATGTAAACTTCTGAAATAAAAGCTGAAATAAATAATTCTCTCTACTATTATTCTGACATTTCACATTCTTAAAATAAAGTGGTGATCCTAATTGACCTAAGACAGGGAATTTTTACTCGGATTAAATGTCAGGAATTGTGAAAAACTGAGTTTAAATGTATTTGGCTAAGGTGTATGTAAACTTCTGACTTCAACTGTATAACATTGCCAAATCAAGTGAGGTTGATTATAAACAAAAGTTAAATAAACAATAAAAATTAACAGTAAACATTACGCTAACAGAAGTTCCAAAAGAATAAAGACATTACAAATGTCATATTATGTATATATACAATGTTGTAACGATGTGCAAATGATTAAAGTACAAAAGAGAAAATAAATAAGCATAAATATGGGTTGTATTTACAATGATGTTTGTTCTTCACTGGTTGCCCTTTTGAAGTGGCAACAGGTCACACATCTTGCTGCTGTGATTGCATACTGTGGTATTTCACCCAGTATATATGAGAGTTTATCAAAATTAGGTTTGTTTTCAAATTCTTTGGATCTGTGTAATCTGAAGGAAATATGTCTCTCTAATATGGTCATACAGTTGGCAGGTTAGGAATTGCAGCTCAGTTTCCACCTCATTTTGTGGGCAGTTTGCACATAGCCTGTCTTCTCTTGAGAGCCAGGTTTGCCTTCGGCGGACTTTCTCAATAGCAAGGCTATGCTGACTGAGTCTGTACATAGTCAAATATTTCCTTAATTGTGAGTCAGTCACAGTGGTCAGGTATTCTGCCAATGTGTACTCTTTGTTTAGGGCCAAATAGCATTCTAGATTGCTCAGTTTTGTTGTAAATTCTTTCCAATGTGTCAAGGAATTATCTTTTTGTTTTCTCATGATTTGGTTGGGTCTAATTGTGTTGCTACCCTAGGGCTCTGTGGGGTCTGTTTGTGTTTGTGAACAGAGCCCCAGGACCAGTTTTCTTAGGGGACTCTTCTCTAGGTTCATCTCTCTGTCGGACTCTCTTTCTCTGCCTCTCTCCCTGGGTCTCTCTCTCTCCCTGGGACTCTCTGCTGTAAAGGATGTCTGCTGATAGGTTTACTACTCTGTTAGTTCATTTGGCCAAAGACTGTTTCTCCCCAGCAATAAACATTTCTCTGCGGAGTAGTGAGCTGCGCTGACCTCTGAATGGTCCATAAAACCACAGTGTTGTCGGATCTCAGCCTGCAATAATGTCAATGAGATATTACTCTTGGGGCAGACGTGGTTAACACTGCCTGGACTGTATTGTAGAGACTGGAGTCTCTCTATATTTCCCTGACTCGCTCTTTGTCTCTCTCTCTACCTCTCACTCCCTTTGTCTCTTTACTGTCTCTTCCCCTATTTTCTGTCTTTCTCCATCTCTCTATTTCTCTGTCCTCCTATCTAACACTCTCCATGTTAGAGATTTGTGATACAGCACTTCACACTGTAGTACAACCAAAACCCTCAACTCGATTTAAAAATCCGCTTCAGGTGTGTCAGTAACTTCAGGTCTCAGACAAGGTGACTTCACCTGCAAGGCTAAGCTACAGTAGCTATAGCCAGCTTAACCCCACTACTCTCACACACACACAGTAAACATCCTGTCTGTGTTGTACAGCGAACGGCAGGTCGTGTTGATATGGCTAAATGCCATGTAGAGATTGAGATCTGTGTTGTAATAGCTGAGATTAGATCAGGAACATCAAGGTGAAGGGGGAGGCACGGGGGAGAAACACGGCTCAGAGAGAGATCTCTCAAATGTCAAGATGTAAACACAACAGACAGAGAGCAGAGGCATGTGAGGAGGGGGAGACGGAGAAAGAGAAGAGAGGAAAGGACTCAGCCTCATGTAATCGCAGCTGACGTCTCTCACTCACTGTAACACAAATGAACCCTTCTGCCATCTTAATGAAGATCTGAGGATCTATGATATCATTTTTCTATGGTATCTGAGAGATAGACTCCTCTCAGTCTCAGCAGAGCTATATAACACCACTAGGATGGTGAGTAACTCGGGTGTAGCTAGAGAGGATGTTTGTAATCTCTCACAGGATAGAACACATCCCATGGCTGAAGTTTCAAGTTTTAATGTCATGTGCACAAGTACAGTGAAATGCCTTTCTTGCCAGCTCTAAATCCAACAATGTAGTAATCAATATCAATGTAGTACTAACAATTACATAAGGTAGAACAAAAACACAAGAAATAACATTTCCAATAAAAAGAGCCAGTGCAGTTCCAATAGCATATTTACAAGGTGCAGGGAAACTGGAGTGATACAGGTGTATATGTATATATATAGGGGTAAGTTGACTAGGCATCATGATATATGATAAACAGAGTAGCAACAGAGTATATGATAATTGTATGTGAGTGCGTGTGTGTAGAGTCAGTATAAATGTGTGTGCATGTTAAATGTGTGTGTGAGCAAATTAAGTGAGTGTGTGTGTGTGCGTGACCTCTGCCAAAACCAGCTGTAAGGTGAGCCAGGGGAAGACTTGTTTTGTGTGTGTGTGTGTGTGTGTGTGTGTGTGTGTGTTGGATTGTGCGTAGAGACAGTGAAAAACTAAAAGGGTCAACTCAGATACTCCGTTTGTTAGCTATTTAGTGGTTTTATGGCTTGGAGATAGAAGCTGTTCAGGAGCCTGTTGGTGTCAGACTTGATGCACCGGTACCGGAAGCAGAAGGAACAGTCAATGGCTTCTTTACGACTGCGCGTGTGTGGACCATTTTAAGTCCTTAGTGATGTGGACACAGAGGAACTTGAAGCTCTTGACCCGCTCCACTGCAGCCCCGTCGATGTGGATGGGGGTGTACTCGCCACACCATTTCCTGTAGTCTACCATCAGCTCCTTGGTCTTACTGAAGTTGAGGGAGAGGTTGTTGTCCCGGGCACCACACTGCCTGGTCACTGACCTCCTCCCTATAGACCGTCTCATAGTTGTCGGTGATCAGGCATACCACCGCTATGTCGTCAGAAAACTTGATGATGGTGTGTTGGAGTCGTGCGTGGCTGCAGTCGTGGGTGAACAGTGAGTACAGGAGGTTGCTAGCTACTTCCAGACACAAATGAGAGAACACCTCACTCTGACCATTTTACTCACCCTAGCAGAGCTGGTTAGGCTGTTTCTATGTTATCCAGAGTGTTGGTGACTGCAACTGTGCTGCTGGCAACAATTTAATTCAGCTTTTTTGCTAACGTTTACTGACACCGGCCATATTCAATGGGTGTTGAGCGTTCGTAAATTCATCAGTTATTCTGCTCTCTGGCACACTCAGATGAGAGTGCTCTGAAATTGGAATAGATAGCCAGAACTAATTAACCAGCTACGACGTCTATCAACAGTTGTTGCAGTGACATCATAAAACATAATTTTGTTTAGACATGTAGCTAGCTAGCTAAACAATGAATCATAATCCCAACTCATAACGTTACTACCCTGCATGAATCTGCAGGTAGCTAACCAACCAGGTTCAATGTTAGCTAGCTAACATTAGGCTACAACTAGCAATGGAAATGGCTCTCAGATACAAATAATATTACTACACAGATCATACACGTAACGTTAGCTAGCTAGCTAACAGTACACTTTAACATAAAATGAAAACAACTTTCTGACAAAATTAGAAACGTGTAATATCTGAAAATGTAGCTAGACTCTTACCCGTATACATGGATGGACGCTTCTCTCTCTGTCACAGATGCCATGGTTGCCCTTAGTTTGAAGATGTAATCCGAAGACAGGTGTTTTATACAACATCCTTCTGTGTGTTCTCTTTCCGACTCCGTCTGCATATTTGCAATCAAACGGCAGAATTTTCTCAATTTCCTTAACTATCATACTCTAATTCCACTGATTTCAAAACTCGGTCCTCCAGAAAGTGGATAGCAACACTTATGCAGTTCTACTACGTCTACTACTATCTTTAAAAAAAGCCACGTTAGAAAGGATTACCAACACATACTGACCAGCTAATATTATAAACAGAAGCGCTCATGGCAAACCAATCCAAACTCATCTCTCGGCATGTCCAGCCCACTCATTATCTCAGCCAATCATGGCTAGCTGGAAGGTTGCTGGCTTTTTCCTCGGCTAAACCATCTAGGCTCGTAATGGCATAAAAGTTTGTTATTAAGGCACATGAAAGTTCACATGTTCCAGATAACAACATTTTCAAAAAATTGTTTACGTTTAAACGGTGCTCCTGTGAAGTAGTGACACGCGACATAAGCCTAGTTTCCTGAAACAAGAAACATATTGTCTTTTTGCTCATTTGATGACTCTGCAGAGGTCATAGCCTCAGTGTTAATCTAGGGCTTTTGATTGTTGCATTTCCTAATGAAGCCGGTGACCGAGGTGGTTAGTCTCGGAACATAATATTCCAATCAGCGCTATCAAGCTCCTGTAGCATAATGTCTGATTCTGACGAGTCACGGGTACTTCCTGTTCGAGCTTCTGCATGTAAACAAATACAAATAGTACGGAGTTATGTTCTGATTTGCAAAATGGGGGACGACGGAGGACCTTGTATGCTTGCTTGTGGGTAGAGTAATATTGGTGACGTGTTGATGGGAGTTAGGCATCAGTTGTCTTAATGATGCTGAATTAAAATCGCCGGCAACAAGGAAAGCAGCCTCCAGGTGCAAGTTTTCTTGCTTGTTTATAGCCTCTTACAGTTTTTTAAGTGCCAGCTTGTTATTTTTCTTGTCCTGAGGTGGAATGTGCAGTATACAACAGCTGAAAACTCCCTCGTGAGGTAGGAGGGTCAGGATTTGACCATCAGGTATTCAAACACAGGTGAACAAAGGGTCGATATTTCCACTGTGCTCGAGTCAGCACACCATTTGTTGTTGATGAAGAGGAAAACCTCTACCCCTCTCGCTTTCCCTGACGCCACTGTCCTGTTCGCTCAGTGAATGGAGAATCCATCGAGTTGCATAACCATGGGGGTATCTTATCCGAAAGCCATGTTTCAGAAAAGCAGAGAATATTGCAGTTACGAGAGTCCCTTTGGTAGCAAATCAGTGATTGGAGGTCATCAATCTTATTATCAAGTGACTGAAAGTGACTGAAAGTGATTATTCTTGCCAGGACACTCCTCTCTTGCCTGTGTAACCCCGGCGTCTCCTCTTCAATACCCCAAAAATGGGTCGGAATTYCAGAAAAAGCCCAAGGCAGATGAGTCGAAGTCGAAGTTGCATCTCATTCTTGGAGAGATGTTTCCTAATCCCCTCTGCCCTCTGCCCTCTGCCCTCTGCTCTTGTTCCCTCCCTTTCACAGATCAAACAGGAATGGATGGGTAACCGTACATGTACTGTATCTAGGGAAAGCATGTGAGTTGTTATGTTGTTATTGTAATGCTAGTACCGTAATTTAATCGGACAACTCTTCTTGGCCCTTCTATGGCCAACATGTGGAAAATGACACTATATAATCAATATAATAATGCACTACATGACCAAAAGTATGTGGACACCTGCTCGTCAAACATCTCATTCCAAGGTCTTGGACATTAATATGGAGTTAGTCCCCCTTTTGCTTTTATAACAGTCTCCACTCTTCTGGGAAGGCTTTCCACTAGATGTTGGAACATTGCTGCAGGGACTTGCTTCCATTCAGCCACGAGCATTAGTGAGGTCGGGCACTGATGGGCAATTAGGCCTGGCTCGCAATCTCGACAAACCCTTTCTGTATGGACCTCGCTTTGTGCACGGAGGCATTGTCATGCTGAAACAGGAAAGCTCCTTCCCCAAACTGTTGCCACGAAGTTGAAATCACAGAATCGTGTAGAATGTCATTGTATGCTGTAGCGTTAACATTTCCCTTCACTGGAACTAAGGGGCCTAGTCCGAACCATGAAAAACAGCCCTATACCATTATTCCTCCTCCACCAAACTTTACAGTTGGCACTATGCATTCGGGCACGTAGAGTTCACCTGGTGTCCGCCAAACCCAGATTAATCCGTCGGACTGCCAGCTGGTGAAGCGTGATTCATCACTCCAATGGCGGCGCTTGGCATTTAGCATGGTGATCTTAGGCTTGTATGTGGCTGCTTGGTCATGGAAACCCATTTCATGAAGCTTGTGCTGTGCAGAAATTTGACAAACTGACTTGTTGGAAAGGTGCTATCCTATGACGGTGACACTTGAAATATATTCTATGTAGAGTGGGATGGGGAATGTGACGGTACTGTTGTGTAGTAGTAATATAATCTATGTGGAGCGGGATGGGGAGTGACTATGTTGTTGTATAGTAATATTATATCTATGTGGACGGATGGGAAATGTGACGGGTACTGTTGTAGTAGTAATATAAATCTATGTGGACCGGGATGGGAATGTGACGTACTTTGTTAGTAGTAATATATATCTATTGTGGAGCGGGATGGGGAATGTGACGGTACTGTTGTGTAGTAGTATATAACATCTGGGCGGGATGGGGAATGTGACGCGTACTGTTGTAGTATAGTAGTAATAATCTATGTGGACGGGATGGGAATGTGAGAGGTACTGTTGTGTATGAGTAATATAATCTATTGGACGGATGGGGAATGTGACGTACTGTTGTGTAGTAGTAATAAATCTATGGGACGGCGATGGGGAATGTGATGGTACTGTTTGTAGTAGTAATATAATCTATGTTGGAGCGGGATGGAATGGGATGGTACTGTTGTGTAGTAGGAATATAATCTATGTGAGCGGATGGGAATGTGACGGTACTGTTGTGTATAGTAATATAAATCTATGTGGAGCGGATGGTGAATGTGATGGTACTGTTGTGTAGTAGAATATAATCTATGTGGAGCGGAGGGAATGTTATGTACTGTTGTGTAGTAGTAATATAATCTATGTGAGCGGATGGGAATGTGATGTACTGTGTGTAGTAGTAATATAATCTATGTGGAGCGGATGGGGATGTGCGTACTGTTGTGTAGTAGTAATATAATCTATGTGGAGCGGATGGAATGTGACTGGTAATGTTGTGAGTAATAATATAATCTATGTGGAGCGGCATGGGTGAATGTGATGTAACTAGTTGTTGTAGTAGATATAATCTATGTGGAACGGGATGGTGAATGTGAGTACTTGTTTAGTAGTAATATAATCTATGGAGCGGATGGGGAATGTGACGTACTGTTGTGTATAGGTAATATAATCTATGTGCGAGCGGATCGGGAATGTGACGGTACTGTGTTAGTAGTAATATATCTATGTGGAGCGATGGGAATGTTGATGTACTGTTTGTAGAGTAATATAATCTATGTGGACGGGATGGGGAATGTGACGGTACTGTTGTGTAGTATATATATCTATTGTGAGCGGGATGGGGAATGTGACGGTACTGTTGTTGAGTAGTAATATATAATCTATGTGGAGCGGGATGGTGAATGTGATGGTACTGTTGTGTACGTATAAATATAATCTATTGTGAAGCGGCGATGGAATGTGATGTACTGTTGTTATAGTAATATAATCATGTGAGTGGGATGGGGAATTGTGACGGTACTGTTGTTAGTAGTAATATAATCTATGTGGAGCGGGATGGGGAATGTGACGGTACTGTTTTGATAGGTAGTAATATAATCTATGTAGAGCGGGATGGGAATGTGACGTACTGTGTGTAGTATATAATATGAATGACAATGTGTACACAACAGGCTACACACGGATAGTGAACTAGACCTGTTTCCCTCTTGCCCAGAGAAAAGCAATATGGAGGAAGATTTTTCCATCAGGAAAGTAGATAACTGCTTTTTGTGGAAAAGATCATCTACATATGCAGTTCACCACATGTCAGCTCCACAATATTCAATATTAACACGTTACACACACACACACACCACACACACACACACACACACACACACACACACACACACACACACACACACACACACACACACACACACACACACACACACCACACAACACACACACACCACACACACAACACACACACAACACACACACAATATATCTCAGATACATCCCACCTCCGTAAGCTCATCCCCTGCCTGCATCGCTTACACTTTCTATGATTTCAAGAGCTGAACTATTCTGCAACATTTGTTGATGTGGTTCTGAGAAATGCTGCAGAATTGTGCTCCTCTTGGAATCCGCTGCTCTTCGCCGCCACGAGAAGTCCCGAAGAATACATCGCCCCACCGAGCTAAGAGCACAAAGATACAACCACACACACACACAAACACATACACACACACACAAACACAAACGACAGACACACTCCCACAAACACATATTACACACACACACACACACACACATACTCCCACAAACACATACACACACACACACACACAAACACATTCGACAGACACACTCCCACAAATACATATATACACACACACATACTCCCACAAACACATACACAACACACACCACACACCAAAACCACACATAAGACAACAACCACTCCCACAAATGCATATTTCCACACACACATACTCCCACAAACACATACACACACACATATAGACAGACACACTCCCACAAACACATATATACACACACACATACTCCCACAAACACATACACACACACACATATAGACAGACACACTCGCTGTACATCTGTTCTGGACTATGCCAGAGCTGTCATGCTGCTCTTGCCAGTTCTGGTCCAGTGGGTGGAGAATCCGGTCGGCCAGTTCATCCAGGGCCCAGAGCCCAGCCTCAGAGGTTCTGTAGGTCTATCTTGGTTGTGTTGTGGTTGTGGTGGATGACTTCCAGAGCTCGTTAACCTTGGGAAGCAGGCCCAGATTCAGCGGAGCCCCTGGGCCCACGTTTTAGGGTATGATCCTCACTTAGAACGCCCCCCTCTCTGCCCAATGCTGTCCAGCACACACAAACCATACATGCACACACGCACACACACATGCATTTCCACACTCTGGCTCTCTACCTTCACCATCTCTCTCTCTTTCTCTGTCTGTCTCTCAGAGTCAGGGCTGATGCAGGGTTTTGTGTTATTTTCTGGTCTGATATAGTCAGTGTTACCACAACAACAACAGAGCCTAGGAAATAGTCTTGCCACGATGGAACAGACATGATTCATCCATGTTAACTTTCATTTCAATATTTATTTGATTTATTTTTATTTAACCTTTATTTAACCAGGTAGGCAAGTTGAGAACAAGTTCTCATTTACAATTGCGACCTGGCCAAAATAAAGCAAAGCAGTTCGACACATACAACAACACAGAGTTACGCATGGGGTAAAACAAACATACAGTCAATAATACAGTAGAAAAATAAGTCTATATACAATGTGAGCAAATGAGGTGAGATAAGCGAGGTAAAGGCAAAAAAAAGGCCATGGTGGCGAAGTAAATACAATATAGCAAGTAAAACACTGGAATGGTAGATTTGCAGTGGAAGAATGTGCAAAGTAGAAATAGAAATAATGGGGTGCAAAGGAGCAAAATAAATAAATACAGTAGGGGAAGGGGTAGTTGTTTGGGCTAAATTATAGATGGGCTATGTGCAGGTGCAGTAATCTGTGAGCTGCTCTGACAGCTGGTGCTTAAAGCTAGTGAAGTGTTTCCAGTTTCAGAGATTTTTGTAGTTCGTTCCAGTCATTGGCAGCAGAGAACTGGAAGGAGAGGCGGCCGAAGGAGGAATTGGCTTTGGGGGTGACCAGAGAGATATACCTGCTGGAGCGCGTGCTACAGGTGGGTGCTGCTATGGTGACCAGCGAGCTGAGATAAGGTGGGACTTTACCTAGCAGGGTCTTGTAGATGACCTGGAGCCAGTGGGTTTGGCGACGAGTACGAAGCGAGGGCGTACAGGTCGCAGTGGTGGGTAGTATATGGGGCTTTGGTGACAAAACGGATGGCACTGTGATAGACTGCATCCAATTTATTGAGTAGGGTATTGGAGGCTATTTTGTAAATGACATCGCCGAAGTCGAGGATCAGTAGGATGGTCAGTTTTACGAGGGTATGTTTGGCAGCATGAGTGAAGCTTTGTTGCGAAATAGGAAGCCAATTCTAGATTTAACTTTGGGTTGGAGATGTTTGATGTGAGTCTGGAAGGAGAGTTTACAGTCTAACCAGACACCTAGGTATTTGTAGTTGTCCAAATATTCTATGTAGTGATGTTGGACGGGCGGGCAGATGCAGGCAGCGATCGGTTGAATAGCATGCATTTAGTTTTACTTGTATTTAAGAGCAGTTGGAGGCCACGGAACGAGAGTTGTATGGCATTGAAGCTCGTCTGGAGGGTTGTTAACACAGTGTCCAAAGAAGGGGGCCAGAAGTATTACCGAATGTGTCGTCTGCGTAGAGGTGGATCAAGAACTCAACCAGCAGCCAAGAGCGACATCATGATGTATACAGAGAAGAGAGTCGGTTCCAAGAATTGACCCCTGTGGCACCCCCATAGAGACTGACCGAGGGCCCGGACAACAGCCCTCCGATTTGACCACACTGAACTCTATCAGAGAAGTAGTTAGTGAAACCAGGAGAGAGCAATCATTGGAGAAACCAAGCTATTGAGTCGCCCATGAGGATGTGGTGATTGACAGAGTCGAAAGCCTTGGCCCAAGGTCAATGAATAGCTGCCACGTATTGTTTCTTATCGATGGCAGTTAAGATATCCATTAGGACCTTGAGCGTGAACTGAGGCTGCATCCATGACCCAGCCTCTTGAAACCAGACGCATAGCGGAGAAGGGCAGTGGGATTCGAAATGGTCGGTAATCTGTTTGTTACTTGGCCTTTCCGAAGGACCTTTAGAAAGGCAGGGTAGGATAATATAGGTCTGTAAGCAGTTCTGGGTCAAGAGTTCCCCCCCCCCCCTTGAAGAGGGGGATGACCGCAGCTGCTTTCAAGTCGTTTGGGAATGCTCAGATGACAACGAAAGAGAGTTGAACAGGCTAGTAATAGGGGTTGCAACAATTTCGGCAGATCATTTTAGAAAGGGTCCAGATTGTCTAGCCCGGCTGATTTGTAGGGGTCCAGATTTTGCAGCTCTTTCAGAAATATCAGTCATTACTTTGTGTTGATAGTTGTCTTGTATTGTAAACTCAGCAAAAAAAGAAACGTCCCTTTTTCAGGACCCTGTCTTTCAAAGATAATTCGTAAAAATCCAAATAACTTCACAGATCTTCATTGTAAAGGGTTTCCCATGCTTGTTCAATGAACCATGAACAATTAATGAACATACACCTGTGGAACGGTCGTTAAGACACTAACAGCTTACAGACGGTAGGCAATTAAGGTCACAGTTATGAAAACTTACGACACTAAAAGAGGCCTTTCTACTGACTCTAAAAAACACCAAAAAGAAAGATGCCCAGGGTCCCTGCTCATCTGCGTGAACGTGCCTTAGGCATGCTGTAAGGAGGCATGAGGACTGCAGATGTGGCCAGGGCAATAAATTGCAATGTTTGTACTGTGAGACACCTAAGACAGCGCTACAGGGAGACAGCACAGACAGCTAATCGTCCTCGCAGTGGCAGACCACGTGTAACAACACCTGCACAGGATCGGTACATCTGAACATCACACCTGCGGGACAGGTACAGGATGGCAACAACAACTGCCCGAGTTACACTAGGAACGCACAATCCCTCCATCAGTGCTCAGACTGTCCGCAATAGGCTGAGAGAGGCTGCACTGAGGGCTTGTAGGCCTGTTGTAAGGCAGGTGCTCACCAGACATCACTGGCAACAACGTCACCTATGGGCACAAACCCACCGTCGCTGGACCAGACAGGTCTGGCAAAAGTGCTCTTCACTGACGAGTTGCGGTTTTGTCTCACCAGGGGTGATGGTCGGATTTGCGTTTATCGGTTATCGAATGAGTGTTACGCCGAGGCCTGTACTCTGGAGCAGGATCGATTTGGAGGTGGAGTGTCCGTCATGGTCTGGGGCAGTGTGTCACAGCATCGTCGGACTGAGCTTGTTGTCATTGCAGGTAATGTCAACACTGTGCGTTACTGGGAAGACATCCTCCTCCCTCATGTGGTACCCTTCCTGCAGGCTCATCCTGACATGACCCTCCAGCATGACAATGCCACCAGCCATACTGCTCGTTCTGTGTGTGATTTCCTGCAAGACAGGAATGTCAGTGTTGTGCCATGGATGGCGAAGAGCCCGGATCTCAATTCCATTGAGCACATCTGGGACCTGTTGGGTCGGAGGGTTAGGGCTAGGGCCATTCCCCCCAGAAATGTCTGTGAACTTACAAGTGCCTTGGTGGAAGAGTGGGGTAACATCTCACAGCAAGAACTGGCAAATCTGGTGCAGTCCATGAGGAGGAGATGCACTGCAGTACTTAATGCAGCTGGTGGCCACACTAGATTCTAACTGTTACTTTTGATTTTGACCTCCCCTTTGTTCAGGGACACATTATTCCATTTCTGTTAGTAACGTGTCTGTGGAAATTGTTCAGTTTATGTCTCAGTTGTTGAATCTTGTTATGTTCATACAAATATTTACACATTATGTGGTTATGTGGTTAATCAAATACCTATGTTATGCATTTAGCAGTCTTTTCAATTCTGGAGAGCTCATTCTAATGCAGCCGGCTGCAAGATTTTAGTACCTGTGTTGTTGTTGTCGTTAATGTTGTTTTATTGGTCCTTTTTAGCAGGAGACCTTGGCCTATGTGTGCATGTGCATGCGTGCGTGTGTGTTCGTGTGTGTGTGTCTCTTCCCTCAGCTGTTTGAGGGTCAGACAGAAGTGTCATTAGTTGACCATTTAAAACAGTTCTGCTGGGGGAATAACTGAGTGACAGTGTGTGAATCAAGGCCATGTATAAAGCCATGTATATTCAGACACCCAGGTTTATGCACGCGCCAATCCTTGGGCCCGTGGGCCAGGGGGTGTCACTCATCATATTGATACTGCAGCTATGTTCTGTGTTGGTGGAAGGGGCTTCTGCATTGTTTGTGTGGGTGTGTGGTGTGTGTGTGTGTGTGGTGTGTGTGTGTGTGTGTGTGTGTGTGTGTGTGTGTGTGTGTGTGTGTGTGTGTGTGTGTGTGTGTGTGTGTGTGGTGTGTGGTGTGTGTGTGTGGTGTGTGTGTGTGTGTGTGTGTGTGTGTGGATGTCCTAATTAATCCTTTGATATGCGTGGGTGTGGTTTCAGGGCTCCTGTAGGTATATTTTATCGAGAAGGAGAAATGGAAAGACTCCACACACGCACACAAACACACACAAACACACACATCAAGGCCTCAGTACTTCAAGGTGAAGCCCTCAGATTGCTCAGCCCTGTGTTACCTTGTTAATCGATGGGCACTCTGACAACCCAGAAGTGGAATTCTCCTTGACTGCGTACCCGGGGATGGAGTGCGTGGTGCGTGTGTGTGTGTGTGTGTGTGTGTGTGTGTGTGTGTGTGTGTGTGTGTGTGGTGTGGGTGTGTGTGTGTGTGTGTGTGGTGTGTGTGTGTGTGTGTGTGTGTGTGTGTGGTGTGTGGGTGTTGTTTTGTGCGTGCGTGCGTGTGGTACATCGGTTAAAGGCTGAGAGGGATTTGAAAGGCCATTTGTCCCTGAGGCATACAGGCTTTAGGATCGGACTGCAGGGTGAGAGGGAGGACAGAGTGTAGAGAGAAGAAAGGGAGAGAATAGAGGGGAGCTTTTTTCTCATTATCCTTTCAATGTACTTCATTTTCCTAGTCTTTCTGGATTTAAATCAGTAGAGATTAATTTCATCAGGTCAACAGATTGAGTTTACTTGTCTAAGCTATTGTCCATTGACTGTGTAACAAATGTTCTGCCATTTGATGTCATCTTTCTTTTTCTTTGGGTGAATTTGCTATATCTGTGTCTGGTATCCTGCCATATACAGTATAACATATCTGTGTCTGTTATCCTGCCATATACAGTATAACCATATATCTGTGTCTGTTACCTTCCATAAACAGTATAACATATATCTGTGTCTGTTACCTGGCAATATACGGTATAACCATATATCTGTGTTGGTATCCTGCATATCACAGTATCAAATATACTCTGTGTCTGTTATCCTGCATCATATACAGTATAACATATATCTGTGTCTGTTATCCTCGCTATACTAAGTATAACCATATATCGTGTGTCTGTTATCCCTGCCATATAGAGTATAACCATATATATGTGTCTGTTATCCTGCCATATAGAGTATACCATATATCTCTGTCTGTTATACTGCCATATAGAATATAACCATATCTCTGTGTCTGTTATCCTGCCATATACAGTATAACCATATATCTGTGTCTGTTATCCTGCCATAAACAGTATAACCAATATATCTGTGTCTGTTATCCTGCAATATACAGTATAACCATATATCTGTGTGGTAATCCTGCATATACAGTATAAGACATATATCTGTGTCTGTTATCCTGCCATATACAGTATAACCATAATTATGGATTGTGTCTGTTATCCTGCTATATACAGTATAACCATATATCTGTGTCTGTTATCCTGCCATAATGAGTATAACCATATATCTGTGTCTGTTATCCTGCCATATAGAGTATAACCATATATGGTGTCTGTTATCCTGCCATATACAGTATAACATATAATAATGTGGCCTGTTATCCTGCCATATAGAGTATAACCTATATATTGTAACAGCTTTCTTCTGGGATGAAGGAGAGGAACAAATGCAGCGCGGGCTAGTGTTCAACATGATTATAATAGAAGAAAGACAATAACGTGAACATATAAAATACAAAATAACAAATGTGAAAACCGAGACAGTCCTATCTGGTGCAGAACACAAAGACAGAAGACAGGAACCAATCACCACAAAATCCCAAACAAAACAAGCCTTCTATATATGATCTCAACAGGGACAACGATTGACAGCTGCCTCTGATTGAGAACCATATTAGGCTGGACACAGAAACAGACAAACTAGACACACAACATAGAATTCCCACCCAGCTCACGTCCTGACAACACTAAACAAGCAAAACACATAAGAATCTCTGCTCAGGACGTTACATATATGTGTCTGTTATCCTGCCATATAGAGTATAACCATATATCTGTCTGTTATCCTGCCATATAGAGTATAACCATATGTATGTGTCTGTTATCCTGCCATATAGAGTATAACCATAATATCTGTGTCTGTTATCCTGCCATATAGAGTATAACCATAATATCTTGTTGTTTATCTGCATAAGAGTATAACCATATCTCTCTGTCTGTTATACTGCATATGAGAGTATAACCATATCTCTTGTCTGTTATACTGCCATATAGAATATAACATATCTCTGTGTTGTTATCCTGCATATACAGTATTACATATCTCTGTGTCTGTTATCCTGCCATATAGAGTATAACCATATATCTGTGGTCTGTTATCCTGCATATACAGTATAACATATATCTGTGTCTGTTATCCCTGTCATACACAGTTATACCATGTACTGTGTTGTTATCTGCCATATAAGAGTATAACCATATCTCTCTGTCTGTTGTCCTGCACATATACAGTAAACCATATCTCTGTGTCTGTTATCCTGCATATACAGTCTAACCATATCTCTGCATCTGTTACATCGCTTGGCCATAGTACAGGTATAGATCACAATAAGTGCCAACTGATAGCCAGACTCCAAATGAGTTATAACGCACTAGATACAGTGCAAATAAACAGACCACAGGGAACTACTAAGTGAAGATCTTTATCCTGGCATGTGGTAATCTGATAGGGTAATCAGATTTGGTTTAAGTCTATTTATGGTCAGCGATAAGAACAGACAACAGATACACTGCGTTATAGGTTTATACGTATCTAGTTATATGGCGATACACAGAAAAGGAATAACGGTCATATATACTGGTTGATCTTCGTGTATTATATTCGGCAGGGACTATGTCCATGACAGAACACTCAACTCAGATACGAAGCTTGTGGATGCTATGTGTCGTTATCCTGATATGGCCAGGATTGTTACAGGACACAGATATTATGGTTATACTGACTGTCAATACATGAGTAGAGTAATGGAACATAAGTCTTGCATTTGTATGTTACTAAGATCTTGCAGACTAGCTCATAGACAGTATTGGTTAGAGACACGATATGTATCATGTCTATAGTGTCTGGGGCTATGATCGTAACAGAAATCTTTTATTACACAGAGAATAGTTTATACTTCTGCATATACAGTATAACAATATCTATGTGTCTGTTATCGCTGGCCATGGGAATAGTATAACCCCGATCAAGTTGTCCTGGGTGACTTGGCTGATGGACATGAGTCCAGACAGATTGATTGTTAATAGTTCATGTCGTGTGTCTATAGTTATCATGACCTATAAGGTTGCGGATAAAAAACCCCCCGTTAAAAATAGCTTCTGCTGGATGTCGTGATTAATGCACTGACGTGGTATCTAATTAAGCATGGGCACATGTATTAACCTATACTCTATTGGGTCGTTGTAGATTCGCTGACAGATAGCCTAACTGGTAACTACAGTATAGCCATATATGCCGTCTATATCTTCGCTACCATGACGTGGTAGGGCCAAGGGAATTAGCTATGTCAAGCGCGCTTACAGGATAGGGGAACATTGTACTAGTAGTATGCTCAGTCAGAATGTGTGGCCCTACGGGTACTAGATGTAGATCTAGCATGATTTTGAGTCAGTAGGGGTGACATGCATCTGTCTGCCTACTAGTGAGGAGTAGAGATTTAGACACTTCCGCACGAGATGAGTCGTGTGGTTAGATGTAGACTCATTCCACTGCCGACTAGTTGGCATAGATCACACGGTGAGTATATCAAATCAATCAATCGTCAAGGCAATGTCGTAATTGTGCCAGCTACGAGTCAATACACTAGGGACGTGAACAGTACAGGCATGTAGTTGTTATATACTCTGGAGGTACAGTAACATGCATATAGTGGTTATATACTCTTGGAGAGTACAGGTAGCCAGGTATTGTAGTGTTATATACTCTTTGGGAGAGTACAGTATGAGTTGCATATAGTGGTATATACTTTGGGAGAGTACAGTAGCAGGCATGTAGTGTTTATATGAGGAGAGAGCAGATGAGGAGGAGGGCCAGAAAGAGTGGATGGAAAGAGGAGGAGGAGGGCAGGCGAGGGGATTTGGGAGCGGGGAAGGTAGGAGGGGACAGGAGAGGGGGATTGGGAGCGGGGAGGTAGGAGGGGGACAGGAGAGGGGGATTGGGAGCGGGGAGGTAGGAGGCAGGAAGGAGAAGGGGGATTGGGAGCGGGGAAGGTAGGAGGAGGACAGGAGAGGGGGATTGGGAGTGGGGTTAGGCAGGAGAGGGCTCCAGCCTATTGTCCAGACAGACAGTGAGCTTGGCAGGACTGGAGAGTTTAAATCCCTCAGGCCTTTTAACACTGCCCCTCTGACAGCTGGCAGACTGCTCTGTACAGCACACACACACAATACCTGCACACACATACAATGCCTGCACACATCTACTCAATGCCTGCATGCACCTACTCTCACAATACCTCTCCCAGAATAACTTCACACACAATGGAGAAGCAGTCACCTTGATGATAAGCTGTCTGTAGTAGATAGTAGATGTTTGTCAAAGTGAACAATGGTATCAAAGTAGACATGGCATTATAATAGCAAGGTTTTGTTTTTTAGCCTTGTTTAAAGTGGATCTGATAGCGTTTTAGCAACATGAAATCTTATTACAATCTGTTCATATACACCCCCAGGAAGATCATGGCACTGTTTTCTGACAAGTGAGCACTTAGATATGGTCATTTTCACATTTCATAAATTCACAGAATGTTTGGAAATGACATAGAGTAAGGTGTTTGTGAAAATTCTATAGCAGTATAGACTGGGAAAGCGGGCGTGGATTTGGACAATTAATAGACTGCAGTAATTAAAACCAAATAAAATCATCTGTCTTACCCAAGACCGGAGTCTACGCAGACTGGTGCACCATAGCCAATCAGAGCTACAGTAGGCCTATATGCAGATAATCCATTTGCCACACAGACCTGTCATCATTCACTTTGAACTAGACTGTGTGTTTACAGGCAGGAGCAACAGTAATACTTTAGACCATTAGAACGCATTCACCAAAAGCTCCAAAATACACATGAATGGATTTCTGCAAATATGTAAATGTGTCCTCTTACGTTTGGGAACTTTACAGTCCTATTGATCAAACAACCATAAAAAGGTAGACTATCTCTCACTCAGTTATGCACATCAACAACAGCAAGATCAACAACTAATGCTAGCCAGAGTGAGATGAGCTAAAATCTAAAGAGGGAGCATTAGATAAACCCTCTCAAACTTTTTCAGCTACTTGGCCATCGAAATTGCACTGATTAACAATGGTGAGTAGTAGCCTGCTCGTCCCACGTTTTGACAACTGAATGGGAACTTGCCTGCCCGCACATTTGATCAATGCCAAATACATTTGATTGACGACTATGGGTGCGTTTGTAAATTGCCTTCAGTATGTCAGAGTGCACTCTGGGTTGTTCGTAAATTGAGAGCACACTGCACTGTTGACACTGGACGCACTGGCCGAGGAGTAAGGTTGATCTGAGCATTCCTCACAATTACAGTCAAACACCCAAGCTAACTGTCTAAAGTTGGCTAGCTTCCTAGCTACTCCCAGACACAAATGACACCTCATTCTGACCATTTTATTCGCCCTAGCAGACCTGGTTATTCGCCCTAGCAGACCTGGTTAGGCTGTTTGCATGTTACCTAGACTGTGCTGCTGGTAACAATTGACAGTGGTCATATTCGGCGGTGTTGCGTGTTGGTAAATTCATCAGTTATCCTTCACTCTTAGATGAGAGTGCTCTGAAATTGGATTAGATAGCCAGAGTGAATTTACGAACGCACAAGATATGCTAACTGCATAACGGCCGTTTTTGTCCAAAATATTGAGTCATTGAAACTGAAAAAGTGCATCCCGAATGGGTGGAGGCAACAAACAATGTACCAGGCCAGCTGTGATTTACAACCTGATATTATTTGGGACTACAAAGAAATGTATTGGTGAATTATATTAATCATGCATTGAACTGCATCCATCTATTCTGCCAACAATGCCTTACTGTACGTCATGGAATGTTGAGTCAAATAGAACCAATTTTTTAAACCTCTTATAAAGTTAGTTTTGTAGTATGAACTGGAAATTTAATATTTTTGATTGATGTGACTGTCTGTTTGTTTCTTATCTGCAAAGTAGTTAAAACGCTGTCTGTTCCACTTAAAGTAGAATAACATTTGCCTGTTCCCTTTCAATGTGTTCTATACTCTTTATTTGGACTCATTCCACCACAAACTACAGAGATGTTGAGGCAGAAACATGATCAATCAACACGAAGCTCTCTCTCTCTATTCCAGGTCCCCCCTCCCCTCCTCGTAACGTGGTCTTCAACCTGAACGACACCTGTCTACAGTTGGAGTGGTCTCCTCCCAGCGACATGGGTGGTCGCAGGGACCTGACCTATAACGTGCTATGTAAGCGATGCGGCCCAGAGCCCGACCAATGCCAGCTTTGTGGGGAAGAGCTTCGCTTTGTGCCCCGCCCCCAGGGCCTGACTAACGCCACCGTAACGGTGATGGACTTCTCTGCTCACGCCAACTACACCTTTGAGATTGAGTCACTGAATGGAGTGTCTAAAATGATTAACTACCCGAGACCTGTGGCCGCCATTACTGTCTCCACCGACCAGGGCGGTGAGTACACCTATACACTGACCTCTAACCTCTGACCCTGACCTCTTACCCTTAAACCCTCTGACTAGGGTGTCCAATTAAAATACATATTTTACCAATATATGTTAATTTTGTGTCTAATCCTCTAAAACCAATGGTCCACACCTCATGTCTCTAGCATAATCCGTTCAAAAGTTATTGGAGTTTTTACCCCTGTAGGATGGCCAGAATTAGGGTGACTAAATCAAGAGAAAAAAAGTGGTAAAAAATCTGGAAAATTGCATCGTGTTAGCTAGGCTGGATTCTGTGCAAGAATGAAGGCTACTGACTGTCTAAAAGGCTCACTTTCCCCATTGAACTCATCTTTCTCTTTGAATACGCGGGACATAAAACAAAATAGAGGTCAAATGGATAGCGATTATGACACATGACATATAGTATTTTCATATTTTAGTGTAKGCTTTTGATATTAATTCGAAACTTTTTCGAAGATTTCTCCCAAAAACAAGCATATCTCTGTGCAATGCCAGTGGAGCACTGAGCGTATACCAAGCTTTTTATTTTCAAAGCCTTTTACATTTAATTCAGCTTGCGTCATGCTAATTTAGCTTTTTGCAACCCGCGGAAACAACTTTCAAGACGACAACCACAAAACGGTAAATCCTCAAAAGTTGTTCCGAGCAACCTGCACTGCTATGTCAACCGAGCTCGGTGCGTATTATCAGATGTTTTAGGTTACCAAATCCAACTTTGTGGATATGATGTTAAAACTTCTTAAGTATAGGGGGCAATATTTTTGTTTTTTGGCTAAGAAAACGTACCCATTTGAAACTACCTATTTCTCAGCCCCCGAAACTAGAATATGCATATAATTGTCGGATTAGGATAGAAAACACTCTAAAGTTTCCAAAACTGTCAAAATATTGTCTGCGAGTTTAACAGAACTGATATTGCAGGTGGAAACCTGAGGAAAATCCAATCAGGAAGTGCCTCTTTTTTTTAAACCTCTTTGTTCTTATGCATGCCTATCATCCATTTAAAGGGATATCAATCAGATTCCTTTTTCTATGGCTTCCCTAAGGTGTCAACAGTCTTTAGACATAGATTCAGGCTTTTATTTTGAAAAATGAGCGAGAACGATCACATTGCGTAAGTGGATAGGTGGGGGCTCTCAGAGTGAGTTTTGCGCAACAGAGAAAGGCGGCCATTGTTTCTCCCGGTCCGATTGAAAAACCAACACTCCCGGTTGATATATTATCGAATATATATTTGAAAAACAACCTGAGGATTGATTATAAAAAACGTTTGACATGTTTCTGTGGACATTATGGATATTATTTGGAATTTTCGTCTGCGTTGTCGTGACCGCTCTTTCCTGTGGATTTCTGAGCATAACGCGCCAAACGAACGGAGGTATTTGGATATAAAGTTGTCTAACTGGGAGTCTCGTGAGTGAAAACATCCGAAGATCATCAAAGGGAAACGATTAATTTGATTGCTTTTCTGATTTTCGTGACCAAGTTACCTGATGCTAAGTGTACTTAATGTTTGGTCGAGCGATCGATAAACTTACACAAACGCTTTTATTGCATTCGCTGTAAAGCATAATTTCAAAATCTGAGACGACAGGTGGATTAACAAAAGGCTAAGCTGTGTTTTGCAATATTGCACTTGTGATTTCATGAATATGAATATTTTTTTGTAATATTATTTGACTGCGGCGCTATGCTATTCAGCGTTGCTGATGACAATTATCCCGATACCGGGATGGGTAGATCAAAAAGATATGTCAGAGAAAGACCCCACTGAATGATTAATGTATTTTCTAACATAATTGAAATGTCATCACCAAAGCGCATTTTCACCCACTCTGGCCAGAGTGGGTGGACAACCTACTCTAACCCCTAAACCCCTTAACCCTGACCCGTGGCGCCACGGCCGCCATTACAGTCACCACCGACCAGGGCGGTGAGTACACTCACACCCATGCACACATACACTGTCACATACACTCTCAATGCACAGTGTACAGTCTCTCTGTAAAGCATTATGCACAATATGTCCTCTGCGTGATAAAATGGCTATAGTTCTCATCTATCGATGCACGATATATCGGTGAACATATCGGAATCGGACGATATTAGCTAAAAATGCCAACATCAGCATCGGCCCGATGTCTAGTTTAACGCCGATGTTAAAAAACGATTTCAAAGCTACCGTGCATACCTATATAACGTAGGTACATGACGTAACGACGCCGCGTAAAATGTTGACAAACACGTGTAACACAGCATTCCTAACCTAGCCCACAATGTCTGCTGTGTGGATCGAGCAGCCAACAAGTCGAGCAGTGATTTGAAAGAGTAAGAACATTTCTGTGAGATACCTCAAAGGTGAAATCCATTAATGCCAAGATAATGTTATTCATTGCCCTTGACAATCAACCGTTCTCTGTCGTGGGTGATGTTTGCTTTGGGTAGAAACTGATGGGTAGAAACTGCAGTCATTTTCATTATTCTTAGCAATGATTTAGGAATCCTTGAGTAAGTATTAGCTAGGTTGCCACTTGTTGTTCGCCTATTGAAATTGAACGTCACTTCATGAAAATAAGTAGCTAGCCAGCTACTTAACCCTGTTGCGCAAAGCTAATGTTATAAGCAGCCAGCTAGCTTCATCTGGCTAGTGATGCTCGACCAGACCAGGTTATGTGTTGTGAAGCTAGTCACAATAAGGATTAAGCACAATAGTCGAATTTGTGGTTTGCCTTCAAAATAAAAGTATGTCATTGACGGTGATGCAAATGAATACAAACAGTAGAATTATGCCACACTTTTATTTTGAAGGCTAACCGCAAAGTCCACTATTGTGGCTAATCCTTATTGTGGCTAGCTTCACATAGATAGGTCCGACCACCATTAATCAAATAAGAACTGTCTTATAAATTAGGGTTGTTTTAGATGATGACACCTAGCTATATAGTTAGCTAGCTAACTATAGCTACTGAAACAAATGTCGTGTTGCTATGTTTTTGGAGAAGAACATTGTTTGCATCCACGAGCTATCTTGCTTTTTTTATGACAAGCACTGTATGTGCACGATCATAACATATGTATCGATGAATTGTTGTGACATGTGAAATACGAGTGACATGCTGACCAGACCGAACACATCGCCTGCGCGAGCGTCGCAAAATACATTTTGAAATCCATGTTATTCAATTATTGCACCCACACTGCTCGCGCGCGCCAACGAGCGTCTGCGTTGCCAACGGCTAAAATAGAAGTCCTTTCTATTTCTGACGCTGATCGCGCTGAAAGTCCTGCCTCTCCCATCTCCTCATTGGTTTATAGAAGCAGGTACCCACGTGCCATCTCCTCATTGGTTATACCCTTACGTGGGTGATAGAAAGACGAACTGTTTTGCCGGTAGTCGTGGTAATACTATGAAAGTTTAGATGCGATCACCATATAAGTTAATTGATGAAAAAGCCTGGAAGGAGGAGAGATGACTAGAAACGATTCGGTTGACCGTTTTATGTGTGGATTAATTTGCGGAGTAGAGGAGCTTGTGCATTTCAGGTAAAATAACAACTCAATGTTTATATCCCAGGACAAATTAGCTAGCAACAGCAAGCTAGCTAAATAGGACAAATTAGCTAGCAAGTGCAAGCTAACTAGCTAAATTGCCATACATGTTTAATGCTTTTTGACCTGTCCCCAAATTAATGTAATTGGTTCAGAGTTTGTTTTGATATTTTAACCTGCGTGTCGTGATCGCGTTTGGTGTAGGGGGACATAAATGTATGCACGATAGCGCACGATGGTGCACGTGCGTAGCCGGTTTGGGCTCCATGTAATTGTGTAATAACTATGTAGAAAATAACACTATTTGACGTGTCAAATAAGCTGGTTGACCAATCAGGACCTGAATATGACTGCACGTCACATAATAATGTAACGCGTTAATACATTTTTTACGTAGTTATTACACATTGATTACACTCACTCGTATTTCACATGTCACAACGATTCATCGATACGTATGCTATGATGCTGGTAAAGTTGTCTCGRSCACCTACAGCGCTGGTCATAAAAAAAAGCTAGCTAGCTCATGAATGCAAACAATGTTCTTRSKCAAAAWRATAGCAACACGACATCTGTTTCAGTAGCTATAGTTACCTAGCTGACTATATAGCTAGGTATCATCATCTAAAATAACCCTCATTTATAAGACAGTTCTTATTTGATTAAAAGACTCAAACGGTGTTCCATAGAAATCCTGGTTGAGAATGAAACAACTGAACAAATGGGAAAGAAATAGGTTTTGATCGTGTTTTACTGATAATGGGGACATATGTAAACTTTTTGGTCAGTGTGGTGTGCGTGTGTGTGTGTGTAATCTTATTTACAATGACGGCCCGGACGATGCTGGGCCAATTGTGCGCTGCCCTATGGGACTCCCAATCACGGCCGGATGTGACACAGCCTGAATTCGAACCATGTACTGTAGTGACGCCTCTTGAACTGAGATGCAGTGCATTAGACCGCYGCGTCCATGTGTGTATGTTAACTATTTAACTGTACCAGAATGCTTAAAAGGCCGCAAAAATGTTTAATACTGGTTATCTGTATCGGTATCAATTTTTTTGGCAAGGAAAAAAATAGAATATCGGTATTTGCCAAAAATGTAATGTCGGTGCATCACTATTCTCATCTGTACGAATGACATTTTTTTTATGAATAACATTTTATTTTCGTGTCAAATCGCCAATTGGCAACCCGTCCTTTATGGGATTAATTGACACATAAACATACATTACAATAATTCACTATGGTAATTAGATTATACATCTTCTTCCGGTGTTCTGTGCATTGCATAAAAATAGAGAAAAAAAACAAATCAATAGTTAATAGTAAATAATTAGCAAACTGTGTTCTGTCTCTGTCTGTCTCTGTCTCTGTCTCTGTCTCTCTGTCTCTCTGTCTCTGTCTCTGTCTCTGTCTCTGTCTCTGTCTCTGTCTCTGTCTCTGTCTCTGTCTCTGTCTCTGTCTCTCTCTCTCTCTCTCTCGCTCTCTCTCTCTCTCTCTCTCTCTCTGTCTCTCTGTCTCTCTCTCTCTCTCTCTGTGTGTGTGTCCTTGAGGGTGTGTAAATGTGTCTGCTAGATGTAATCTATTATTCTATTACACACAGGACACAGTGGCGTCCACAGACAGACAGTCCTGCAGGTCATTCTGGGTAATATCCCCTCTGTTATTTCATTACCAGACACAGGCAGGCTGGCTTTTATCTGACAAGCAGACTACTGTAGCAGGCTGGCTAGGTGCAGAAGCACGGTTACCTTTAGTATAGCTTTCATCTTCAGACGTCACTCTCATCTCACTTTTACTTTGCAGATAGGGCCTGGAGTTTTCTACGTTTTTGTTGCATCATTTGTGTAAACACACTCTCTATCTATCTCTTCCTCTTAGTCTTCCTTCTCTCTGACAGCACAATCTGTCCCTCTCACACTCTCTATCTATCTCTTCCTCTTAGTCTTCCTTCTCTCTGACACGCAGTCTGTCCCTCTCACACTCTCTATCTATCTCTTCCTCTTAGTCTTCCTTCTCTCTGACACACAGTCTGTCCCTCTCACACTCTTATCTATCTCTTCCTCTTAGTCTTCCTTCTCTCTGACACCAAGTCTGTCCCTCTCACACTCTCTATCTATCTCTTCCTCTGGTCTTCCTTCTCTCTGACACACAGTCTGTCCCTCTCACAATCTCTATTTTCCATTTCTCTCTCTCTCCCGCTCTCACACACATGCACCCACAGTGTGTGGAGATTTCTAAGGAATAGGGATTACCAGTGGGGTGCCTTGCCCCTGAGTAAATCCCATCACATTTGGAGAAGAAGAGAAGAGTCTGGGGAAATGATGTGGATTAACAGGCTGCTACCAGTAGCATGGTTCTGCACCTATCTGTCTGATTGACTATTTTACTATCTCTGTAAGGACTCAGAGGATCGCTACAGCTACACTGACACACACACACACACAGAGATACACACCATAAGAAATTGAGAACTGGAGAACATGACAGGTCTTTTATACCGTGGAGAATCCGAAAATATCACACAGTGAACAAGTCAATACTTTATTATGCTTTTATTTGACATCAAACTGTAAAGTAAAGTAGTACTTAAGTAAAAATACTTTAAAGTACTATTTAGGTGTTTTTTGTGGTATCTGTACTGTTACTATTTATATTTTTGACTGCTTTTAATTGACTACATTCCTAATGTAAATAATGTACTTTTTACTCCATACATTTTCCCTGACACCCAAAAGTACTTGTTCCATTTTGAATGTTTAACAGGACAGAAAATGGTCCAATTCACACACTTATCAAGAGAACATCCCTGCTCATCCCAACTGCCTCTGATTTGGCGATCTCACTAAATGCTTAATTTGTAAATTATGCCCCTGGCTATCCGTAAATTTTAAAAACAAGAAAATGGAAAGGAATTTGAAGTTATTTATCTTTTACTTTTGATACTTAAGTATATTTCAAATCAAATACTTTTAGACTTTTACTCAAGTAGAATTTTATGGGTGACTTTCACTTTTACTTGAGTCATTTTCTTGTGAAGGTGTCTTTACTTTTAATCAGTAGGACAATTGGGTACTTTTCCCACAACTGCTTCCATCGAAGACATGCAGCTTTGCCTCTGTGTTTTGTCAATGTGTGATGTATTTTGAAGGAGAGATGGTTTTGATGAGACTCCCTCTCTGCAATACTGGTTGGAGACTCAAAACCACAAAAGCACCCACACACAGTTCCTCACGCCCAGTGACTAATGAACAGAAGTTGCTACTG
>NC_036875.1:26907318-26941877 GCF_002910315.2 Salvelinus sp. IW2-2015
GCAGGAAGTATCCACTGACTGGCATGACTGGTTAATAATACAAAGATGAACCCAGGAGGAGTAGAGGATGATTCCTGACTTGGCCATTTGAACTGGTATAAGATGACCCAGAGAGGTAGAAGAAACGTCAGTTAACTGACTTGGGCCAAGACTGATTTATAATGCTATGATACATTTCATGTTACGTAAAGAATTGATATACGGGATAGCATTTGATTACAACTCACTCGTATTTCAACATGTCACGAGGAAACATTGCATCTCGATATCGGTTATGCTATGTATGCTGGTAACAGTCTGTCTTCGTCCACCGTACCAGCGCTTGGTCATAAAAAAAAAGCTAGCTTAGCTCATGAATGCAAACAATGTTCATTCTTCACGTAGACTAGAGGCAGATACGGCGATTACAAGATGGAGCAACACGCAAGGGCAGAGAAGGTAAGGAGTGCGTAGTAAGTTTTTCCATACTGGGACTGGAGTACCGACGACTGTATTTTAATATGATCCAGATGTGAAACCTGGTGAGAGGAGTGGAATCTAACTGACTTATGAGTAGCCCATGAAGAGCTTGGTTACCAATCAAGTACTATAGAGAATAACCCCCTCTCATGGGGAATTATGGTAAGATAGAGAAACAGTCTTATTTGGTATTAGAAATCAGACTTGCAACTTCAACGTGGGTGTCCGATAAGCTAGAGATTCCTGGTTTTACAGAAGGAATGAATTAACAAGACCCAAGAGAGGTTAAGGAGATACCTGGATGGGAACACAAGAACTGAAGTGGGGTAAATAAGGAGATGAATAGCCCAATAAAATGGTTAAGAGGAGTGGTAGTACTGACTAGTCAGACACCTGGTGTCTTGTACTGATAATGGGGACATATTAAACGTTTTTGGTCAGTGTGGTGTTGACGTGTTGTGTGTGCTAATTCTTATTTGACAATGGACGGGGCCTAACGCTGGAGGGTTAACGTAGTGCTGGCCAAGGTGTGCGCTGCCCTGACTTTAGAGACTGAGAACTCCACCCTCCTCATCACGGCCCTCTCATCCCGAATGTTAACCATGAACGGACAGCACTGGAAATGAAAGAGCCTATCACAGACAACAAGTGCGCGCCTAGCGCCTTTTCCACGACGTCACCGCGTCCAAAACTCGTGTCACCGACGAATCTGTGTACGTCTTTTATAGCCCTCGTTCTGTGAGCGCGTGCCGCCGCAGACCTCTCTTGAATCATCAAGATTTATTGCGTTCAAGCCAATTTGCAGCGTCGCAAAGATGCCAAGAGCAAAAATAATCAGAGAGATCTCACTCTGCCAGCGTCGCATGTGTGAGTAAGTCTAATCGATCTACTGTGTAACTGTACCGTTGCGTAGGCACAGCTAGCAATCAATCCTACAACTTGGATTATTAGAAGCATGACCCAAAGAGGATAACAGAAGGGCGAACGCCTCGGGCACCAAACAACCGAAAGCATCCTCAAGGTCGATCACCTCCTATCACGTACTCCTGTAGTGTGCTACAAGTGTGGATGACACCTGGGACGCCTGGTGATATCTAAACCGGCCAAACAAAAGTGTCCATCCGTGCTCTTCACACACGGCCCTGTGATTGTACATCTACTATTAAAAGGGGGGTCCCTTCACATGAAGCGGTCCCACCACCTGTACGTCTTACTTTTGTCACTCCCACCGACGCCTCTATACGTGTGCCAGGCGAGAGTACCTGAAGCCGGTCGATAGGGAGACCACGGCACGCACCCAATGTATCCAGGCCAACTGGAGTGAGCGCATGCTAGGCAGCCTGTCAGTATGCCATGTAGCCCACAGGTTACTAATGCCATATCATTAGATAGAAAACAGTCGAGATGCACGAGTCATTACGCCTCGACTCGACCCACGTGGGTTCCTGGCATCGGAGAGACTAGTATCCTGCGTATCCCTGGGCCCTCTGCTTTCACTATACAGCAGCTCAGAACGGACTTTGCAGGAAACCCGCACATCCTGAGCATCATTCATCTGTACGAATGACATTTGTTTTTATGAATAAACATTTTATTTTCGGTCAAATCGGCGCCAAGACTGGCAACCGTCTCTCAGTCAGTATCACTCCTTCTACCTTCTCTGGAGGTCATATTCTGGAGATATAAAGCCCAGTCTGCCAAATTGGCAAGATTTTACTCAACTCCTCTACCCTCTACTGGATCATCTTTATACCCAGTTCTGTAGCCAGATCAGCTAATGCATCCAATCTAATAAACCTCTCTGGGTCATTGACATTAACATTGTACCCAGTGACAATTAATTCTCTCGACCCAGTCAGGATCTTACTATCTGCTACGTGCTCTGGGGTACATCTTATTATGTACCATGTTCTGCCAATCAGGATCACTCCTCTACTCTCTCTGGGTCATTCTGTGTTACCAGTTTCTGCCTCAGTCAGTATCACTCCTCTAACTCTACTGGATCATCTATGTACCGAGTTACTCTGCCAGTCAGTGAATCTACTCCATCTCACCTCTCTGATGGTCTCATCTGTTCGTACTCATGTTCTGCCAGTTCAGTATACACTCCTTCCTACTTCTCTGGCTCATTCTTGTACCAGTCTGCCAGTCAGTATCACTCCTTTCTACCTTTCTCTGGGTCATCTTGTACCAGTCTGGCCAGTCAGGGATCACTCCTCTACCTCTCTGGGTCATTCTTGGTACAGTCTGCCAGTCAGGTCAACTCCCTACCCTCGTCTGGATCATCTTGTACCAGTCTGCCATTCAGGATCACTTCTCCTCTACCTCTCTGGAGTCATCTTATACCAGTGCTTGCCAGTCAGTATTCACTTCCTCTACCCTTCTCTGGGTCACTTATACCAGTCTAGCCAGTCAGGATCACTCCCTCTACCCTCTTCTGGGTCATCTTTGTACCAGTCTGCCAGGTCAGATCTCCACTTTGTTTTCCTTTTGCCTTTTTTCAATTTATTTCCCTGCCATTCCTTCCCTTTTTTTAATTCCCCAATTCCACCCCCATTTTAAAAATAGAGAAAAAAAACAAATCAATAGTTAATAGTAAATAATTAGCAAACTGTGTTCTGTCTCTGTCTGTCTCTGTCTCTGTCTCTGTCTTCTGTCTCTCTGTCTCTGTCTCTGTCTCTGTTCTTGTCTCTGTCTCTGTCTCTGTCTCTGTCTCTGTCTCTGTCTCTGTCTCTCTCTCTCTCTCTCTCTCGCTCTCTCTCTCTCTCTCTCTCTCTCTCTGTCTCTCTGTCTCTCCTCTCTCTCTCCTCTGTGTTGTGTGTCCTTGAGGGTGTGTAAATGTGTCTGCTAGATGTAATCTATTATTCTATTACACACAGGACACAGTGGCGTCCACAGACAGACAGTCCTGCAGGTCATTCTGGGTAATATCCCCTCTGTTATTTCATTACCAGACACAGGCAGTGGCTTTTATCTGACAAGCAGACTACTGTAGCAGGCTGGCTAGGTGCAGAAGCACGGTTACCTTTAGTATAGCTTTCATCTTCAGACGTCACTCTCATCTCACTTTTACTTGCAGATAGGGCCTGGAGTTTTCTACGTTTTTGTTGCATCATTTGTGTAAACACACTCTCTATCTATCTCTTCCTCTTAGTCTTCCTTCTCTCTGACACACAATCTGTCCCTCTCACACTCTCTATCTATCTCTTCCTCTTAGTCTTCCTTCTCTCTGACACGCAGTCTGTCCCTCTCACACTCTCTATCTATCTCTTCTCTTAGTCTTCCTTCTCTCTGACACACATCTCTGCCCTCTCACACTCTCTATCTATCTCTTCCTCTTAGTCTTTTCCTTCTCTCTGACACGCAGTCTGTCCCTCTCACACTCTCTATCTATCTCTTCCTCTTAGTCTTCCTTCTCTCTGACACACAGTCTGTCCCTCTCACAATCTCTATTTTCCATTTCTCTCTCTCTCCCGCTCTCACACACATGCACCCACAGTGTGTGGAGATTTCTAAGGAATAGGGATTACCAGTGGGGTGCCTTGGCCCTGAGTAAATCCCATCACATTTGGAGAAGAAGAGAAGAGTCTGGGGAAATGATGTGGATTAACAGGCTGCTACCAGTAGCATGGTTCTGCKCCTATCTGTCTGATTGACTATTTTACTATCTCTGTAAGGACTCAGAGGATCGCTACAGCTCACACTGACACACACACACACACAGAGATACACACCATAAGAAATTGAGAACTGGAGAACATGACAGGTCTTTTATACCGTGGAGAATCCGGAAAATATCACACAGTGAACAAGTCAATACTTTTTATTATGCTTTTATTTGACATCAAACTGTAAAGTAAAGTAAAGTACTTAAGTAAAAATACTTTAAAGTACTATTTAGGTAGTTTTTTGTGGTATCTGTACTGTTACTATTTATATTTTTGACTGCTTTTAATTGACTACATTCCTAATGTAAATAATGTACTTTTTACTCCATACATTTTCCCTGACACCCAAAAGTACTTGTTACATTTTGAATGTTTAACAGGACAGGAAATGGTCCAATTCACACACTTATCAAGAGAACATCCCTGCTCATCCCAACTGCCTCTGATTTGGCGATCTCACTAAATGCTTAATTTGTAAATTATGCCCCTGGCTATCCGTAAATTTTAAAAACAAGAAAATGGAAAGGAATTTGAAGTTATTTATACTTTTACTTTTGATACTTAAGTATATTTCAAATCAAATACTTTTAGACTTTTACTCAAGTAGAATTTTACTGGGTGACTTTCACTTTTACTTGAGTCATTTTCTGTGAAGGTGTCTTTACTTTTAATCAAGTAGGACAATTGGGTACTTTTCCCACAACTGCTTCCATCGAAGACATGCAGCTTTGCCTCTGTGTTTTGTCAATGTGGTGATGTATTTTGAAGGAGAGATGGTTTTGATGAGACTCCCTCTCTGCAATACTGGTTGGAGACTCAAAACCACAAAAGCACCCACACACAGTTCCTCACGCCCAGTGAGCTAATGAACAGAAGTTGCTATGAACAGTTAACCTCGCGTATCCTCCCTGAGCCCAGGCAGTATGGCCGCCCTGCCCCACCAGGTATCCCAGAGGGCTGTGGGAGCCCCCTACCAGGTGACTGGGTCATGRCTGGTGGAACACAGGACGCCGCTGGGAGGAAGGGTGGGGGCCAGCTGTCAGTCGCCACGGCAGCAGAGTGTGATTGACGCGTCGGGGGAGTTGCGGTGGAGAGGAAGTGGAAAGTTAATTGAATGTTGGGAGAAGTGAAGTGAAAGACTAAACCCAAGAGAGAGAAAGTGAGAATGACGGAGGGATGATATAAACGTCTGGAGAGGTGAGAGAGAGTGAGAGAGACAGATTGAAGGACAGGGAGAGAGAGGACAAAAGGGAGTAGACAGGAAATGAAAGAGTGTGTGGGCGAGGTAAAGGAGGGTGGAGAGGGGAAGACAGAGAGGTAGATAGAGAGGAAGACTTGGGAAAGGAGGAGACAGATGGAGGAGTGGAGAGAGGGCTAGAGGAAGGAGGAGCATGAGGAGATGCCCTAGAAACAGGGGAGTTTCTTTAATCAGGGGAAGCAGCTGGCTAATCGTGTGTTTCACCAAAGCAATCAGAGAGGGAGGGAGAGGGAGAGAGGGCGTGAGAGAGAGAGAGGCTGCTCCTCTCCAGTAGGAATATATTAGTAGCTCCATGCTGAAGGAACTTCACTTTAATCATGTCCTCTCCCAGTTAAAGAGGAGATAAAGTGTTGTGAGCATGCCTGTTAATATCAAACATGCTACATGGTAACCTTTCAGTAGTTGCTAAAGGTCTGCTCATTCACTGATAATGACTCTCCCTCTGGCTCAGGCTAGTTGTCTGTGTCTTTACAATATATTTGTAACGGTTGTTGTCGGGAGAAAGAGAGGACCAAGGTGCAGCGTGGTAAGTGTTCATCTTATTTAATGAAAGTGAACACTTCAAAATACAAATGAACAAAGTGAAAACCGAAACAGTTCTATCTGGTGCAGACACACAAAGACTGAAAATAACCACCCACAAAACCCAACAGAAAACAGGCTACCTAAATATGGTTCCCAATCAGGGACAACGATTGACAGCTGCCTCTGATTGAGAACCATATCAGGCCAAACACAGAAATAGAAAATCATAGAAAAACGAACATAGACAACCCACCCAACTCACGCCCTGACCATACTAAAACAAAAGACAAAACAAAGGAACTAAGGTCAGAACGTGACAATATTTAGACTTTCCTCTTCCTATCCTCCTCTTCCTCAACTTTCCTCCCCTTCCTCACCTCTGATCCCTTTCCTCTCCTCTCATCCCTTTCCCTCTCCTCCCTTTCTCTCCTCTATCCTTTTCTCTCCTCTCATCCCTTTACTCTCATCTCTATCCTCGTCCTCTCATCCTTTCCTCCTCTCATCCTCTTTTCTCTCCTCTCATCCCTTTACTCTCATCCCTTTCCTCTCCTCTCATCCTTTCCCTCCACCTCCCTCCTCCTATCCTCCCTTTCCTTTCCCCCCTTCCTATCCTCCCTTCCTTTCCTCCCATACCTTTCCTCTCCCTCCCTTTCCTCCCTCTCCTCCCATACCTTTCCTATCCTTTCATTCCTTCCTCCCCTTCCTCTCCTCCCCTTCCTCTCCCCTCCTCCTTTCCTCTCCTTCCTTTCCTCTCCTTCCTCTCCTCTCCTTCCTCTTATCGCCTTCCTCTTCTCTCCTTCCTCCCTCCTCCCTTTCCTCTCCTTCCTCTCCTCTCCTTCCTTTCCTCTCCTTCCTTTCTCTCCTCTCCTTCCTCTTCTCTCCTTCCTCTTCTCTCCTCCATTTCCTCTCCTTCCTCACCTCTCCTTCCTCTTCTCTCCTCCTTTCATCTCTTCCCCTTCCTCTCCTCCTCCTCTTCTCTCCTGTACCAGTAGTCCAATCTCCAATACCTATGGCAGGTGCATGTATTAGGCCATATACACCATACCTGGATCTTGTTTGAGTGTTTTAATAACGGTGAGGGATGTGTTTGTAAATGGTGTGTACTGTGTGACCGCAGGTAGTGGTAGTGTGGTGTGCTGAGGGCTGAGTGTGGCCTTGCAGGAGGGAGAGTGGTAGTAAAACAGGCCAACTCAGTGCTCTGTTATTAGCCTGTGATTTATACTGCTGTGGCTTAACAGAGCGCCCTTGGCACCACCACCCCACCACAGCCCTGTAAACCACCTCTATTAACAGGTGTGTGATCGTTGCGCTGTGTGCGTGATGCTAGTGGACAAGTCTCCATAGGGATGTCCGTACGACCTTTCACTGCAGGGTCATCTTCATCATCCACTGACACACCACCACACTTGTCTTCTTTATAGCCCCTTGTACAGGGAGATACGCAGCGGCAATAAGGATCGGATAAATGCATTTGACAACTCGCACAATTTCTGTACTGATTTATCAGAGTATTTATCCTAGTAATGCCTCTGTTTTCCTCACGCTCTCTCTCCTGCTCTTCTATCTCTCTTTCTCTCTTGCTTTCTCTCTCTCCTTCTGCTTTCTTCTCTTCTCTCCTTCTGCTTTCTCTCTCTCCTTCTGTTTCTCTCTCTCCTCTCTCTCCCTTGCTTTCTCGTTCTCTCTCTTTTTTGCTTCTCTCTCTCTCCTTCTGCTTTCTCTCTCTCTCCTTCTCTTTCTCTCTCCATCTGCCTTTCTCTCTTTCTCCATCTGCTTTCTCTCTCTCTCTCCATCTGCTTTCTCTCTCTCTCCATCTGCTTTCTCTCTCTCCATCTGCTTTCTCTCTCTCTCTGTTTTTGCTTTCTCTCTCTCTCCCCTTCTGCTTTCTATTTTTCCTCTCTCTCTCCTGCTCTCTCTCTCTCTCTCCTGCTTTCTCTCTCTCTCCCTTCTGCTTTCTATCTCTCTATCTCCTGCTTTCTATCGCTCCTCCTCTCTCCTTGCTTTCTCTGTCTCTCTCTCCTTCTGCTTTCTATCTCTCTCTCCTTCTGCTTTCTCCCTCTCTCTCCTTCTGCTTTCTCTCTCTCTCCTCTGCTTTTCTCCTCTCTCCTGCTTTCTACTATCTCTCTCCTTCTGCTTCTCTCTCTCTCTCTCCTTCATACTTTCTCCCTCTCTGTCCTTCTGCTTTCTCTCTCTCTCTCTCTTTCTGCTTTCTCTCTCTCCTGCATTTCTATCTATTTTTCTCTCCTTCTGCTTTCTCCCCTCTCTCTCCTTCTGCTATCCTCTCTCTCTCTCCTTCTGCTTTCTCTCTCTCCTGCTTTCTATCTATTTATCTCTCTCCTTCTGCTCTCTCTTTCTCTTCTCCTTTCAGCTTCTTTCCTCCTTTCTCTCTCCTTCTGCTTTCTCTCTCTCCTGCTTTCTTTCTATCCATTCTCTCTCTCTCCTTCTGCTTTCTCCATCTCTCCTCCTTCTGCTTCTCTCTCTCTCTGCCTTTCTTTCTCTCTCTCTCATTTCTGCTTTCCCTCTCTCTCCTTCTGCTTTCTCTCTCTCTCTCTTCTGGGACTTTCTTTCTCTCTCTCTTCTGTCTGCTTCTCTCTCTCTTTCTGCTTTTCTCTTCTCTCTGCCTCTTTCTCTCTCCTGCGTTTCTTCTCCTCTCCTTCTGCTTCTCTCTTCTCTCTCCTTCTGCTTTCTCTCGCTCTCTCTCTCTCTCTCTCTTGCTTCTCTCTCTCTCTGCTCTCTCTTTCTCTCGGCTCTCTCCCTTCTGCTTTCTCTCTCTCTCTTCCTTCTGTTTTCTTTCTCTCTCTCTCATTCTGCTTTTCCCTCTCTCTCCTTCTGCTTTCTCTCTCTCGCTCATTCTGCTTTCTTTCTCTCTCTTTCTTCGTTCTGCTTCCTCTCTCTCTTTCTTGCTTTCTCTCTCTCTCTCCTGCGCTTTCTCTCTCTTCTCTGCTTTCCTCTCTCTCTCCTTCTGCTTTCTCTCTTCTCTCTCCTTCTGCTTTCTATCTCTCTCTCTCCTGCTTTCTCTCTCTCTCCTTCTGCTTTCTATCTCTCTCTCTCTCCTGCTTCTCTCGCTCTCTTCTCTCCTTCTGCTTCTCCGTTCTCTCTCCTTCTGCTTTCTCTCGCTCTCTCTCCTCGCTGCTTTCTTCGCTCTCTCTCTCGCTTTGCTTTCTCTCGCTCTCTCTCTCTCCTCTGCTTTCTCTCTTTTCTCTCTATCCTTCTGCTTTCTCTCTCTCCTGCTTTCTATCTATCTCTCTCTCCTTCCTGCTTCTCTCTCTCTCTCCTTCTGTTTTCTCTCTCTCCTGCTTTCTCATCTTTTTTCTTCTCTCTTCTGCTTTCTCCCTCTCTCTCCTTCTGCTTTCTCTCTCTCTCTCCTTCGCACCTTCTCTCTCCTGCTTTCTATCTATCTCTCTCTTTGCTTTCTCTCTCTCTCTCTCCTTCTGCTTTCTCTCTCTCTCCCCCCTTCTGCTTTCTCCCTCTCTTCTCCTTCTCCTCTCTCTTTTCATCTCCTTCGAGCTTTCTTTCTCTCTGCTCATACTCTCTAGCATATGCTGTCTCTCTCGCCTGCTTCCCTATCGAGTCTATCTCTCTCTCCTTCTGCTTTCTCCCTCTCTCCCTGTCGCTCTTCTCTCTCTTCTCTTATCAATGCTTTCTTCTCTCTCTCTTCATTTGACTATCTCCCTCATCTCTCGTAGACTGACTTTCGCATCTCTCTCTCTCACTTCTGCTTTCTTCTCTCTCTCTTTCGTGTCCTGCGATCCCCATCTCTCTCTCTTTCTGCTTTCTGTCTCTCTAACTCTTGCTACTGTTCGTCTCTCATCTCTCCATGCTTTCTTCTCTCTCTCCTGCTTTCTCTCTCTCTCTCCTTTCCTGGTTTCTATCTCTCTCTCTCTCTCCTAGCTTTCCTCTCCTCCTTCTGCTTTTCATGCTTCTATCTCTCTCTCTCGCTTCTCTCCGCTCTCTCTCTCTCCTTCTGCTTTCTATCTCTCTCTCTCTCCTGCTTTCTCGCTCCGCTCTCTCTCTCTCCTTCTGCTTTCTCTCTCTCTCTCTCCTGCTTTCTTATCTATCTTATCTCTCTCTCCTCCTTTCTCCCTCTCTCTCCTTCTGCTTTTCTCTCCTCTCTCTCCTTCTGCTTCTCTCTCTCCTGCTTTCTATCTATTTCTCTCGCCTTCTGCCTTTCTCCCTCTCCCTTCCTTCTGCTTTCTCTCTCTCTCTCTCCTTCTGCTTTCTTTCGCTCTCTATCATCTGCTTTCCCCTCTCTCTCCTTCTGCTTTCTCTCTCTCTCTCATTCTGCTTTCTTTCTCTCTCTTTCTCGTTCTGCTTCCTCTTCTCTCTCTCTTTCTGCTTTCTGTCTCTCTCTCTTTCTTCTTGCTTTCTCATCTCTCTCCTGCTTTCTCTCTCTCTCCTGCTTTCTCATCTCTCTCCTTCTGCTTTCTCCTCTCTCTCTCCCTCTGCTTTCTAATCTCTCTCTCTCTCCTGCTTTCTCTCTCTCTCTCCTTCTGCTTTCTATCTCTCTCTCTCTCCTGCTTTCTCTCGCTCTCTCTCTCTCTCCTTCTGCTTTCTCTCTCTCCTCTCCTTCTGCTTTCTATCTCTCTCTCTCTCCTGCTTTCTTCTCCCGTGCCTCTCCTCTTCCTTCTGCTTTCTCTCTCCTCCTCTCCTTCTGCTTTCTATCGCTCTCGTCTCTGCTTCTTCTCTCCTTTTCTTTCTCTTTCCGCCCTCTCAGGACATATCCATGTTTTAATGGTGTGTGTTTGTCATAGTAGATAGTGTCAGTGCATGTCATTATATTTCAGATAAATATGTGTAGATTTATTAGGGCTGTTTTTCACCAGATGAAGAAAGACCAATGACATACTGTATCATACAGTTAAGACATTTATTGTTTGGCCTTTTGTGTGTTTTTACTTTAACAAGGCATTAAATCTTTTCTTTACCCCTTGTTTTGACTGAGTGTATTTTTTTGTTTTATCAGTCTTTGTTGCAATGAAATAGAACTCACCACATGTTGTGATAGGCAATACAAATGCATTACATCCATTATTGTTAGTCCTGTGGCTATAAAGAGACAGGGATGGTTGTATTAATTTAGCACTCTACAGTCAAAATCTCCTTACATTTACATTTACATTTAAGTCATTTAGCAGACGCTCTTATCCAGAGCGACTTACAAATTGGAAAGTTCATACATATTCATCCTGGTCCCCCCGTGGGGAATGAACCCACAACCCTGGCGTTGCAAGCGCCATGCTCTACCAACTGAGCCACACGGGACCACGGTTAAAGTCTCCAACTTAATGAGAATGCAGAACTCTTGTAATTGATTACTGAGTAGTAAAGTTTTAAAACTCAGAACAGATAACATGCACGCATAAACACAATACCAACACACACCATTTAACACTCAAGACCTACAGCTCAGATCCATGGCTCGGTTGGATGAAAGAACCTGCCTCTTGTACTGAAGTAGTACCTCACCTAGCAGAACGTTATCCACATCCTTCACATATCAATGCTGCTTGTGACTGGGATATAGTCAGTGGTACTGTACTGTATAGTGAATATTGCTGGGATGCTCTTCGGTCCATCAGAATGAACTATGATCAGAACAGTCTGTGTTGTAATGTTCTGTATTGCCGGTAATGTGTTAGAGTGGGTCTGTATGTCTATAATAATGTGTTCTCAGGTGGGGCTTCATCATGGTGTGTGTCTGGGTCTGGGCAGACATTAATAACCACTGTCTCTCTTTCTCTCTCTCTTTCTCTCTGTCTCTCTCTTTCTCCCTCTGTCTCTCTCTCTGTCTCTCTTTCTCTCTGTCTCTCTCTTTCTCTCTGTCTCTCTTTCTCTTTCTCTCTGTCTCTCTTTCTCTCTCTTTCTCTTTCTCCCTCCCTCTCTCTCTCTCTCTCCCTCCCTATGTCTCTCTCTCTTTCTCTCTTTCTCTTTCTCTCTGTCTCTCTCTTTCTCTTTCTCTCTGTCTCTCTCTTTCTCTTTCTGTCTGTCTCTTTCTCTCTGTCTCTCTCTCCCTCTCTCTTTCCCCCTCTCTCATCTATACCCTACCACCAGCTGCACACACAATAACAGTAGCAGCTGAAAGGAGAGGATGTGGAGAGAGAAGGGACAGGGGGAGCAGAGGAGAGGGGGAGATAAAAGGGAGAAAGACAATGGAAAGATACGATTGGTTAAATATGATCTCTTTCCATTCTCTTGCTCAGTCTTATAACTTGTTTGGTTTTAGAATTCCATGTAGTGTATTTACTCCTGTACCTCAGAGACATGTAGATAAAGGTGAAGTGGAGGATTCATCTGTTTCCTCTCTATTTACTGTCCGTTTATAAGTATACTGAGCCGCCGCTGTCTCGGTCTAGCCGTCGCTGTCTCGCCGCTGTCTTAGTCTAAGTCCATGTGAGAAACTGAATGGACGACACACACTGTTCTGTGTGTAGGACAGAAATGATTTGGACACACTGTATCAAACACACAATGACACCAAAATTGTGAAGAGAAAGCACTATGTTCTTTGAGAAAATATATATTTTTTAAATATAAGGTCAGGGATAGAGGTGAGGTTAGGGTCAGGGTTTAGGTTAGTGGATAAAATCACATTTGTGGCCAGACATAGGTGAATGGTCCCATTATAAACCAACCAGTATCTCTTTCTCTGTTCCAGAAATCCTAACTCTCACACCCCCAGCCATAGTAAAGTCATGTACATCATTGACTTCTGATCGTTCTACAACAGATCAGTGACTGACATGTTGTCCATTAGTAATGATAAAAGGTAGACGTATCAGCCTGTCTGCCTGCAGGTGTGTGGAGATCCTCTGACTTCACCATGTGTGTGTCCTGTAACTGCTCACTGACCTCTCCATCTCAACCCTCAGATCCCCTCAGAGAGAACAAAGCCCTGCACTGGGGTGGTACGCACAAGTGTGTGTAGAGTTGATCTGATTGCTGTTGCTCTCAAAACTGAGGGTGGTCAGGGGTTAGAGGTCAGGGGATGGTATGCCTCTCTGACCCCTATAGCTAGCCTCATCCCAGGGCCTAGAGAAAAGGATGGAGCAGGGCAGCTTTGAAGCCTCGACTCTCTAGTCTAGTAGATGTGTAATATGACTGGCTGGGCTGGCCTCTCTGTTCTGTTCCTCCACAATGTAATTACAACTGAGCTTTGAAGTAGAACACTGAGAGGACCAGAGGTGAGAGGACAAGTGGGGGAGAGAGAGAGCAAGSGAGAGAGAGAATGGGGGAGTGGAGAGGGTGAGTGAGGCTGTGGCTGGTAGGACAGAGGCACAGCAGTCCAGTTGGTGTCTGAACCACTGAGGTAACAATAGGAGACTCTCCAAACTACGCTGTGTGCTCATATGTCACTTTTGCACTTCGCTCATATGTCGTGCATATTTTTTGAGTCTATTTTTTATTTAGATCATTGAAGACATCTGCTTCTTTTAAATAATTATAAATTCATTTCGAATTCAATTTTCAACTCTTTTAAAAAATGTGGTCTGCTACCTTTATGGACCTGTAGCCTTCCTTGATGTTTGCCGACTCCACCTTCTAATCATGCCTTGACTTTGAAAGCTGATTTTCAAATAGCAGAGGGAAAGGTGAGATATCAGGGGCTTCTTTTAATAGAGTTGGAGAACCAAGGAGAACTCAAGGTTATAGCAGAGATCTGGTTAACTCTCTTCAATGTCACATCCGCTGTGTGTGTGTGTGTGTGTGTGTGTGTGTGTGTGTGTGTGTGTGTGTGTGTGGTGTGTGTGGTGTGTGTGTGTGTTGTGTGTGTGTGCTGTGCGTGCGTGCGTGCGTGCGTGCGTGCGTGCTGTGCACAGGCGAACCGGTCTTGTTTAGGAGAAGCTATCTAAGGTAGAACACCCCCTACATTTTAATGAACAGCAGCACGCTCTTTCCTACTCCCCAGGAGGTTACCTGAAACAGAGAATCCCCCTCCCAAAATCAGGATGTGTTTTGAAACCAGTCAGAGTTCCTGCACCCAGGCAGAAAGTAATTGGGAATCTAAACTGCTGTGCTTTCCCAAAAAGGTCTGGTGAGAGATGCTGCAAGTTGATGAGAGGAGGATTCACACCCAGACAATAGGCTAGCTTTCAAACATTCATTTATTGATGTAACCTAGATAACTTCCCAAGATCTTGCAGTGCAGCATGTGAACTAGAGTACCCTTCCTAGCTGTGTTCATCCATTACACTAACGCTGTGTAAGTCCTTTGTGTATGGCTAGGAGAATGCAGTCAAAATGCTGTGTGTGCACCCTTGCACAAAAACACATACTGAACCCACTAACACAACAGTTCCCAAACTAGGGGTTGCTACCCCATGTTGGGTCACCTGATGTGAAAATGGGGTCACAAGAGAATTTCCAAAATCCTGATAAAAACTCAGATGTAATAATACATATGCATTGGGAAAGTGTTCAGACCCCTTCCCCTTTTCCACGTGTTGTTACGTTACAGCCTTATTCTAAAATTMATTAAATTACAAATGTTCCTCTCTACACACAATACCCCATAATGACAAAGCAAAAACAGTTTTTTAGAAATGTTTTCTAATAAAACATAAAAAAATACAGAAATACCTTGTTTACATAAGTACATAACTATGAAACTCTAAATTGAGCTCAGGTGCATCCTATTTTACTAGGCAAGTCAATTAAGAACAAATTCTTAATTTTAATGACGGCCTAGGACCAGTGGGTTAACTGCCTTGTTCAGGGACAGATTTTTACCTTGTCAGCTCGGGGATTTGATCTTGCAACCTTTCAGTTACAAGTCCAACACTCTAACCACTAGGATACCTGCCATCTCAAGGATATTGTAGAGACATCCTTCAGATGTGTCTACAACTTCATTGGAGTTCACCTGTGGTAAATTCAATTGATTGGACAGGATTTGGAAAGGCACACACCTCTCTATATAAGGTCCCACAGTTGTCAGAGCAAAAACAAGCCATGAGGTTGAAGGAATTGTCCGTCGAGGTTCAAGACAGGATTGTGTCGAGGCACAAATCTGGGGAAGGGTACCAAAACATTTCTGCAGCATTGAACGTCCCCAAGAACACAGTGGCCTCCATCATTCTTAAATGGAAGAAGTTTGGAACCACCAAGACTCCTCCGAGAGCTGGCCGCCCGGCCAAACTGAGCAATCGGGGGAGAAGGGCTTTGGTCTCGGTGATAACCAAGAACCAGATGGTCACTCTGACAGAGCTCTAGAGTTCCTCTATGGAGATGGGAGAACCTTCCAGAAGGACAACCATCTCTGCAGCACTCCACCAATCAGGCCTTTATGGTAGAGTGGCAAGACAGAAGCCACTCCTCATTAAAAGGCACATGACAGCACGCTTGGAGTTTGCCGAAAGGCACCTGAAGATTCTCAGACCATGATAAACAAGATTTTCTGGTCTGATGAACGCAATATTGAACTCTTTGGCCTGAATGCCAAGAGTCAGACTGGAGGAAACCTGGCATTATCCCTACGGTGAAGCATGGTGGTGGCAGCATCATGCTGTGAGGATGTTTTTCAGCGACAGGMACTGGGAGACTAGTCAGGATCGAGGCAAAGATGAACAGAGCAGAGTTCAGAGAGATCCTTGATGAAAACTTGCTCCAGAGCGCTCAGGACCTCAGACTGGGGCGACGGTTCACCTTCCAAAGGGACAACAAACCCAAGCACACTGCCAAGACAATGCAGAAATGGCTTTGGGACAAGTTTCTGAATGTCTTTGAGTGGCCCAGCCAGAGTCCGGACTTGAACTCGATCAAACATCTCTGTGGTAGCTGGAAATAGCTGGGCAGCAACGCTCCCCATCCAACCTGACAGAGCTTGAGAGGATCTGCAGAGAAGAATGGGAGAAATTCCCCAAATACAGGTGTGCCAAGCTTATAGCATCATATCCAAGAAGACTCTAGGCTGTAATCGCTGCAAAAGGTGCTTCAACAAAGTAGTTAGTAAAGGGTCGGAATACTTATGTAAATGTAATATTTTATTTATTTATTTTTATAAATTAGCAAAAATTTCAAAAAACCTGAGGTATTGTGTTTAGAATTATGAGGGGGAAAAACAATTTAATAAATGTTAGTATAAGACTGTAACCTAACAAAATGTGGGAAATGTGTATATATATACATACAGTACCAGTAAAACGTTTTAGAACTCCTACTCATTCAACATTTTGTCTTTATTTTTACTATTTTCTACATTGTAGAATAATAGTGATGACATAAAAACTATGAAATAACACATATGGAATCATGTAGTAATCAAAAAAGTGTTAAACAAATCAAAATATATTTGATATTCTTCAAAGTAGCCACCCTTTGCCTTGATGACAGCTTTGTACACTCTTGGCATTCACTCAACCAGCTTCCCCTGGAATGCTTGAAGGAGTTCCCACATATGCTGAGCACTTGTTTGGCTGCTTTTTCTTCACTCTGCGGTCCAACTCATCCCAAACCATCTCAATTGGGTTGAGGTCGGGTGATTGTGGAGGCCAGGTCATCTGATGCAGCACTCCATTACTCTCCTTCTTGCTCAAATAGCCCTTACACAGCCTGGAGGTGTGTTGAGTCGTTGTCCTGTTGAGAAACAAATGATAGTCCCCATAAGCACAAACCAGATGGGATGGAGCAACGCTGCAGAATGCTGTGGTAGCCATGCTGGTTAAGTGTGCCTTGAATTCTAAATAAATCACAGGCAGTGTCCCCCAGCAAAGCACCCCCACACCATCACGCCATCACACCTCCTCCTCCATGCCTCACGGTGGGAATCACACATGCAGAGATCATCCGTTCACCTACTCTGTTTCTCACAATGACACGGCGGTTGGAACCAAAATTCTCAGATTTCGACTCCTTAGACCAAAGGACAGATTTCCACCGGTCTAATGTCCATTGCTCATGTTTCTTGGCCAAAGCAAGTCTCTTCTTCTTATTGGTGTCTTAAGTAGTGGTTTCTTTGCAGCAATTCCACCATGAAGGCCTGATTCACGCAGTCTCCTTGAACTCAGTGAAGCATTTATTTGGTCTGCAAATTCTGAGGCTGGTAACTAATGAACTTATCCTCTGCAGCAGAGGTAACTCTGGGTCTTCCTTTCCTGTGGCCGTCCTCTTGAAAGCCAGTTTCATCATAGCGCTTGATGTTTTTTTGCGACTGCACTTGAAGAATCTTTCAAAGTTCTTGAAATTRTCCGAATTGACTGACCTGCATGTCTTAAAGGAAGGATGGACTGTTGCTTATTTGAGCTATACTTGCCATAATATGGACTTGGTCTTTTACCAAATAGGGCTACCACCTCTACCTTGTCACAACACAACTGATTGGCTCAAATGCATTAAGAAGGAAAGAAATTTCACAAATTAACTTTTAAGAAGGCATACCTGTTAATTGAAATGCATTCCATGTGACTACCTAATGAAGCTGGTTGATAGAATGCCAAGAGTGTGCAAATCTGTCATCAAAGCAAATGGTGGCTACTTTGAAGAATCTCAAATATAACATATATTTTGATTTGTTTAACACTTTTTTGGTTGCTACATGATATTTTAATGTCTTCACTATTATTCTACAATGGTGGGCTTTTGTACAAATGTGTCTCCTTGCAAACTGAATGCAAGCATATAGGGTAAATACAAAAACATTCTACAGAAGAATGACCGAATCAGTGGATTCAGAGGAAATTATTATTATGGGAGAGAGAGTCTTTCAAAAGCAAACCYMGCCCCCTTACCTCAGGTGGGCATGTTTCTAACAGAYAACAGCATCAGTCAGTCTCCCACATGAGTGATGACTGCTCACSTCCAARGCTTGGAAGAGCACTTATGGGCCTCACCGACTTCAGTGCATTCACTGGGGGGATGGGGTGTGTTTTGAGTGCTCATCCAACTCAGGAACTCTGGCCTTTTTCTAGAGCTCCGTCTTTCCGACCTGAAGATCACTGACGTCATGATTTGGCCTCATATTTTTCAGAGTTCCCAGTTGTCTTTAAAGCAACATATAACTCATGGTACTCTTCTACAGCTCATATCTGTGTAAAGCTGGATTCAGGGCTCTTGTCTGCATTAAAACCAAATATAGATCCAGGTTGGATGTGACAGCAGAGATGAGGTGCGTAGTGTCGACCACGCCCCCTGACTGAGAATCTCCGACTCGACGTGCATCAAGCACACCCATCTCATTAGTGGTGGTGAGATTAGATACATTATGTCAGACTAATATTCCATTGACTGTCATAGCCCCACATTAAAAGTATGTGATGATGAGTTAAGATGATCAGAAATACTGTTAGAAGGTTTTTCAATTGACTACCATAACCCCAAATGAAAAAGTTAACATTGGCTGTTCATTATACTGAACAGTAATATAAACGTAACATGCAACAATTTACAAGATTTTACTAAGTTACAGTTCATAAAAGGAAATCAGTCAATTTACTTAAATTCATTAGGCCCTAATCTATGGATTTCACCTGACTCGGAATACAGATATGCATCTGTTGATCAGAGATACCTACTCAGTATCTGGTGTGACCACCATTTGCATCATGCAGCGTGACATCTCCTTCGCATAGAGTTTATCAGGCTGTTGATTGTGATCTGTGGGAATGGTGTCCCTCTCCTCTTCAATGACTGTGTGGAGTTGCAGGATATTGGCGGGAACTGGAACATGCTGTCATACACGTCGATCCAGAGCATATCAAACATGCTCAATGGGTGACATGTTTGGTGAGAATCCAGGCCATGGAAGAACTTGGACATTTTCAAGAATTGTTTGCAGATCGTTGTGACATGGGGCCGTGCATTATCATGCGGAAACATGAGTCGATGGCGGCGGATGAATGYCACGACAATGGGCCTCAGGATCTCTTCACGGTATCTCTGTSCATTCAAATTGCCATCGTTAAAAATGCAATTGTGTTCGTTGTCCGTAGCTTATGCCTGCCCATACCACAACCCCACCGTCACCATGGGGCACTCTGTTCACAACATTGACATCCGCAAACCGCTCGCACACACGACGCCATGCACATAGTCTGCGGTTGTGAGGCCGTGTGGACGTACAGACAAATTGTCTAAAACAACATTGGAGGCAGATTATGATAGAGAAATMAACATTCAATTCTCTGGCAAAAGCTTTGGTGGACATTCCTGCAGTCAGCATGCTAAATGCACACTCCCTCAAAACTTGAGATCTTTGGCATTGTGTTGTGTGACCAAGCTGCACATTTTAGAGTGGCCTTTCATTATCCCCAGCAGAAGGTGCATCTGTGTAATGATGATGCTGTTTAATCAGCTTCTTGATATGACACACCTGTCAGGTGGATGGATTATCTTGGCAAAGGAGAAATGCTCACTAGCAGGGATGTAAACAAATTTGCGCACAAAATTTGAGAGAAATAAGCTTTTTGTGCCTATGGAACATTTCTGGGCTCTTTTATTTCAGCTCATGAAACATGGGACCAACACTTTACATGTTGCATTAATATTTTGGTTCAGTGTATATACTTTTTTTCACATGGTTGGGTTCGCGAGAATCTTCAGATATCAAAATGGGGTCGTGTGCCAAAAAGTTTGGGAACCCCTGAACTAACACAACACACACATACAAACACACAGTGAAATGCTGTCTATGSGTTACCTCGCACCTGTAATGAAGTGATTATGCAGACTAAGAGAAAACACTGCTGTAGTCACACACACACACACACACAGTGGTGTGTAATGATGGTAGCTCTATCACAGTGCTGATGACTGACCTAAAAGAGTTGCTACATCACTGATAATTACCCTGGCAGGCCTCTGCTATAGAAACCCCAGAACAGTTCAGGGGCAGAGAAATAGGAAATAGGAGACAGTAATATGAAACTGGAAGGTCACTCTACATTCTGCAGGACGAGAGATGAACGTGTGAAAGACGGATAAAGAGAAGACCAGAATTCAATAGCACATTTTTTATTTCTGTGGTTCTGTATGAAACAGAGATCTGGATGGAAGGACACCTCAGTAATAGAAAGCTACTGGAGTGAAGCCATATAAGAGAACTTGCCTCAGACCAGGGTCATAGCTTTGAGACGAACCAACCCCAAGGCCTAACAGACGCAGGGAAACACACACACACACACACACACACAGACAGGAAAAGGAGTCTCCTTGGGGTCTGAGTAGTACTAGTAGCATGAGGTCGAGGGAATCAGAATGAACCTGTGTAAATAGACCTCTCAGGACTATTGAAGGACACAGCTGAAGGAATGGGAGGAGGCTGGAGGATATAAAGAGAGGTGGAAAAGAGGAAATAGAGAGATAGGGAGAGAGTAGGATGAAAACGATGGGAGTATAGAAGGGCAGAGAAGGACATGAAAGTAGAGAGGGGGAGGATGGAATGAAGGAGATGAGAGGACAGTGAGAGAAGAGAGAGGAGAAAGGTAGTAGTTTATAAACACAAACATTACTGAGCCATGTTTGGTTGAATTCAGCCCTGCATCCAACAACCTTTGTTTTGGCTTTAAGTTTCTGAACAAATTCTCCCCCTCCCCCGGCAGTGTGTGTGTGTGTGTGTTTGTGTGTGTGTATGTTTGTGCGCTGTGCGTGTTTCCAGAGTGGAGTGTTAGGCTTTATGCATTATTGATGTTCACACTATTAACACATTAGAGAAGCAGTAGATCTCTGAGACCAGCCGGTTATGGAGACGACCACACACCACACGACACACACACCCACACACAGACACACCACACACACACACACACACACACACACACCACACACACACACACACACACACACACACACAGTGATCTGCATGTAGATGTCAGATTCAGACCCAGAACAGAGGAGTGTTGTTAGTGCTGTATTGACTGTCTGCTGTCTGAAAGAACCACACAGCCGCTCACGCACAAAACACATCTATCAACCTGTGTGTGTGTGTGTCTGGCCCAACGCTCACGTAGAAAGCCCATCTATCAGGCTGTCCACCGCTCACTCCCTCGTCTGCGTAATGGCCCTGACCTTTTTACCATCAGTCTCTCTGCCCGGGTATAGGCGGACAGGCCTTGTGAGTGCTTGTGTGTGTCGAAGGTCCCAGCACCCACGGAGAGCTGAATCTCATTCCCCATCCTGACAGATGACTGCTGCTGAGAATGTAMGACACACACATGTTCACTTTGCCTTCGCACTTGTGCTCTTACTTCATTTTCACCAGCTCTGGAGGTCCAGTTGGTGAGAGAGACATATGAAATGTATTCTCCCTGTAGAGTTACATTCTATACTTTTAACACTATGGTTCTGCTTACAGGGTGAGAAATCTGACTAGAGAGAGATCTGTTACACACCCAACAAGATCTCATTTCCTTTAGTCTATTTTGGACGCAAAAAGAACAGACAAAATGTGTTCGGGGAAGTTTCCTTAGTTCTTGTAGGACCAGGTGAAAGTTTTTTGCACCCGAAAAGAAACAAGTGGACAGTTATTGTGTTGTGGGAACATATATTTTGTGATGTCCCCACAATGTTCCCACTAGACTGTTCCCACAACCTAATGAGACATTCTGGGAACCTTTAAAAAAAACAGATGAAATGTTTTCTGGGAACATTAATTCTATAATGTTTTATTCACACATTCTATAATGATCAGCACGACTAGACAGTTTTTGTGTTATGAGAACATTTTCCGCGACTTAACGGATGTTCTGGGAACCTTCACAGAACCAATTTTGGTGTCCTGGGATGTGTGTGTGCTTGTGGTGCAGTGGAGCGTAGCAGGCAGCAGGCCATGGAGCCATTGACAGGAGGTGAAGGGGACATGTTTCCTCAGTCAGACCTATCCTGCTGAGCCTCTGGGACGGTGCGTGTGTGTGTGTGTGCGCCTGCATGCCTGTGTGTGCATATGTGTGTATGTTACAGAGTAAAAGGTGATCCTCCAGCCTATTACGGGGATCTCAGATGAGTGTGGTTAGACCAGGGTCTGTACTCTCACAGCTCTTTCTGTGGATCAGATTTAACCCAGTGAGCCAGCCAACCAAAGCCTTACAGTACCTGCAGGAGCAGACGGGCTAGCACTGGTGTCTCTGTGTGCGTGCGTGCGTGCGTGCGTGCGTGCGTGCGTGCGTGCGTGCGTGTGTGTGTGTGTGTGTGTGTGTGTGTGTGTGTGTGTGTGTGTGTGTGCATGTGTGAAAGAGTATGTGAGCAGGTCTACTTCTCGAAGAGAGAGCAAAGAGGGGTGGGCTACCATCTGACCATAGTGAATGTAGATGATGTAAATCAGCTAGTTACTGTAGCTAGATAGCTAGTTAGCTATGCTGTTGAAACAATCTAACTAGCTTTTACTTTTGATTGAAGTTTATTCTGCTGCTGACTTCTGCTTCTTAGGCCTACTAACAAACATTTGAATTGAAGCCTTCCCTGTTCCTGACTGTGAGATGACACATGCAACTCAAAAGGGACCCACTTCAACAAAACCTATGGGCGCCGGTAGCTTCTGCCTGCAGGACGACTGCAGTGTGGGTGCTCTTGTGGGGGAAGAGAAGCGGGGGAGGGGGAATTTTTCAAGATAAAAAAATMAGACATTTGCTTGTTTAATGGGCAAATAAGTGAGAAAATAGACCAAAATTAAAATATAAATGTAATAATGATAAAAACACCACCAATCTGAAAGGGCAGGTGCTCAGACACCCTTAAACTGTTCTTTATCTGTGCACGTGCCTAGTGTGTGTGTGTGTGTGTGAGCCAGAGGATTTGGGCTTCTGTAAACAGCCACATCCTGGCATTTACAGAGAGCCAGAACAATGTCAACAGAGAGAAAATCCCTCTGTTTCTTCACCTTCCTCAGTCTGTCTCATCATGTCACTRCATCTCCACATGTCCTCCACTCCCTCTGTATCTATACTCTTCTCCTTTCCCTCCCTTTCTTTCCTTTCATTCCACCCCTCCATTATGGTCCTGTTGATTTCCCCTGCTGTTGTGTTGGCTCCACGCTATGGAGAGATGGAATAGATCTGCAGCACGAGGAAATTGGGACTTTAAGCTTGTGCATGTTATTCTGGCCAAAGAGAATTCTGTTCAGAGAATCCAGAGTCCAGAGAGAGAGAGGAAGATCGGTACTATGGAGACACCGACAGAGGGAGCAGTGCAGAGAGAAAACGTGAGAGCCATACTGCAGAGAGGGGACGAGAGAGAAAGCGGGCGAGCCCGTGCAGCAGAGAGAGAGAGAGAGAGAGAGAGCGGAGAGAGAGAGAAGAGAGAGAGCAGAGAGAGAACGAGAGAGAGAGACAAGAGAGAGAGAGAGAGCAGAGAGAGAGGCATAGTGTGGTGATTACGAAGGAGTAGAGCATTCTACATTACCTACTGTTTTCATTGAGCTGACTGCGACAAAGAGCAGAGACAACCTTCTAGACAGTCTACAACCACCACACACACACACTGCCCCTGTCCTCCTACACACACAACACACACTCCTGTCTCTACACAACACACACACACACCAACACACACCACACACACACATACACACATCCTTGTCTCTACACACACACATTACACACTCCTTGTCTTCTACACACAGCACACACACACACACCATACACACTCCTTCTTCTCTACCCACACAACACACACACACCAACCAAACCACTCGCTGTTTCTACACACAACACACACAACACACCTACACCACACACAATACACACTCCCTGTCTCTACACACACACACCCACACACACAATACACACTCCTGTCCATTAACCCACACACACACACACACACACACTCACAACACACTCTTTGTCTCTACACACACACATACACGCACTCCTGTCTCTAACACACACCACACACACACACACACAATACACACTCCTGTCTCCTTACACACACCACACACACACACAACAAACATACTCTGTCTCTACACACACACCACCACACAATTCATGTCGAAGGTGTATACGCTGGCTAGAACGGGCGCCTCGCAGGATGCTGACCAGACTGCCTGTACACCTAAAATTACCCTTACCTCTCATCACATTAACGCTCCCTCTCCCTCGCCCTCGCCCTCCTCTTTCGTCTCTCAATCCTGTCACAAAGCCAATGTACCCAGTTGCTTGTGTTCTTCTTTTCATAATTCTCCGAACTCCCTAAACCAGGAACCTGCACCCATCTCGGGGCAGTAAACACTATTTCATAATATTGGTTTATCACCTCCCAGAACCCCAATGACCCTGTGTTTTATGTGGTGATATTCTTACGTTCATTCTCGGCTCACTCTCGACGATATGGCTCACTTGTGGGATTGTGTTGAATTAAAACACAATCATATTGTGTGCTTAGTTTTGCATGTCAATCTGGCCTAGGGGACTGCACGCCTGGGATATTATGTTGAGGGAACATTGGCTTTATTCACTGGCTTGTTTCAAATGAGAAGAATAAATCAACAAACTTTATGTGAAAGAGAGGTGAGCTTGGATCGTGGTTAATGTGTTTATGTATGGAAAATTCATTCATTAAATATGTTCCTAGATTTCTCTCGGCTGGTTTTGCGGACAGTAAGTTCTGTTAGGAAGCCTTTAGCAGCGTGTGCCTGTGTAATTCTACACTATAGCAGCTTACTGATCTAAACTAGTGTCTTTACATCAGTCTTGGATTGTGTTTTTATAGATCACCGAGAACCTGTGGCACAAACTGGCTATGACCATATATTAGGATAATTTACTAATTAAATTGCACAGGGGTGCCAGCCCCAGCCAATCAGACTTGAGTTTTCACTACAATAGGGCTTTATTACCAGCACCCCCCCCTTCATCAGACCTTCATCATACCTTCATTAGACCTTCATCAACCTTCATCAGACCATTCATCAGACCTTCATCAGACCTTCATCATACACTTTCATCAGACTTTCATCAGACCTTCATCATACCTCATCAAGACCTTCATCAGATCATTCTTCATCACACCTTCATCATACCTTCATCACACCTTCACACACCTTCAATCAGAACCTTCTCATCATATCTTCCATCACACCTTCATCATACCTTCATCATACCTTCATCATACTTCATCATACCTCATCACACCTTTCACTTCACACCTTCATCAGGCCCTTCATCACAACTTCATCAACCTTCATCACACCTTCATCAGACCTTCATCAACCTTCATCAGACCTTCATCACACTTCATCATACCTTCATCAGAACTTCATCAACTTCATCAGACCTTCATCACACCTTCATCAGACCTTAATCACACCTTCATCAGACCTTCATCAGAACTTCATCACACCTTCATCACACTTCATCAGACCTTCATCAACCTTCATACACCTTCATCAGACCTTTCATCACACCTTCATCAGCACCTTCATCACACCTTCACACACCCTTCATCAGACCTTCATACACCTTCATCAGACCTTCATCACACCTTCATCATACCTTCATCAGAACTTCATCACACCTTCATCAACCTTCATCACACCTTCATCAACACCATCACCCTTCATCAGACCTCCATCACCATCTTTATCACAACACAACGAAGGTGTAATGGGTTCGCGCGCACACCTTTTTGTTTGTCAGAATTCACAGGTTTTACGCACCAGCCAAGCTTCTGGGAGAACGCGATGGTTCTCTTTTGATTAGTTATCACACCATCACTCTCTTCTCTGTCTGATTTGGTCAATCAGACAGACCGACAAGGAGGGAGGGAGAGAGAGAGAATTTGTGCGTTACAGGGCTGGCAGTGGCAGCGTGCTGCCTGGCTGGGTGATTGTCCATCAAAGATCCTGTCTGGATTATAAATCCAATCAGAACACAGTGATTGCTGCAGCCGGATGGTGATTGGATCACAACCCACCAACGCTGCCACACTACCTCCAGGAAAACAGAGCGGGAGAGAGAGGGATGGAGAGAAAGTGTTGAGGGAGAGACAGAGGAAGGGAGAGAAATAGATGAGAGGAAGGGAGAGAAATAGATGAGGGCAAGTTAGAGATAGAGGAAGGGAAAGAGAGAGAGAACCAGGAAGAGATAGATGTATTCACTATTCTCCTCATGCTGCCTATAGAATGTGATTTAGCTCAGTCAGACACTCACTCAGAGACATATCTACTTTGAGGAACAATGTTCTTGTCTGGGATAGAACAGTCTGGTTTGTGATAAAGTAGTTTTGATAGAATGTCTACTCATCATAGAGTTTGTGTGAGCACTTTCCCTATCCTGGTCCTGGTTTCATCTCACCTCATTCTAGTCAGAAGTGATATCTACTGATGATGTGATATATATCTAGTGATATATAATGCTGGTCTTTCTGGGGAGAAAGATGTGCTGCCTGGAGCTCAACTTCATAGAACAACCATTCATGTCACGCCCTGACCTTAATATTCTTTGTTTTCTTTATTATTTTGGTTAGGTCAGGGTGTGACGAGGGTGGTATGTGTGTTTTTGACTTATCTAGGGTTTTTTGTATGTCTAGGTGTGTGTGTCTAGTCTAGACATATGTAGGTCTATGGTGGCCTAGATTTTGGTTCCCAATCAGAGGCAGCGTTTATCGTTGTCTCTGATTGGGGATCCTATTTTTTAGGTTGCCCATTTCCAGTTTTGGTTTTGTGGGTTATTGTCTATGTGAAGTTGCCATGTATGCCACTAAATTTTTGTTTTATAGTGTTACACGTTCATTTTGTTAGCCTTGTTTTAGTGTTCTTCGTGTTCATGCACGTCGTCTTACATTAAAAGTATGGTATTCACATCACGCTGCGCTTTGGTCTCCTCACTATGAAGCTCCGTGACAGAATAACCACCAAACCAAGGACCAAGCAGCGGGAAAGGGAGGAACAGAACTTGGTGGAAATGGACCCGGGAGAAGGCTGAGTGGGTAACAACCTGGGAGGAAGATAGAGAGGTGGTCGATCAATCCAGGGAGAGTGCCAGACCCACCTGGGATTTCAATGGAACAGTGCGAATGGAGGAAGTGGAACAGGAGAATGGAGGAATGGCGACGATATAAGGGTACGCGGCTAGCACGGAAGCCCGAGAGGGCAGCCCCAAGTTTTTTGGGCGGGGAAGCACGAGGAGATGGCTGAGTCAGGTGAGACCTGAGCCATCTCCTCGTGCTTACCGTGGGGAGAGTGTTATGGTCAGGCAACCGTGTTATGCGGTGGAGCACACGTGTCTCCAGTGTGCGCTCTATTCCGCAGCTCCTCGTATTGGCGGCTAGAATGAGATCACCAGGAAGGAGGTGCCGGCTCAGTGATCAGGGGTCTCCAGTGTAAGCCTACTTGGACGCAGGATTATCCTGCGCCGTTTTGCGTACTGTGTCTCCGGTGAGTCTGCCCAGCCCAGTAGTCCTGTGCCAGAGCCCTGCATTTGCGAGGGTGAAAATGAACATTCCAGCCAGGACGGGTTGTGTCAGCTATAAACTCCAGACCTCCAGTGCGTCTCCACGGTCCCTGTGTATCCTGTTCCTCCTCCCCCACTCGCCTGAGATGCGTGTAATCAGGCCCGGTACCACCAAGTTCGGCACCATGCCCAAGGCCTAACAGTGGCGCGCTCCAAGGGTCCAGTATGCCCCTGTTCCTCCTCCCGCACTCCCCCTGAAGTGCGGTCCCAGCCCAGTACCACCAGTTCCGGCACCAGGCTACAGTGTGTCTCCAGGGCCAGTATGACCCTGTTTCCTCCTCCCGCACTCACTCCTGGAGGTCGTGTCCCCAGCCCCGGTAACCACAGTTCCGGCACCGACGCACCAGCCTACAGCGCGCCTCGACGTCGGAGCTGCCAGAGTCGCCCTCACTGTCGGAGCTGCCAGAGTCCGCCTCACTGTCCGGAGCTGCCCAGAGTCGGCCCTCGACTGTCCGGAGCTGCCAGAGTTCGCCCTCATGTCCGGAAGCTGCCAGAGTCGCCCTCCCTGTCCGGAGCCTGCAGAGTCGCACTCTCCATGTTCGGAGCTGCCTTTCCGTCCAGTGCGCCCTCTACGATGTCTTCAGTCCGGGGCCGACTGCGAGGGTCCCGTCCAGAGGCGCCCACCTAGTGGGCAAGACTGAGGTGGAGCAGGGTCCACGTCCCGCACCCGAGCCAGCCGCCGTGAAAAAGGCCCACCGGACCCTCCCCTTTAGAGTCAGGTTTTTGGCCGGCCGGAGTCCGACCTTTTTGGGGGAGGGGGGGGGGGTGGGGGGGGGGGGTACTGTCCGCTCTGACCTAGTATTCTTTTGTTTTCTTATTATGTTTGGTTAGGTCAGGGTGTGACGAGGGTGGTATGTGTGTTTTTTGTCTTATCTATGGGTTTTTTGGGTATGTCCTAGGGTGTGTGTGTCTAGTCTAGACATATGTAGGTCTATGGGGCTAGATTGGTTCCAAATCAGAGGCAAGCTGTTTATCGTTGTTCTCTGATTTGGGGATCCTATAAGGTTGCCATTTTCAGTTTGGTTTTGTGGGTTATTGTCCTATGTGAAGTTGCATGTATGCACTAATTGTTTATAGTGTTCACGTTCATTTTGTTAGCTTGTTTCGTGTTCATTCGTCTTACATTAAAAGTATGTATTCACAATCACCCTGCCCGCTTTGGTCTCTCACTATGACGCTCGTGCAATTCAACAGAAAATCAGTTCTGAGATTATGATTAGTTGTCTTCGGTTAAATAGCTACAAGATTACAATGCCGTAGAGTGCTGGCTTGTTTGTGCAACCGTGAAGTTACTAGCTTTTGGTTAGTATGTGTGGTGAGGAAGAATAGTTGGGCAGGTTTGCTCTTAGGGGCAGTTTGGAGGGCAAAGGGCCTGGGCAATGTGGGCCATGGGCATCTTGGTAACTCCGCCGCCCTCTGTAACCTTCTCTAACCTGGTTGGTGCCCCTACTGTGGGATGTGTGTCAAAGGGTAGAGCGCACCCGTGAGAGGAGCAGCAGTGAGGTAGGGGTCCTATGGGTGAGAAGGGGGCTGAAGCAAGGAGCAGGCCTGGACTGGGGAAACGGAGGTTAGGATGTTGCAGTGTCCTGTGGACCTGTTTTGTTTATCTGTATGCAGAGTACAGCACAACTGTTTACCCTGCACTACATTAACATGCCTCAGCAGGCCTGAGGTCAGAACCTAATGGGCTGGGGACCAAGTCCACACGCTAATAGAAATGGAGAGAAGAGAGATGGTGATGAGTGGATGGTTTTTTTTTTTTGTGTGCTTTTACCCCTTTTTCTCCCAATTGGTAGTTACAGTCTTGTCCCATCGCTGCACTCCCGTTACGGACTGCGGGAGAGCAAAGGTCGAGAACCATGCTTCCTCCGGCAAAACGACCCCGGCAAGCCGCACTGCTTTCTTGACCAGACTGCTCGCTTAAGCACCGGAAGCCAGCGCACCAATGTGTCAGTGAAACACTGTATAGCTGGCGACCGATCCAGGGTGCCTGCACCGGCCCACCACAAGCAGTCGCTAGATTGCAAATGGACAAGGACACCCGGCGCGGCAAACCTCCCGACCCGGACGATGCCTGGGCCCAATTGTCCTCATGGATCTCCCTGCGCGGCTGGCTGCAACACAGCCTGGGATCGATCCCTGGGTCTGTGTGAAGTCTAGCCCTGCATTGCAGTGTCTTAGACCGCTGCAACCACTCGGGAGGCAGGATGAGTGGATTGTTTGTACAATACTGTACTAAGTATAATCCCTCTGGAGGACTGCATCCTTTTAACAATCATAACACTACTTCTCTGCTCTCCCTTCACATGGTCTAGTAACAGCTCTGTAGTTAAACTTCTCTACTGTAATGTCTTCTGCAGTAAGGACTCAGTGGTAATAATAGTATGTTCAATAACCCGCTTCTATGTGTGTGCGAGCCATGGGAGTTGAGACGAGACAGAGAGAGAGAGCTTATTAGTGTTTGTATAGGTTGACATGATAATGCTCAGGTATTTATCTGAACTCTCTCCCCTGCCAGAGCCTCATTTCCCCACACCTATACCTAAACGACTGAACTAATTTTGGCCAAGCCATATAATACCCAGTGATATGATTCATTTCTGGATTTCTGATGGATGTCCGCGTTTAAAAAGTTTTTCTTTTTTAAGAGTGGAAATGATGTCTTCTTTGAATTGTTTACTTTGAAACTAACGCCGTCAGTTAATCAGATATCCTAGACATTTCTTTACTTCATTCAAATTACTTCAGTGCGTTTGTGTAGAGATATTATGAGCCAGATTCATGTCACACTGAGTGGCGCAGAGCGGTCCAGCTATTTAATACTGTTGAAACTGTGAGTTGAGGGGAGTCCCTTGTTTTCAGTTGTTATACAGACCTGCTATTTTTATTGCTGCTTTCCTTCCTGCCCTTTCTTCTGTGTTCAACTGAACACCTGAGACAGGTGGCAGACGAGGAGAGGAAAGAGAGAGAGGAGAGGACATCGAGGAAGAGGGAGAGCGAGAGGAGAGGAGAGAGAGAGGAGAGGAGAGGAGAGGAGAGGGGAGAGGAGAGGAGAGGAGTCTGAGAGGTCGGGCCAAGGCAGGTTTTTTTCTTTTCTTTCTCTCTACATTCCTCTAGGATGAGGAATCCTGTTTGAATAACAGAGCTAATTCCTATTCACACGATTTGGTCTTTGATTCAATATGTAGCAGCTGATCAAATCGCACCGATAATTTCCCTCGTACTCACAGTGTTAGGCTTTCTAGCCTCCCGTATTGCGAGCACCAGGTCAGTTATGCCATGTCTTTCTAAATAAGCTCTAAAGCAGCAGTGGGATGGAGGATGGGTCTAGGCTTGGACATAATTTATCAGCAGAGTGTATTTTCTATTTCTTCTCATATAATATTACCTGGAGGAAAGGAGAGGAGGATCCTGAAGCGACGAAGAAGGAGGAGGAAAAGAATTATTGATTCTCAGCAGGGCCGGTACAGAGCTGGGGTTTTAACTGTCCTTCACACAGATCATTGGCTTTCCAGATATATATTAAGAAACAAGGGGTCGGATGTCACTTACGACCCTATTAAAGACAACACCACACACACACAACAACCACCCACCAGTCGGCGAGCAATAGCCATGCTCCACCTAACTATTAGCTCAGAGAGAAGCAGAATAGTTGTTCAATCTGGGCCTCCCTCCCTGGTCTACTTCCCTTTTCTCTCCTCCCGCCTTGTCCCTCTCTCCTCCCTCCATGTTCCCTTGTAGAGTGGAATGGATGTTGGTAGATGACCTGTTTAAACTGGTTGGCATGCTGGCTCTCTGGGCCTCAGCAGAAACACATGATAAGATGAACTGGAGCTGCATCTCCTGGGATACAAGCATGACTATAAAGTCCCCAAACTGGTTACAGTCCCTACAGACACTTTACAGTTACAGTCTACAGACACTTTACAGTTTAGTCTACAGACACGTGACAATTATAGTCCTACGACACTTTACAATTAAGTCTACAGACAACTTTACAGTTATGTCCTACAGACACTTTACAGTTACAGTCTACGACAAACGTAGCACATTTAACAGTTAGTCTACAGACACTTTTACAGTTACAGTCTACAGAACACTTTAACATTACAGTCATACAGACACTTTAACAGTTTTATAGTCTACAGGACCACTTTACAGTTATAGTCACACCAGACCACTTTACAGTTATTAGTTCACAGATCACAATAAGTCACAACATTTACAATTATGTCTACAGACACTTACAGTTTATAGTCTACAGACACTTTACAATTATAGTCTACAGACACTTACAGTATAGTCTACAGACACTTTTACAATTTAGTCTACAGACACTTTAAAGTATAGTCTACAGACACTTTAACAGTTACAGTCTACAGACACTTTACAGTTTACAGTCTACAGACACTTTACAGTTATAGTCTACAGAACACTTTACAGTTACAGTCTACAGACACTGTTACATCAGTCTACAGACACTTACAATTAATAGTCTTACAGACACTTTACAGTTATAGTCTACAGACACTTACAGTTACAGTCTACAGACACTTTACTGTTTACAGGCCTACAGCACTTTACAGTTATAGTCATACAGACACTTAAGTTAGTCTACCAGACACTTTAAACAGTTGACCAGTCTACAGACCACTTCTGTTACAGTTATAGTCTACAGAACACTTTACAGTTACAGTCTACGACACTTTACAGTTACAGTCTAGCAGACACTGTACAGTTACAGTCTAACAGACCACGTTAAGTTATCTACAGACACTTTACACGTTAAGTCTACAACACTTTACAGTTACAAGTTCTACAGGACACTTACAGTTAGTCTACAGACACTTATACAGTCTACACCTACAGTCTACAGACACTTTACTATCAGTCTACAGACACTTTACTGATTACAGTCTACAGACACTTTTTACAGTTACGACTACATTACAAGCACACTTACAGTTTACCGTCTAAGACACTTTACAGTCTAACGATACACTTTGCAGTTACAGTCTAATACACTTACTGTTACGTCTACATGACACATTTACTGTTACAGTCTCAGACACTTTACAGTACAGCACAACTTACAGTTACACTAATCGTCTATTAGCTACATAGTTACACTCAGACCTTACTAGTTACAGTCTACAGACACGTTACTGTACGTCAAGACACTTTACAGACATACATTTGATTCAGTTACAGTACTTACTAAGCACGACACTTACCCTGTACAGTCTACGACACTTTACTGTTACAGTCTACAAGACACTTTACAGTCTACATACACTTTGCAGTTACAGTGTACAGATACTTTACTGTTACAGTCTACGAACACTTTACCCTTACAGTCTACGGACACTTTACTGTTACAGTCTACGGACACTTTACTGTTAGTCTACGGACACTTTACTGTTACAGTCTACAGACACTTTACTGTTACAGTCTACAGACACGTTACTGTTAGTCTAGATATACTTTACTGTTACAGTCTACAGACAGTACTGTTAGTCTACATAAATTTTACTGGTAGTCTACAGACATTTTACTGGTAGTCTACAGACATTTTACTGTTACAGTCTACAAATACTTTACTGTTACACTAACTATGGAAAGACTGAGGGAAACAACAGGGAACAACAAAGCTGGGGGAAAGAAAGAAGTACATATAATGACTGTGCTTTCAACGTTGACGAGCCTTATATTCATGAAATCCCACCAAAAAATGGAACTCGTCCTCTTTTTTTTCGCCCCTTTTTTGTGGTATCCAATTGGTAGTAGCTACAGTCTTGTCTCATCGCTGCAACTCCCGGTCGAGAGCCATGCGTCCTCCGAAACACAACCCAACCAAGTCGTACTGCTTCTTGACACAATGCTCATCCAACCCAGAAGGAAACACCTGGCGACCTGGTCAGCGTGCATTGCGCCCGGCCCGCCACAGGAGTCACTAGTGCGCGATGAGACAAGGATATCCCTCCCGGCCAAACCTTCCCTAACCCAGACGACGCTGGGCCAATTGTGCACTGCCCCATGGGCCTCCCGGTCGCGGTGCAAGAGCCTGGACTTGAACCCAGAATCTCTGGTGGCACAGCTATTACTGCGATGCAGTGCCTTAGACCACTGTGCCACCCGGGAGGCCCTAAACTCATCTTCTTTTAAAGTTCATTTCCTGCCATTCTTCACATTTTGCCATGGGGTGGAGAGAAGATTTTTCAATGTTATAACTCATTTCATGCAATTCTACCAATTTGCCATGGGGCAGAGAGAAACATGTGCAGTTTTACAGCAGGTTTCCTGCCATTCTACACATTTTGCCATGGGGTGGATGCAAATGTGCTTTATCCAATCATAAACCCTTACAATTACCATCAGGGTGTTTGGCCCAACAGGGACATGACCTCTGTCAGAGTACCAGGGTGTCCGTGTTTACGCCACTGTCTACAGACTACCCACTATGCAGTGGTGTTGAGCTCAGTCAATGAGGTCAGAGGCTCCCGAGATGCCAGGTCAGGTTTGGTTGGGTTTATAAGACTGTGGTGGGAGGTGATCTTGCCTAAGGGAGACTCACATACAAACACTATATGCTGTACACACACACACACACACACACACACACCACACACTCTCAGAATGTTCTTAATGATTACTTAAGGTCCCACTGGAACCTACATCCTGTATGAATAAAGATAATTTACTCTCTCAGCTCCCCAGAGCAACTCAGAACGCCTCATAAGCAAATATAAGTGAAGGAAGAGATCGGAGATTGGTGTGTGTGTGTCCTCCAAAAGGTGATCTCTCTCATATTCCTTCCTGAGTAGAATCTAAAACATCATCATGGCAGGGTAGCAACAAAACAATCAGACATTTTGACATGTCCTTGTCTACTAGTTATTGTTTCTCTCAAACATGTTTTCATAAACCACATTAGTCTTCTTTTCCTTCTTTTCGTTCTTTCTCCCTCTTCTCCCTCTTCTCCCTCCCTTAGTAACCTAGCATTCTCATATCGTTTAAGCGTGTTAAAGCATCAATATAGAAGCCATTGATTTTCTAAACTGTTAATGGAGGCCTTGGGGCCAGGCAAGCTCATTAAAACCATACAGATGTCAAGCTGCTGTAATGAGACTACATTAGTTTACTGGGAGCTTAACTACACTAGACTGGAAAATCCATCCTTCGCTTCCATTCTAATTGACCGATAATTATAATGGGTTTCCAGTCCTCCTCCTCCTCCGAGAGAGAGAGAGAGAGAGAGAGAGAGAGAGAGAG
>NC_036875.1:26941902-26983716 GCF_002910315.2 Salvelinus sp. IW2-2015
AGAGGAGAGAGAGGTAACTGTGACTGGGGGTTTTGGTATAAATGGCTACAGGGTATATTTCCTTAGAAGGAATGTGATGAGAAATGGCTTCTCTCTTCAGTTCACCTTATTTGAAAGCCCTGTTCAAGTTGCATTGCACATGAATTTCAATCAAGAAGAATCAATAAGCAACAGTTTTGCCTCATCCCCTCACAGTATTTTTGGGTATTGAATATGAATATGTTTTTGGCTGTATTCTGGTTAAATTAAACAATGAAAATTCTCTAAATTATACCAGTTTGCACTCTAAAATATATTTGAGCCTTTTCGCTACAGCAGGAAAATAATCCTCCAGCAAAACAAGAAATTATAATTTTATGTGGGTTATAATTAATATACATTTTTGAGAGGTATACATTTTTTGTAAGGGAAAATCAAGCTGAAAAAGTGGAAAAACAAACTCAGAGCCTTTTTAAACCTTCAAATACACTACACGTTGTACATTTCCTGTTGAGGAAAGTTTGCTCCTGCAACAGGTGATGAAATTAAGATCCATACATCTGTATTGAGAGTGAAGGTGAGAGGAATTTTTCAGGTGTTTTCGACAGTGTATCTGACCAACTCTCTACTGGGCACCGTACCGCCATTGAGAATACCAGTGTGTTTAACCAGCTTAACTCTTCTAAACCAATTGTGTGTTACATGCTTCTCTGCAACCAGTCAGGAGTATGATTGTAATCTGGCAAAGGCGGTTGGGGAGATTGTATGTTAAGCCAGTGTTATGGATCTTAATTTCATTACATCACCCTTGTCGGCAGTGACACTCCCTATTCGAACACAGGAATGTAGCAACGATGGGCCTAGCTGAGTATTTGAGGGTTATTAAAACGGTGACTGTCTGAAGAGCATGTGTATTATGCCCCATCGTGGTCTCAGACCCTGATTTCCCCTGACTGAGCCATTACAAAAAAAATGTAAATCAACTGCCTCTACAAAAATTTATAAATTATAAACCCACATTAACAAATATGAAAGCAGTTCTTGACTTCTTCGGCGTGCTGGAGGCATTATTTCCTGCTGTAGCGAAAAAGAGCCTGCAATGATTACCATATTTAGTGGTGCAAACTGTATAAATATTAGCCAGAATTTCATTGTAATTTACACCAGAAATACAGCCAAAGAATACATATTCATATTCATACCCCAAAATACAGTGAAGGATGAGCAAAATTGTGCTTATGAATTTTCTTAATTGAAATTCCATGCTGCAATGCAACTCGGAACAGGGCTTCAAATGAAGGTGGAACTGAAGAGCAGAAGCAATTTCTCTCCATCACATTCCTCTTAAGGAAATTATGACCTGCTGTAGTCTATATGTGTATACCAAAACCCCCCTGATGCAGTCGTCACGAGTAATACCACACCCTACATTCTTCTCTCTACTAATCGTCTCCTCCATCTCTGACTTCTTACCTTCACGTCGGCTCCACTCAGTTCTCCTCTCTCTCTTCATCCCACTCTCTCTCTTCCTCTTTCTCCCTCTCTCTCTCTCTCTCTCTCTCTCTCCTCCTTTCTCCCTCCCTCTCCCTCTCTCTCTCTCTCTTTCTCCCTCCCTCCCTCCCTCTCCCTCTCTCTCTTCACTCTCTCTCTCCTCTCGGAGAGGAGGAGGACTGCCAAAGCCCATTATACATATTCGGTCAAGATTAGAATTGAAAGAGCGTAAATGCGAGCATTGGATTCCGTCTAGTGTAGTTAAGCGCCCAGTAAACTAATTAGTCTCATTACAGCAGTCTTGAAACTATATCCTCGAGGTTTTAATTGAGGCTTGCCTGGCCCCAAGGCCTCCATTAACAGTTATAGAGAAAATCAAGGTCTGTCTATATGATGCCTGGAAAACAACGGCATTTATACATATGAGGAATGCAGTAGTGCTCACTAAGGGAGGGAGTAGGAGCTGAGAAGTATCGGAGACATAGTATTCCGAAAAGCAACAACAGAAGATACTACCTACACATGTGTTTAGTGAAACATTGTTGAGAGAAAACAATAATAGTAGACAAGGACCAGTTCACAGACATGTCGGATTTGTTTTGTTTGCGTACTCCGGCCCCCATATGATGTGTGTTCTTAGATTCTAACTCAGGAAACGAATATGAGAGAGCATCCACCGTTTGGAGGACACACACACAAGCCCAATCTCCGATCTCTCCTTCACTTATAGTTGCTAATGAGCTCTGCTGCGTTAGCTTCAGGGAGAGCCTGAGTAGAAGTCAACTAATACAATAATATGTCATAAGGAATCGTAGGTTCCAGTTGCAATCCTTAAATGAGAATCTCGATTAAAGATACACAGGTCTGTAGCGTACTGTGCGTGTAGATGTGATGCTGTACAGACACATCATAAGTATTTGTTTACGAAGAGTCTCCTTACTATAACGCAAACTCAACCATCTTCCCACCACATGTCTTATAAACGCCAACCAAACCTGACCTGGCATTCTCGGGAGTCGCTCTGAACCTCTTCATTGACTGAGCTCAAACACCACTGGCATATAGGTAGTCTGTAGACAGTGCGTAAAACACGACACCCTGTTACTCTGACAGAGGTCATGTCCCTGTGGGCCAAAACAACCCTGATGGTCAATTGTAAGGTTTATGATTGATTAAAGCACATGCATCCACCCCATGGCAAAAAGGGTTAGAATGGCAGGAAACCTGCTTTGAGTTAAAAACTGCACAATGTTTCTCTTCTGCCCCATGGCAAATGTAGAGAAATGCATGAATGATGCGAGTCTTATTAACCATATGTGAACAAATCTTCGTCTCCACTCGCCATGAGCAAAATGTGTGAGAGAATCTGCAAGGTGAAATTGAATCTTTTCAAAAAGAAGATGAGAGAGTTTAGCCCTCCCGCGCTACCTGGTGATTGGGGTGGCTACGAGTTGTGCTGGCACTGAGGCATGCGCGGAGTAATAGCTGATGCCACCAGAAGATATCTGGGTTCATAAGCTCCAGGCTCTATGCACCTTAATGAGCTATCCGGCGTGCAGAGGCCCATGGCGTGGACAAATTGGCCCCTGGCGTCTCATCTGTGTTAGGTGCAAGGTGTTGGTCCGGGAGGAATATCCATGTCTCTATATCGAGGCGCGGACTAGTAAACACTCCATCGTGGCGCGGATGAACCAACGGCGTCGCAATGGCTATCAGCTGACCAGGTCGCCAGTTGTCCCTTACTGTGTTATACAGACACACAATCCAGAGCAATCACTGGTCAAGTGAACCACGTTCACACGACTATCGTTGCGTCTTGTGCTTGGTTTCCGTCCGCGTACCCATGGCTCTCTGTCCGGAATATGCAAGCAGCGAAGCACACAAACCCATGCTAAACTCTCTCTCCCAATGCTCATACAATAACAACTCTAATTGCCCATCGATTACTCACAAAAAGGATGGGCTGAGGAACAAACCAAAAACGAAGAACGGCGAGATTTGCCATTTTTTTGGATTGAGATTCTCATAGAAAGCCTCATAAGGGCTCAAGTCAACGTTGAAAGCACAGTCATTAGTAAGAGTAACTTCTTTCGTTTCCCCCAGCTTTTTTGTCCCCTGTTGTTTCCCTCAGTCTTCCATACTTGTTTGTAACAGTAAAGTATTGTAACACAATGTAACAGTAAAAAAAGGTCTGGTAGCAACTGACTCTATTTAGGAGAATGTCTGATATCTACCAGTAAAAGATTATGTAGACTAACCCCAATGTACGTCTGTTATGATCCCATCGTAAACAGTTAAAGTTGTATTCGCTAGATCTCTACACCAGAGGTACACCGTGTAATGTTAGCTGTAACAGTGCTTAAAATATGGATTTCAATTCGTTTACCTGTCTGTTAGACCTTCCTAGCTAACAGTGCATCCGTCTATATCACACTAAAGTAAAGTGTACCCTGTCCGTAGACTAGTAAACAATTAGAGGTCTCCAGAAATAGAACATGCTAAAGAGTAAAGTGTTCGTAGACATGTCACAGATAAAGTATGCTGTTTACACGTAACTGCAAAGGTATGATTTAGACATGTAACAATAAGATGTCTGTAGATCAATGGATACATGGAAAAGTGTGCTGTAGAGAGGACTGCTAACGTAATGTGTCTGTAACTGTAACTGTATAAAAGTCACTGTGTTGAACTACAACTAAGATGTAAGTTAATCCGAGAGCGCTCTGTGTTTAGCTACATTGCATCTGTATAAGTGGGTCTGAATGCAGAACCTGCTAACGTTATTAAGGTGCGTAGACCTGTAAACAGTAAAGTATCTGTAGACGTCGTAACAGTAAAGATGTCGTGTTTAGACATGTATACTGCAATAGATGCTATATGAGTAGACTGTAAAGTGTCTGTAATGTAACTGTCTAGAAAGTAGTCGTGTCCTATGCACTTTAAACTGTTAATGTCGTAGACTGGTAACAGTTAAAGGTCTGTAGAACGTGATTGACAATAGTAAACGTGTCTGTAGACTGTAAAGTACAAGCTGGCTAACTGTAAGCTCAGAAGTGCTCTCTGTTAGACTAACTTATATAGTGTCGAGTGAGACGGTTAATCGTATAACGTTCTGTAGACTGTACACCGTAATAGTGTGCCTGTTAGACCTTAACTCGTATAGCGTGTCCTGGTAGAGACTCCTTACCGTAAGACAGCTGTCGGTTAGACTTAGTCTTTGGTAAAGTGTCGTGTAGACTGTAAGCTGTAAATATCTGTAGACTATACTGTAAAAAGTGTCTGTAACTGAACTGAAAGTGTCGGTAGACTAACTTAAAGTGTCTGTAGACTATAACTGTAAAGTGTCGTAGGGCGTAACATAAAGTGTCGAAACTGTAACTGTAAAGTGTCTGTAGACTTAACGTAAAGTGTTCAGTTCCACCTTCATTTGAAGCCCTGTTCAGAGTTGCATTGCACATGAATTTCAATAAGAAAATTCAATAAGCACAATTTTGCCTCATCCCCTCACAGTATTTTTGGGGTATGAATATGAATATGTATTTTGGCTGTATTTCTGGTGTAAATTACAATGAAAATTCTGGCTAATATTACACAGTTTGCACTCATAAATATGTAAGATCTTAATTTGAGCCTTTTCGCTACAGCAGGAAAATAATCCTCCAGCAACAAGAAATTATAATTTTTATGTGGGTTATAATTAATATACATTTTTGTAGAGGTTGATACATTTTTTGTAAGGGAAAATCAAGTCTGAAAAGTGGAAATAACAAACTTCAGAAGCCTTTTTAAACCTCAAATACACTACACGTTGTACATTTCCTGTTGCAGGAAAGTTCTCCTGCAACAGGGTGATGAAATTAAGATCCTACATCTGTATTGAGAGCTGAAGGTGAGAGTTAATTTTTTTCAGGGTTGTTTTCTACAGTGTATCTGCCAACTCTCTACTGGGCACCGTACCCTGCCATGAGAATACCAGTGTGTTTCAGCTTAACTCTTCTAAACCAATGTTGTGTGTGTTACATGTTGCTCTGCAACAGTAGGAGTATGATTGTAATCATGCAGGCTGGGGAGATTGTATTTATGCAGTTTTTATTSTTCCCTATCAGAGGCCMATATMCTAGCAGCAGATGCTGGCCCCCTGACTGAGCTAGATGCTACAGCAGTTACTCTCGGCGCAGTGTCTGTGTGTGTGTCTATGTGTGGACTAGTGTTGTCACGTTACCAACATTTTACTAACGACACGATACCAGGCCAAGTATCACGATACCGAGTAGTATCACTATACCAAGGGTGGAAAATTCAGTGGCCTAGCTTCCTGTTCGCCCCGTCTCCCGGACGCTTGTTCCCATTTTCTAAACGCTATGCGCATAAGCTACACAAAAAAACTGTCACTGATAGTCGTACGTCTACTCAATACAACACATATTCAATTTAACTGCACACTGTTCGCTGTATAATGGAATGCTGCATAGAATGTCTGATTTGCTCATATTTGCAAAGGCCTACCTGTGATTTGGCTGGAGGGATGGGAGGAAGGAGTGTACATACTTAATGATCTGCATGTCATTGTGTCAGTTAGGGGAAAACACTGCATGAAACCTTGTTTAATCTTCAGTTTACAGACACACACACACACTCCCCTCCACATCTCTGCTGTCTCCCTCACTTCTTCAAAACACACACACACCACTCTCTCTCCCATCATACACATTATCTGCTGCCCATCTTTAAAAATGTGAGCACCAAACAGCATGGTAAGAGCACCAGAAAGTGGAAAGACACTGAACAAAAATAAAGTCATTTGGAAAGTATCAGCACCCATTGACTTTTTCCACATTTTGTTGCATTACAGCCTTATTCTAAAATGGATTTCAATCGTTTACGCCCCTCATCAATCTCACACACAATACCCGCTGTAATGACAAAGCAAAAAGCAAATGGTTTATTAAAAATTAATTAACTGCGAATATGACACACCCCCGTTTACATAAGTATCAGACCCTTTACTCAGTACTTTGTTGGAAGCACCTTTGGCAGCGATTACAACCTCGAGAGTCCTCTTGGGTATGACAGTACAAGCTGGCAACACCTGTATTTTGGAGAGTTTCTCCCATTTCTTCTCTGCAGATCCTCTCAAGCTCCTGTCAGTTTGGATGGGGAGCATCGCTGCACAGCTATATTCAGGTCTCTACAGAGGTGTTCGATCGGTTTCATTCCGGGCTTTGGCTGGGCCACTCAAGGACATTCAGAGACTTTTTCCCTGAAGCCACTCCTGTTTGTCTTGGCTGTGTGCTTAGGGTCGTTATCCGCTGTTGGAGGTGAACCGTTTCACCCCAGTCTGAGGTCCTCAAGCGCTTTGGTGCTGGTTTTCAATCAAGGATCTCTCTGTATTTGCTCTGTTCAGCTTTCCCTCGATTCTGACTAGGTCTCCCATTCCCTGCCTCTGAAAAACATCCTCACAGCATGATGCTGCCACCACCATGCTTCACCGTAGGGATGGTGCCAGGTTTCCTCCAGACGTGACTCTTGGCATTCTGGCCAAAGAGTTAAATCTTGGTTTCATCAGAAGAGAATCTTGTTTTCTCATGGTCCTGAGAGTCTTTAGGTGCCTTTTGGCAAACTCCAAGCTGGCTGTCATGTGCCATTTACTGAGGAGTGGCTTCCCGTCTGGCCACTCTACATAAAGCCCTGATTGGTGGTTCTGCCGAGATGGTTGTCCTTCTGGAAAGTTCTCCCATCTCCACAGAGGAACTCTGGAGCTCTGTCAGAGTGACAATCGGGTTATGGTTCATCCCTGACCAAGGCCCTTCTTCCCCGATTGCTCAATTTGGCAGTTTGTTGGAAGGCCACTGTGTTCTTGTGGAGCTTTCAATGCTGTAGAAATTTCTCAGTACCTTCCCCAGATCTGTGCCTTGACACAATCATTTTTCAGACCTCTAGGACAATTCCTTTGACCTCATGGCTTTGGTTTTTGCTCTGACATGCACTGTCAACTGTGGGACCTTCTATAGAAAGGTGTGTGCCTTTCCAAATCATGTCCAATCAAATTGAAATTACCACAGGTGGCTCCAATCAAGTTGTAGAAACATCTCAATGATGATCAATGGGAACAGAATGCACCTGAGCTCAATTTCGAAGCTGAATACTTATTTAAATAAGGTATTTCGGTTTTTATTTATAAATAAATGTGTTAATAATTTATAAAACCTGTTTTCGCCTAGTCATTATGGGGTGTTGTGTGTAGGTGACGAGGGAAAATTATTTAATAATTTTACAGAAGACTGTAATGTAACAAAATGTGGAAAAAGTCAGGGGTCTGAATACGTCGATCCAGAGCATCCCAAACATGCTCAATGGGTGACATGTCTGGTGAGAATGCAGGCCATGGAAGAACTAGTACATTTTCAGCTTCCAGAATTGTGTACAGATCCTTAAGACATGGTCGCTGTGCATTATCATGCTGAAACATGAGGTGATGGAGGCAGATGAATTGCAGGACAATGGCCTCAGGATTCTCGTCATGGTATCTCTGTGCATTCAAATTGCCAGCGATAAAATGCAATTGTGTTCGTTGCCGTAGTTTATGCTGGCCCATACCATAACTTCACAGCTACCATAGGGCTGTCACGCCCTGACTTAGAGATCCTTTTTATTGTCTGTATTTTGGTTTGGTCAGGGTGTGAGTTGGGGTGGGTATTCTATGTTCTATTATTTGTATTTCTATGTTTTGGCCGGGTAGGGTTCTCAATCAGGGCAGCTGTCTATCGTTGTCTCTGAATGAGAACCATACTTAGGTTACCCTTTTTCCACCTCTCTTTGTGGGAAGTTGTCTTTGTTTGTTGGCACTATAGCCTTTACCTTCACGGTTGTTTATATCGTTTGTTGCTTTGTTGGCGTAATTTTTTATAATAAAAGCAAATGTACGCCTACCACGCTGCACCCTTGGTCCACTCCCTACGACGGCCGCGACAAGGGCATTCTGTTCACAATGTTGACATCAGCAAACCGCTTGTTCACACGACGCCATACACACTGTCTGCCATCTGCCCAGTACAGTTGAAACTGGGATTCATCCAGCGTGCCAGTGGCCATGGAAAGTGAGCATTTGTCCACTGAAGTCTGTTACAAACGCCAAACTGCAGTCAGGCCAAGACCCTGGTGAGGATGATGAGCATGCAGATGAGCTTCCCAGAGACGGTTTCTGACAGTTTGTTTCAGAAATTCTTCATTTGTACAAACCCACAGTTTCATCAGCTGCCCTGGTGGCTGGTCTGACAATCCCGCAGGTGAAGAAGCCGGATGTGGAGGTCCTGGGCTGGTGTGGTTACACTTGGTCTGAGGTTGTGAGGCCGGTTAGACGTACTGCCAAATTCTCTAAAATGACGTTGGAGGCGGACTTATGGTAGAAAATGTACATTAAATTCTCTGGCAACAGCTCTGGTGGACATACCTGCAGTCAGTATGCCAATTGCATGCTCCTCAAAACTTGAGACATCTGTAGCATTGTGTTGTCCCCAGCACAAGGTGCACCTGTGTAATGATTATGCTATTTAATCGGCTTCTTGATATTCCACACCTGTTTATCTTGGCAAAGGATAAATGCTCACTAACAGGGATGTAAACACATTTGTGCACAACATTTGAGGGAAATACGCTTTTTTGTGTGTATGGAAAATTTCTGCAATCTTTTATTCCAGCTCATGAACATGGGACCTACACTTTACATGTTGCGTTTATATTTTTGTTCATATAGTTATGTATATATGAATCCTACCTTTGAAGCACGTCTCATGAGTAGCAGACCCTTTTCCTGTGCCATTCAAATGTGCCTAAACCAACTGTCAAGTTACCAGGTGTTAGCTAGCTAGGTAACATGACTGAACAACGTTGTTTGTCATCAAACAAATAATTAGCCAGCTGGGAATAGTTTAAAATGGCCCATGACTTGGTTTGTGAAATCTATCAAATACACTCCCAAATCGTGCAGGAAGAAAAAAAAAAGTAGCTCCAGTTATAGGAGTGATATTTTTTAGCCGTTTGAGCTAGAGACAAGCCCTTGTCTTGGCTGTAAAGCTACAAGCATACCTACGTTTGTCCTCTTGGGCACTGCTGCATGACAGCGAACACCTATACTCAGACTGGCCTGTGCTCTTTGTTTATATCTGGGATGAAATGGTATACAATCTATCAACTTTGCTCACTCTGTGCACTGCTCCAATGTAACAACAGAAGACTGATCAGGGTCTCCATCCTCGCTCGCAATCAAGGCTAAATTCTATTTAACAACTGACAGAGGAATAGATGTGCATGAGGAGCAGACGGAGAGAAGCAGGTGAGTGAGGGCTGGTATGGGATACGGTTGGCTGATTTACAGCTGCCACACCTGATATGTGCTTAGTTAAATAAAGGTGAAATAAAAATAATAAATGAAAGTGAAGTGGATATTATTGGACGCGGTGCAATAAAAATGTACTAAACTTAGAAACAACTGACTTTATAAACATTTTATAAAAGGCTCCAGCGGGTACTTTATATCGGTAGGGCTGGATAATGTGCTAGTATCATATGAAATGGTACTACGGTATTCTAAAATTTTGGTAGTATCATATGAAACGGTACTACGGTATTCCAAAAATGTTGGTATCATAACGTGGTACGGTAATACCGTGCAACACTAGTGTGGACAGGGTCATCTGCTCACTTAGATGTTATTTATCTACAGATTTGTGGGTGATGAATGGGGTATTTCCAGGGACAAAAATAACAATACACACACAAGTACAAACGCACACATAATGAAACATTAATGATGTGACATGTAGCCTACTATGTAAAGTAATGTGTACCATAAATAAGTTGTCAGCTTTGTGTATGTGTTTCTGTGGATGTTATGATAATTATTTTTGTGTGTGGTGTGTGTGTGTGTGTGTGTGTGTGTGTGTGTGTGTGTGTGTGTGTGTGTGTGTGTGTGTGTGTGTGTGTGTGTGTGTGTGTGGTGGTGTGTGTGTGTGTGTGTGTGTGTGTGTGTGTGTGTGTGTGTGTGTGTGTGTGTGTGTGTGTGTGTGTGTGTGTGAGAGAGAATGAAGTGCCCTTTCAGCTGACTCATTATGCTAAATAAATCGGCTAATTTCAATCAGCCATGATATTATGTTGTTGTTCAATTTTAGCTTACATTTGGGAAGCCTTACTAGCCTGAAAGGCTATTATGTTCTTCATTATTAAGAACAAACCAAGCATTGAAATAGATCAGGAGGCAGAATTAGTTTAAGCTCACAGCACTAAACTGCCTGCTGGAAATGCAGCCTCGACACGAAGGTGATATGACTGTAGGAAACATCCGTCAGTCCAGTTACTGATGGAGCTGAAATAAACATAGGAGTTTTAATCATCACTCTGTGGATACGGGTTAGTTTACTTTTGAGAAGAGTTTGTAATTCTCATAATAGTGTTTATTGTCCTGTTTTCCTTTACTGATATTTACTTGTTGTCATTTTTCAGGCCCACATTCCTGTATTGAGTCATTTTGTGCCAGCATGGTAATGTAAGAGAAATGTGGGCGATAGCATGCTATTAAGGCCATCCTGACCCATTTGTTTATAAATGGGGATAGTATATTCCACTGGCTTCCCGCAACATAGGGTATCTAAATCAGTTGGTTTCAGCTTTTAGGATGAGAAGGAGGGGACAAGGTGTGTATGGTATTCTATGTCAAGTCAGGGCTGACTAAAGCCACTTAAAGTGTCTTTCTTCTAATGATTGATGATTACTCTCTGCTACTTTTTTCCAATAAATCCTGCACCTATTTGAAATCCTCTTGCCGTCATAACCTACCCCCTTACCTTGGCCGTTACACAGTACAGTTTGACATCCCTAAAAATAAAGTGTTCACCATCTATTTTGAAAGGTTTTAATAACACCGATATTTATGTAGATAAATCTTAGCGAACTGTTTACCACGTTGAGTTAATAGGATATTAATTAGTGAGAGGCTGATATTACCTGCCGGTGGCTGTAGTCAAGCCCTGGGCCAATATTTACTCAGCACTAATGTAATCAACACACGACTAATATGATTTATATCAACACAGCTAACTAACCAATCTCCCAGGTAGACCTGTTGTACTGGAGGATCCATAGACGCTAGTATGACCGTAAAACCCCTAATAATTTGATATTAAGATAATTGGATGCTCCAGGCTTATCTCTAGGAAAGCAAAGCCTTTCCTGTGAAATGATGAAGCATATAATCAGAAGCTGGTGTCAGCCTTCCATCACTACTCAGATTAAATGGAAAGATGGCACCGACAGAGAGGGCTGCCTTGCTTCTAGTTCTTAGGAAACTTTGCAGTATTTTTTTTTTTATGTAGTATTCCTTACATTGTTTTAGCCCAGAATTTTTTGGGGACATATATTTATATATTCTTAATTCCATTCCTTACTTAGATTTGTCTGTATTGGGTATATGTTGTGGAATTGTTAGATATTACTTGTTAGATATTGCTGCACTTGTTGGAACTAGAAGCACAAGCATTTCGCTACACCCACAATAACATCTGCTAAACACGTGTATGTGACCAATAAAATTTGATTTGATGTTAGTAGTTGAACACCTGACCTTTAACATTCTCTCTGATTGGTCCCTCCAGGTCCCTTTATGGTGGGCGTGCTGAAGAAGGACTGGGCATCTCAGAACAGCATTGCCCTGTCGTGGCTGGAGCCAGAACAGACATCCCTCCTGGTGGTCGACTATGAGGTCAAGTACTACGAGAAGGAACATGAGGAGTTGAGCTACTCGTCGACGCGGACCAAAGCCCCCAGTGTGATCATCACAGGGTTAAAGCCCTCCACCTGCTACGTCTTCAGCCTGAGAACACGCACCTCCGCTGGACACAGRGCCTACAGCCCCAAATACGAGTATGAGACCACGGACGACAGTGAGTACCTCGTACCGCCCTCTGTGTCTGTTTCATGACCCCTAACACTTAACCCTTGACCCCAAACACTTAACCCTAGATGTAATCATTGAAAATATAAATACATGAACTTGCCAATGTGCTGGTGATGTTGTTTTTATTTATATTGACTTTTAGAGAGGCTTTACAGCTAACATTGAAGTTGACAGAGTGTACTGATGTATATAGTGTACAGATGAGTCATTGATCACTCATGCACTTTTCTACCTGTATTTATTGTCTGTATATGTCCTTTTCTATGCTTTATTGTGTGTTTTTATGTATACACAGAGCCACAACCAAAATGTTCCCACGGGGATAATAAAGCCATGCTGAATACTAACATACAGACCTGTGTTTGTGGTTCTGTCCTATATACTTGGTCAGTTCTTGAAGGGGTTCTTTTTTACTGTACCAGGGTTTTTATCTTAGAGGTGCCAGAACTCAAGCAGTAGAAATATAGAGGTGTAGGTTCTCTATACTGGTTGGTCAGCACCAGTCCACTGATCTGGCCTCAGTGGCGTCTCCTATCTTCTCCTCTTTTCCCCCTTATCTATCCAGCTGAAGAGCTTTCTTTATCTAGTGGATCAGACAGTCCTGGCCTGCCTTTGTTCTGGCCTTTAATCAAGGAGAAAATACCCTCTCCCTCCCTCCCCTCCTTACCTCCCTCCCTTCTCTCCCCTGTATCCCTCCCTTTCTGCTTGTCCCCGACCTCTCCATACCTGCTCTGCCTCTCCTCCTATCTAACCTCTTCCTTCCCCATCTACAGTGCCCTCCGAAAGTATTCAGACGCCTTGACTTTTTCCACATTTTGTTACGTGACAGCCTTATTCTAAAATGGATGAAATAAATAAAACATCCTCATCAATCTACACACACCACCCCATAATGAAAAGCAAAAACAGGTTTTTAGAAATATTTGCTAATTTATAAAAAGTAAAAACAGACATACCTATTATTTACATAAGTACTCAGACCCTTTGCTATGACACTCGAAATTGAGCTCAGATGCATCCTGTTTCAATTGATAATCCTTGATGTTTTTACAACTTSATTGGTGTTCACCTGTGGTAAATTCAATTAATTGGAAATTATTTGGAAAGGCACACACCTTTCTATATAAGGTCCCACAGTTGACAGTGTATTTCCGAGCAAAAACAAAGCCATGAGGTCAAAGGAATTGTGCATAGAGCTCCGAGACAGGATTGTGTCGAGACACAGATCTGGGGAAGAGTACCAAAAAATGTCTGCAGCATTGAAGGTCCCCAAGAACACAGTGGCCTCCATCATTCTTAAATGGAAGAAGTCTGGAACCACCAAGACTCAGCCTAGAGCTGGCCGCCCGGCCAAACTGAGCAATCGGGGGAGAAGGGCCTGGGTCAGGGAGGTGACGAAGAACCCGATGGTCACTCTGACAGAGCTCTGGAGTTGTGAGAACCTTCCAGAAGGACAACCATCTCTGCAGCACTCCACCAATCAGGGCTTTATGTTAGAGTGGCCAGACGGAAGCCACTCCTCAATAAAAGGCACATGACAGCCAGCTTGGAGTTTGCCAAAAGGCACCTAAAGACTCTCACCATGAGAAACAAGATTCAAGAAACAAGATTCTCATGAAAACATGATTGAACTCTTTGGCCTGAATTCCAAGCGTCAGGTCTGAAGGAAACCTGGCACCATCCCTACGGTGAAGTACGTTGGTGGCATCATCATGCTGTGGGGATGTTTTTCAGCGACAGGGACTGGGAGACTAGTCAGGATCGAGGGAAAGATGAACAGAGCAAAGTACAGAGATCCTTGATGAAAACCTGCTCAAGAGAGTTCAGGACCTCAGTCTAGGACGAAAGTTCATCAGGTTCAACAGGACAACGACCCTAAGCACACAGCCAAGATAACACAGAAGTGGCTTCGGGACAAGTCTCTGAATGTCCTTGAGTGGCCTAGCCAGAGCTCGGACTTCAACCTGACCTCTCTAGAGAGACCTGGAAATAGCTGTGCAGCGACGCTCCCCATCCAAACTGACAGAGCTTGAGAGGATCTGCGGAGAAGAATGGGAGAAACTTCACAAATACAGGTGTTCCAAGTTTGTAGTGTCATACCCAAGAGGACTTGAGGCTGTAATCGCTGCCAAAGGTGCTTCAACAAAGTACTGAGTAAAGGGTCTGAATACTTATGTAAATGTGTTATTTCCGGGGTAAAAAAAAATACAAAAACTTCTACATTTTCTAAAAACCTGTTTCTGCTTTGTCATTATGGGGTATTGTGTGTAGATTGATGAGGGAAAAAAATGTTTCATACATTTTAGAAAAAGGCTGTAACGTAACAAAATGTGGAAAAACTCAAGGGGTCTGAATACTTTCCAAAGGCATGACAGTCATGACAGCCCTTTAGATTCAAGCCTTTCTCACACATCCACACAAACACAAAGGCCTCGGTCTCATTAGCGTCAATCAGGCCTGACTGCTCAGTTAGGCTTCAGAGTGTGTGTGTGAACTCCTGGTCAGGAGAACCGTCCTGTGAAGTCATCTACCCCTCTGATCAGCTATGTTCCTCTCTCCTCGTCTGACTGGCAATTATCTCTTACCAGACCCCAGCTACACACACACACATACACTCTCGCACACACACACACACACACACACATTCTGACCTTCACACATTCAAGCGTACACACACACTTACAAACATATTGGCGCCGATCCTCACACATCCAGGCATACATGCGGGCACACAAATGCTGTCACGTCTGGGTTGGGGGCTACGCATCCTGATCACCAATTCATTTTCATTAAGTGTAAAATATTGTAGAAATAAGTTTTGCTAATAGCAATCATCTTTCAATTATGTGGGATTCGTTAGCCCTGTGAAGAAACAGAGAGAAGGGAAAATAATGAATATCAAATGTGGCTAATTTTGGCAAATGATCAGAGACTAAATCACAATTTCATGAATGAATAATATTAATTAAATGGCACCAAGCATATGAATGATTCCTTTTAAAATAGAATGGTTGTCTTTCAGACCAAGAGTTCATCAATCTCTCCATATTCATTTCAAATTAATTAATACTAACAATATCAATTATTACTAATAAAAGTGCTTTTCTCTCCTCAGTCTGATTTGATAAAGATGTTGTAAAAGTGGTATAGTTATATTGTCTTTTATGACTTTTTTCTGACTTAATCATGTGAATGTATATTGTTTTTGTGATGTCACCTCTTTTCCAGTGATATGGCTGTATGTCTATACTTGTGATGTCACCTCTCTTCCAGTGATATGGCTGTATGTCTATACTGTAAATCACTTTAATAGGTCCAGACAATAATCAATCAATTGATTTTTCCCCTCCCTGTAGCGTCAGACATGGCGTCAGACCAGGGTCAGGTGTTGGTGATCGTCACGGCAGCCGTGGGAGGCTTCACTCTCCTCATCATCCTCACCCTCTTCTTCCTCATCACCGGACGGTAAGAGACACACACACACACACACACACACACACACACCTGTCTCTTATACACATCTAGATGTGTATAAGAGACAGGGTCAGCACCACAGACAGGGCTGTAGGATAGTTCAGCACCATGGACAGCACTAAAGGTGTCTTCAGGAGCATTGACAGAGCTGTAGGAGAGTTCAGCACCATGGACAGCACTAAAGGTGTCTTCAGGAGCATTGCCAGGGCTGTAGAATAGTTCAGCACCATGGACAGCACTAAAGATGTCTTCAAGGAGCATTGCAGGGTGTAGAATAGTTCGCCCACATGGCAGCCTAAAGATGTCTTCATGAGCATTGCAGGGCTTGTAAATAGTTAGCAACATGGACAGCACTAAAGATGTCTTCAGTTGCACTGACAGGGCTGTAGGATAGTTCAGCACCATGGACAACATTAAAGGTGTCTTCAATTGCACTGACAGAGCTATAGGATAGTTCAGCACCATGGACAGCACTAAAGATGTCTTCAGTTGCACTGACAGGGCTATAGGATAGTTCAGCACCAAGGACAGCACTAAAGATGTCTTCAGTTGCACTGACAGGGCTGTAGGATAGTTCAGCACCATGGACAGCACTAAAGGTGTCTTCAGGAGCATTGACAGGGCTGTAGAATAGTTCAGCACCATGGATAGCACTAAAGATTTCCTCAGGAGCATTGCCAGGGCTGTAGAATAGTTCAGCACCATGGACAGCACTAAAGATGTCTTCATGAGCATTGCCAGGGCTGTAAAATAGTTCAGCACCATGGACAGCACTAAAGATGTCTTCATGAGCATTGACAGGGCTGTAGAATAGTTCAGCACCATGGACAGCACAAAAGGTGACTTCTGGAGCACTGACAGGGCTGTAGGATAGTTCAGCACCATGGACAACACTAAAGATGTCTTCAGTTGCACTGACAGGGCTGTAGGATAGTTCAGCACCATGGACAGCACTAAAGATGTCTTCAGTTGCACTGACAGGGCTGGAGGATAGTTCAGCACCATCGACAGCACCAGAAAGGAAAAGGCGAAGCGAGAGGGATAACTTGGCCAAAAATCTGTCTTCTCGAGCAGGTGGCGTTGTTCCGTTTCTTTCGCTCACCAAGGGAGGAGTTTTTATATACAGTGGAGGTCAATAAGAGAGTGTCGAATTTGGTCAGCAAAAAATGTAATGACTTATTTGCTACGTAGGTTTATTTGATCAAATACATTTTTTGGAATGCTTAGGTTGCTACGAGTGTACTGATATAAGTAGGACACATGACATCCCGGCAAATTTGAGAAAAAACACTTTATATCGGAGTTGTCTTGAGATGGCTATGCATACAGTATTCATGAACATAGCATCTAGTAGCATAGCATCTCTGTCCATTGAATGCAGGCGGTTGACGTCAACACCCCTCATCGAATATTCAAGTATTAAAATAACGAGATGTAGTAGTCTTCAGTAGCACTGACAGGGCTGTAGGAAAGTTCAGCACCACACTACTGTGGACAGCTCCCTCCGTACTGAGAGGCCTACATACAGTAATACAATGGCATTTCACACTTAATTTTAAAAAGTTTGAAATGTACCCAAAGAACAATTAAAAGTAGAATGTGACGAAACCTTTGAGATGACCTTCCAGTCTATGTAGGTGTTAAGTCTGTTCTGAAAAGCTTTCTAAATAAGGGAGTGCACTGAGGCACTGTGAATTTAGATAAMTAGCGTCAAACAGGAACCAGTTAAACCAGGACTGTCCCTCAATCCTCATGTGTGTATCTGTCTATGTATAGGTGACCGTCTGGCCTGTGTAGGGGTGGGTCTATCTTTGTACTCTACTCTAAACCCACACTACTGCTCTTCACTTCTACTTCAGGGTTATCTTTCAACACTCATCCCTCTCTCCTCTCTTTCCTCACTCTCTGATTCCTCTCTGTCCTCTCATCATTCTGTCTGTGCTCCTCTCTCTTTTGTCTCTTTGCACTTTCTCCTCTCATCCTCTCCTCATTCTCTCCTCTTTTATCAGTGGAAACACAGTGGCTTCAGCATGTAGTAATGACTCAGTGGATATTAGGGTAGAGAGTAGGTTGAATTACATTGACTTTTAGATTAACGCTCTGGGCAGGGTTTGATATTGAAAGGTGTGTGTGTGTGTGTGTGTGTGTGTGTGTGTGTGTGTGTGTGGTGTGTGTGTGTTGTGGTGTGTGTGTGTGTGTGTGTTTGTGAGCGCTGTGTGTTGGTGTAATAAACCAGAATAGCCTTTAAAGCCGCAACATACTTTACACCCTTTTTGAGAAACCTTTGAAAAATAGTTTGTGTGTCGTCTGTTGTGCGTTCACTTTTTGTGTGTTTCAAAGCCAGTGATTCAGTGATAGAGTGGTCTAGACAGGTCTGATAAAGGAGCTTTAATCACACACTGACCCATCACTGGGGGGCTAAGTCAATAGACAAATCCACTCTCTCTCATCTCTCATCTATAGAGATGAGACGAGTATCCAAGATGGCGTAGCAGTATGACGTGTGTTGTTTTGTCCCGTGTAAATACTCAGTTTTTCTTTTCGTTTTTTTGTAAAATTTCAATATATTTCAACTCTTTTTTTTCCATTTTCAGATTAAATATACCTTCCTGCAACCCGCCTCACCAATGTGGTACGGACTGCTATTTTTTAGACCTTATAACTGAACCTCCACAGAATAGCCATCAGAAGCTAGCCAGCTAATTAGCTACTAATCAAATTCAACAAATGTATTATATAGCCTTCTTCATCAGCTGATCTCAAAGTGCTGTACAGAAACCCAGCCTAAAATCCCAAACAGCAAGCAATGCAGGTGTAGAAGCACGGTGGCTAGGAAAATCCTAGAAAGCTAAACCTAGGAAGAAACCTAGAAGAGGAACAGGCTATGAGGGTTGCCATCTCTTCTGTCTGTCAGGTGGAGATTATAAGAAACATGGCAGATGTTCAAGTTATAATGAACCAGATGGTCAAATATAATAACAAGTATGTCGAGGGCAGCAAGTCAGCACCTCAGGAGTAAATGTCATTGGTCTTTCATGGCCAATCATAAAGAGATTTCTACCGCTCTGCTGACTCTAGAGAGTTGAAAAAGCAGAGGGGACAGGTATGCAATGTCCGTGAACAGTCAGGGTTCCATACGCGCAGGCAGAACAGTTGAAACTGGAGCAGGAGCACGGCAGGTGGACTGGGGACAGCAAGGAGTCCTCATGCCAGGTAGTCCTGGAGCGGTCTAGGGCTGCAGGTCCTCACAGAGAGAAAGAGAGAATTAGAGAGAGCATACTTAAATTCACACAGTACACCGGATAAGACAGGAGAAGTACTCCAGATATAACAAASTGACCCTAGCCCCCCGACACATAAACTACTGCAGCATAAATACTGGAGGCTGAGACAGGAGGGGTCAGGAGACACTGTGGCCCCATCCGACACTGTGGCCCCATACTAGCTATTTAGTCATTGTTAGCCACTGCTAATGGTCTTTACCTTTAGCTCAGACACCAGCCGCTTTAGCCCTGATAGACCGGATAATACCTGAGCATATCGGACTGCTTTCCACTACATTTCCGGATTCCTGCCGCATGCTCTGGACCATCACACGGGATCATCGCAGCTAGCTAGCTGCTACCAAGTTACTATTGTGGCTAACGCCCTTGTCCAGAAGCAAGCACCAGGTAGCCTCGAGCTCGCCTCGAGCTAGGCCCATCTCCCGGCWAGCAAACGAAGTACACCAACTACAATACCTCTCTTGCCAATTGGCCTGGACCCTTGTCAACACAGAGCCCCGCCGATCCATCACGACTGGTCTGCTGATGTAATTCGGCCGATGTGCTCTCAACCGGTCTCTGCGTCGTGGATGTCGGTGAAGACCCATCTGCTAGCCCCGGCCTGCTAGCTTTCTGAACTCCTGCTCGCCTAGCGTAGTAACGACTACCGAACTGCTCCCTGTTTCATCTATTGCTGCTCATTGGACCCTTTGATCACTCGGCTACACACATGATGGCCGCTGGACTGTTCATTAACACTGTACTTCATTTTGTTTATCTGTCTTCCCCAGCCTCGAACTCAGGCCCTGTGTGTAGCTAACTGACCGTCTCTGCCCATTCATCACCATGTTGTTGTCTTAGCTGTTTACCTGTTGTTGTCTTACCTGTTGTGGTCTTAACTCTCCCAATCAACACCTGTGATTTCTTTATACCTCTCTCTAATGTCAATGTGCCTTGTATACTGTTGTTTAGGGTAGCTCTCATTGTTTTATTTTACTGCGGAGCCCCTAGTCCCGCTCAACATACCTCAGATAGCTCCTTTATCCCACCCCCCACACATGCGGAGACCGCACCTAGCTTAACTGGCGCCTCCAGAGATGCAACCTCTCTCATCGTCACTCAATGTCTAGGTTTACCTCCACTGTACTCGCACCCTACCATACCCGTGTCTGTACAATATGCACTGAATCTATCCTACCACGCCCAGAAATCTGCTCCTTTTATTCTCTGTTCCCACCGCACGAGACGACCAGTTCTTATAGCCTTTAGCCGTACCCTCATCCTACTCCTCCTTTGTTCCTCTGGTGATGTAGAGGTTAACCCAGGCCCTGCATGTCCCCAAGCGCTCTCATTTMTTGACTTCTGTAACCGTAAAAGCCTTGGGTTCATGCATGTTAACATCAGAAGCTTCCTCTGACGAAGAGGAGGAAATCTGCCGTAACAGAAACACCCACCACCAAAGGACCAAGCAGAGTGGAAGAGGGCAGCAACAGCAGCAGCAGCAGCGGCCAAAAACCCAGGACTCCTGGACTTGGGAAGAGATCCTGGACGGCAAAGGACCCTGGGCTCAGCCAGGGGAATATCGCCGTCCCAAGGCAGAGTTGGAGGCAGCGAAGGCAGAGAGGCGCTGGTATGAGGAGGCAGCGCGGCGACGGCGGTTGGGAGCCCGAGAGTCAGACCCAAAAATGTCTTGGGGGGGGCACGGCGGAGTGTGGCAAAGCCGGGTAGGAGACCTGAGCCAACTCCCCGTGTTACCGTGGAGTGAGAGGGCGTCGTACTGGTCAGACACCGTGTTATGCGGTGGAGTGCACGGTGTCCCCAGTACGCGTGCTTAGCTCAGTGCGGGCTATTCCACTCGCTGCACTGGTAGGCTAGGTTGGGCATCGAGCCGGGTGTCATGAGCCGGCCCAACGCATCTGGTCTCCAGTGCGTCTCCTCGGGCCGGCGTACATGGCACCAGCCCTTACAAATGGTGTCCCTGGTTCGCCAGCATAGCCCAGTGCGGGCTATTCCACCTCGCCGCACTGGCAGGGCTACGGGGACCATTCAACCTGGTAAGGTTGGGCAGGCTTGGTGCTCAAGAGCGCGTGTCCTCTTCACGGTCCGGTAATCCGGTGCCACCTCCACGTACAGTCTTGGTGCCGGTGGCAGCCCCCCGCACCAGGCTGTCTCTCCGTTTTCTCTCTCCAGTTGCTCCCACCTGTCCAGCGCTGTCAGAGCCTTCCTCCTCTCCAGCGCAGCCAGAGTCTGAACTGCCTGCCTGCCCAGCGCTGTCTGAACTGCCTGCCTGCCCAGCGCTGTCTGAACTACCTGCCTGCCCAGCGCTGTCTGAACTGCCCGTCTGTCCCGAGCCGTCAGAGCTGCCCGTCTGTCCCGAGCCGTCAGAGCTGTCCGTCTGTCCCGAGCCGTCAGAGCTGTCCGTCTGTCCCGAGCCGCTAGAGCCGTCCGCCAGACAGGAGCAGCCAGTGTCGGTTCACGTGTGTGTTTGTGGGTGTTTGTATTTCGTGTCAGTGTTCGTGCCCCACGGGACTGTTTGTCGGTTAGATTCTCTTTTGTTATTTCGTTACTTGTAGTGTTCAGTTTATTTATAATAKATATGGACACTTTCCACTCTGCGTTTTGGTCCGATCCCTACACCTCCTCTTCTGACGAAGAGGAGGAAATCTGCCGTAACACACATATTATCAATGAACCTACCAGGTACAACCCCAAATCCGTAAACATGGGCACCCTCAAAGATATCATCCTGACCAACTTGCCCTCTAAATACACCTCTGCTGTCTTCAACCAAGATCTCAGCGATCACTGCCTCATTGCCTGCGTCCGTTATGGGTCCACTGTCACGTTCCTGACCTTATTTCCTTTGTTTAGCCTTGTTTAGTTGGTCAGGACGTGAGCTGGGTGGGCATTCTATGTTATGTGTTTCTATGTTGGGTTCATTGTATTAGCCTGATATGGTTCTCAATCAGGGGCAGGTGTTTTACGTTTCCTCTGATTGAGAACCATATTAAGGTAGACTGTTTCTCACTGTTTGTTTGTGGGTGATTGTTGCTGTGTCTGTGTTTGTTCGCCACACGGTACTGTTTCGTTTCGTTCGTTTGTTTCTTCCTGTTCGTGCGTTCATTTTTATATGTTCTCAAGTTCAGGTCTGTTCACGTCGTTTATTGTTTTGTAGTTTATTTAAATGTTTTTTCTGTCTTCGTTTAATAAACAATAAGTATGTATTCAAACCACGCTGCATTTTGGTCCGATCCTTGCTCCTCCTCAGACGAGGAGGAAGACGAGCGTTACATCCACGTTTAAACAACCACGACTCATCACTGTCAAACGCTCCCTAAAACACTTCTGCGAGCAGGCCTTTCTGATCGACCTGGCCCGGGTATCCTGGAAGGATATTGACCTCATCCCGTCAGTAGAGGATGCCTAGTTGTTCTTTAGAGGATGCCTAGTTGTTCTTTAAAGTGCTTCCCTCACCATCTTAAATAAGCATGCCACTTTCAAAAAATGTAGTTCTAAGAACAGATATAGCCCTTGGTTCACTCCAGACTTGACTGCCCTTGACCAGCACAGAAACATCCTGTGGCGTACTGCACTAGCATCGAATAGTCCCRGCGATATGCACCTTTCAGGGAAGTCAGTAACCAATATACACAGTCAGTTAGGAAAGCAAAGGCTAGCTTTTTCAAACAGAAATGTGCATACCGCGGCACTATTTCCAAAAAGTTCTGGGACACTGTAAAGTCCATGGACAATAAAAGCACCTCCTCCCAGCTGCCCACTGCACTGATAGAGTTGCAAAATCTGGCTTCAGCTGGGCTAGACAATCTGGACCCTCTCTTCCTGAAATGATCTGCCGCCATTGTTGCAGACCCTATTACTAGTCTGTTCAACCTCTCTTTCATATCGTCTGAGATTCCTAAAGATTGGAAAGCGGCCGCGGTCATCCCCCTCTTCAAAGGGAGAGACACTCTAGACCCAAACTGTTACAGACCTACATCCATCCTTCCCTGCCTTTCTAAAGTCTTCGAAAGCCAAGTGAACAAACAGATCACCGACCATTTCGAATCCCACCGTACCTTCTCCGCTATGCAATCCGTTTTCCGAGCTGGTCACGGGTGCACATCAGCCTCCCTCAAGGTCCTAAACGATATCATAACCACCGATAAAAGACAGTACTGTGCAGCCGTCTTCATTGACCTGGCCAAGGCTTTCGACCATGTCAATCACCGTATTCTTATTAGCAGACTCAACAGCCTTGGTTTCTCAAATGACTGCCTCGCCTGGTTCACTAACTACTTCTCAGATATAGTTCAGTGTGTCAAATCGGAGGGCCTGTTGACCGAACCTCTGGCAGTCTCTATGGGGGTGACACAGGGTTCAATTCTCAGGCCGACTCTTTTCTCTGTATATATAAATGATGTAGCTCTTGCTGCGGGTGACTCTTTGATCCACCTCTACGCAGATGACACAATAATGTATACATCTGGCCCTTCTTTGGACAATGTGTTAACAAACCTCCAAATGAGCATCAATGCCATACAACACTCCTTCCGTGGCCTCCAACTGCTCTTAAATGCAAGTAAAACTAAATGCATGCTCTTCAACTGATCGCTGCCCGCACCTGCCCGCCCGACTAGCATCACCACTCTGGACGGTTCTGACTTAGAATATGTGACAACTACAAATACCTAGGTGTCTGGCTAGACTGTAAACTCTCGTTCCAGACTCATATTAAGCATTTCCAATCCAAAATTAAATCTAGAATCGTCTTCCTATTTCGCAACAAAGCCTCCTTCACTCAAGCTGCAAAACATACCCTCGTAAAACTGACTATCCTACCAATACTTGACTTCGGCCTCCAACACTCTACTCAGCAAATTGGATGCAGTATATCACAGTGCCATCCGTATTGTCACCAAAGCCCCATATACTACCCACCACTGTGACCTGTATGCTCTCGTTGGCTGGTCCTTGCTACATATTCGTCGCCAAACCCACTGGCTCCAGGTCATCTAAACTCAGCAAAAAAAGAAATGTGCTCTCACTGTCAACTGCGTTTATTTTCAGAAAACTTAACATGTGTAAATATTTGTATGAACAACAAGACTCAACAACTGAGACATAAACTGAACAAGTTCCACAGACATGTGACTAACAGAAATGGAATACTGTGTCCCTGAACAAAGGGGGGGTCAAAATCAAAAGTAACAGTCAGTATCTGGTGTAGCCACCAGCTGCATTAAGTACCGCAGTGCATCTCCTCCTCATGGACTGCACCAGATTTGCCAGATCTTGCTGTGAGATGTTACCCCACTCTTCCTCCAAGGCACTTGCAAGTTCCCGGACATTTCTGGGGGGAATGGCCCTCGCCCTCACTCTCCGATACAACAGGTCCTAGACGTGCTCAATGGGATTGAGATCCGGGCTCTTCGCTGGCCATGGCAAAACACTGACATTCCTGTCTTGCAGGAAATCACGCACAGAACGAGCAGTATGGCTGGTGGCATTGTCATGCTGGAYGGTCATGTCAAGATGAGCCTGCAGGAAGGGTACCACATGAGGGAGGAGGATGTCTTCCCTGTAACGCACAGCGTTGACATTGCCTGCAATGACAACAAGCTCAGTCTGATAATGCTGTGACACACCGCCACAGCCCATGACAGATCCTCCACCTTCAGGGACCCTGGGCATCTTTCTTTTGGTGTTTTTCAGAGTCAGTAGAAAGACCTCTTTAGTGTCCTAAGTTTTCATAACTGTGACCTTAATTGCCTACCGTCTTAAAACGTCTTACGGGTCATTGGGACGCTACCGTCCCACCTGGCCAACATCCGGTGAAATTGCAAAGRGCCAAAATCAAATTACAGAAATCGTAATATTAAACATTCATGAAAATACAAGTGTCATACATCATTTAAAAGCTTAACTTCTTGTTAATCCAGTCGCGTTGTCAAAAAGGCTTTACGGCGAAAGCACACCATGCGATTATCTGAGGACAGCACCCCGCACACAAAAGCATTACATTCATTTTCCAACCAAGCAGATGCGTCACGAAAGTCAGAAATAGCGATGAAATAAATCACTTACCTTTGAAGATCTTCATCTGGTTACAATCACAAGGGTCCKAACTACATAACAAATGGTCCTTTTGTTCAATAAAGTCCTTCTTTATATCCCCAAAAAGTAAGTTTCAACGGCGCGCTTGACTCAGTAATCCACCGGTGTCCCTCGTTCAAAATGCATACAAAATGAATCCCGTAAGTTACCAATAAACTTATTCTAAACAAGTCAAACAACATTCCTAATCAGTCCTCAGGTACCCTATTTTGTAAATAAACTATAAAATTTAAGACGGAGAATACCGGAGACCATTACCGGAGATAAATAACGGAGTACGCGCCCTCACCGGAACGCGCTACAAACACTACAGCCAAAATGGGAGCCACTTAGAAAAATTACAAATTCTAGCTCATTTTTCAAAAAACAAGCCTGAAACTCTTTCTAAAGACTGTTGACATCTAGTAGAAGCCCTAGGAACTGCAATCTGGGAGGACTTCCTTTTATATTCCCATTCCCAGCCATTGTAATCAGAGGTGAGCTGGGGGAAAAAAGTTTCTGGATGGATTGTCATCGGGTTTTCGCCTGCCATATCAGTTCTGTTATACATTATTTTAACAGTTTTGGAAACTTTAGAGTGTTTTCRATCCAATACTATTAAATGCATATCCTAGCTTCTGGGCCTGAGTAACAGGCAGTTTACTTTGGGCACCTCATTCATCCAAACTTCCAAATAATGCCCCCTAGCCCGAAGAAGTTAAGCTGTTAGTGTCTTAACGACCGGTCCGCATGGGCAATGTTCATTAATTGTTTATGGTTCATTGAACAAGCATGGGAAACAGTGTTTAAACCCTTTACAATGAAGATCTGTGAAGTTATTTGGATTTTTACTAATTATCTTTGAAAGACAGGGTTCTGAAAAAGGGATGTTTCTTTTTTGCCGAGTTTATACGTTTTTGTAAGGTAAAGCTCCGCCTTATCTCAGCTCACTGGTCACCATAGCAACAGTCACCCATAGCACGCGCTCCAACAGGTATATTTCCCTGGTCATCCCCAAAGCCAACACCTGCTTTGGCCGCCTTTCCTTCCAGTTCTCTGCTGCCAATGACTGGAACAAATTGCAAAAATCACTGAAGTTGGAGACTTATATCTCCCTCACTAACTTTAAGCATCAGCTATCAGAGCAGCTTACCGATCGCTGCAGCTGTACACAGCCCATCTGTAAATAGCCCATCCAACCAATTACCTACCTCATCCCCATATTTGTTTTTGTTTTTCTGCTCTTTTGCACACCAGTATTTCTACTTGCACATCCTCATCTGCACATATATCACTCCAGTGTTAATTGCTAAATTGTAATTACTTCGCCACTATGGCCTATTTATTGCCTTACCTCCTTACTTCATTTGCACACACTGTATACAGATTTTTCTATTGTGTTATTGACTGTACATTTGTTTATGCTCATGTATAACTCTTGTTGTTGTTTTTGTCGCACTGCTTTGCTTTATCTTGGCAGTCGCAGTTGTAAATGAGAACTTGTTCTCAACTGGCCTACCTGGTTAAATTAAAGGTGAAAAAAAAAAAAAAGTCTTGTCTCTTCCTCTTCATCTGTCTCCACTCTTCTTTCCTCCTCTTCTCTCCTCTCATTCCCCTCTTTCTCCCCCTCCCTCTCCTCCTCTTATCTCTGCTGTGATTTTCTCTCTGTCAATGTCCAGGCCTCAGACCACACACAAGCAGGTTCAACTGGCAACCACAGATATCCAGCACTTTGATAGCCTTTCTGATCTGGCAATCAGGATTGGTTGGGCTTGCCTGCTATGGAGAAACCATGGTCACTCACAAACACGCACATGCACACCACACCACTACACATACACACACACCACACACACACACACACACCCACACCACACACTAACAGTCAGGCTTGTGTACTCCCACACTGACCCTCCTCTCTTAGTAATGAGTGCTCTGATTGCTTTGCCCTCTGTCTAATTCCAATCAGCATCATTTAAACCTTTTAATGTCAAAGTTGTGGACAATGGAGAACTTTTCACTTTTTTCAACCCCAGCCCCTGTCTATTTCTAAAGACTGTATCACTGTTCCCCCTCTCTGTCTCCTCTCTGTCCCTCCTCTCTTCTCCTCAAAAACTGGCTAACTAAGCCCCTGACTCTCTCTTCTCCTTTCCTATTCTTAGCTCGCCTCTGACGTAAGCCATCCAGTTGGACTGAATATACCACACATACTCTGTGTGTCTGTCTGTGTGACTGCGTCTGTCTGTAGGTTTTGTGTCTGTGTCTTGTCTGTATGCATGCTCGTTGTTGTCTGTCTGTGTCTGTCTGTCTGTCTGTGTCTGTCTGTCCTGTCTGTCTGTCTGTCTGTCTGTCTGTCTGTTGTCTGTCTGTCCTGTCTGTCTGTCTGTCTGTCTGTCTGTCTGTCTGTCTGTCTGTCTGTCTGTCTGTCCTGTCTGTGTGTGTGTGTGTGCTGTGGTGTGTGTGTGTGTGTGTGTGTGGTGTGTGTGTGTGTGTGTGTGTGGTGTGTGTGTGTGTGTGTGTGTGTTGTGTGTGTGTGTGTGTGTGTGTGTGTGGTGTGTGTGTGTGTGTGTGTGTTGTGTGGTGTGTGTCTGTTTTATGTGTGTCTGTGTGTATTTGTGCTGATATGATTATTACTGTGAAATGGCTCATGGAGGGGGCTGTAACCTCCCTCTCTTCTCTCTGTTTCTCTTGCTCTCTCTTTTATGTAGTTATCAGAACTGTGCCAGCACTAAACTCACCTCTTCTGTCTCTATCACTTTCTCTCCCTACCCAATCCTCCTCTCCCAGCCTGCCTAGGGATGGCAGGCCACAGCTACACCCTCTGTGGTCTGTTAATAGTCTTACTTAATTATCTAATACCACATATAGATGAACGTACTCTCTTCTCTCCTCTCTCTCTCCTGTAGATCTGTAGACTAGATGTTAATTACTTCCTGTTTCCTCCAAGCATGATAAGCTAATGAAGTTGACTGGCTGGAGTGTGAACTGTGATCCTCCACCTGTGTGTGTTGTGTGTGTGGTGTGGTGTGTGTGGTGTGTTGTGCTGGTGTGTGGTTGTTTGTGTGGTGGTGTGTGTGTGTGTGTTGTGACTGTGTGTGTGGTGTTGTGGTGTGTGTGTGTGTGTGTGTGTGTGAGAGGAGAGAGAGAGGAGGAGGATTGGGCTCTTTCAGAGACAGTGTTCTAAGTGTGTGGTGAGAAGTGAGGATGGGCTCTTATAGAGCAGTGTCTAAGTGTGTGGTGAGAGTGAGGAGGCCTTTATAGAAGACAGTGTTAAGTGTGTGGTGAGAGTGAGGATCGGGGCTTTTATAGAGACGTGTCTAAGTGTGTGGTGAGAGTGAGGATGGGCTCTTATAGAGACAAGTGTCTAAGTGTGTGGTGAGAGGTGAGGATGGGCTCTTATAGAGACAGTGTCTAAGTGTGTGGTAGAGTGAGGATGGCTCTTATAGAGACAGTGGTTAAGTGTGTGGTGAGAGGAGGATGGGCTCTTATAGAGACAGTGTCTAAGTGTGTGGTGAGAGTGAGGATGGGCTCTTAATAGGACAGTTGTCTAAAGTGTGTGGTGAGAGTGAGGATGGGTCTTATAGAGACAGTGTCTAAGTGTGTGGTGAGAGTGAGGATGGGCTCTTATAGAGACAGTGTCTAAGTGTGGTGGTGAGAGAGAGGGATGGGCTCTTATAGAGACGATGTTAAGTGTGTGGTGAGAGGAGATGGTCTTATAGAGACAGTGTCTAAGTGTGTGGGTGAGAGTGAGGATGGGCTCTTATAGAGACAGTGTCTAAGTGTGTGGTGAGAGGGAGGATGGGCTCTTATAGAGACAGTGTCTAAGTGTGTGGTGAGAGTGAGGATGGGCTCTTATAGAGACAGTGTCTAAGTGGTGGTGAGAGTGAGGATGGGCATCTTATAGAGACAGTGTCTAAGTGTGTGGTGAGAATGAGGATGGGCTTTATAGAGACAGTGTCTAAGTGTGTGGTGAGAAGTGAGGATGGGCTCTTATAGAGACAGTGTCTAAGTGTGTGGTGAGAGTGAGGATGGGCTTCTTATAGAGACAGTGTCAAAGTGTGTGGTGAGAGTGAGGATGGGCTCTTATAGAGACAGTGTCTAAGTGTGTGGTGAGAGTGAGGATGGGCTCTTATAGAGACAGTGTCTAAGTGTGTGGTGAGAGTGAGGATGGGCTCTTATAGAGACAGTGTCTAAGTGTGTGGTGAGAGTGAGGATGGGCTCTTATAGAGACAGTGTCTAAGTGTGTGGTGAGAGTGAGGAATGGGCTCTTATAGAGACAGTGTCTAAGTGTGTGGTGAGAGTGAGGATGGCTCTTATAGAGACAGTGTCTAAGTGTGTGGTGAGAGTGAGGATGGGCTCTTATGAGACAGTGTCTAAGTGTGTGGTGAGAGTGAGGATGGGCTCTTATAGAGACAGTGTCTAAGTGTGTGGTGAGAGTGAGGATGGGCTCTTATAGAGACAGTGTCTAAGTGTGTGGTGAGAGTGAGGAATGGGCTCTTATAGAGACATTGTCTAAGTGTGTGGTGAGAGAGGGATGGGCTCTTATAAGACAGTGTTAAGTTGTGGATGAGGTGAGGGCCTCTATAGAACAGTGTTCTAAGTGTTGGTGAGAGTGAGGATGGGCTTCTTATAGAGACAGTGTCTAAGTGTGTGGTGAGAGTGAGGATGGGCTCTTATAGAGACAGTGTCTAAGTGTGTGGTGAGAGTGAGGATGGGCTCTTATAGAGACAGTGTCTAAGTGTGTGGTGAGAGTGAGGATGGCTCTTATAGAGACAGTGTCTAAGTGTGTGGTGAGAGTGAGGATGGGCTCTTATAGAGACAGTGTCTAAGTGTGTGGTGAGAGTGAGGATGGGCTCTTATGAGACAGTGTCTAAGTGTGTGGTGAGAGAGTGAGGATGGGCTCTTATAGAGAGCAGTGTCTAAGTGTGTGGTGAGAGTGAGGATGGGCTCTTATAGAGACAGTGTCTAAGTGTGTGGTGAGAGTGAGGATGGGCTCTTATAGAGACAGTGTCTAAGGTGTGGGTGAGAGTGAGGATGGGCTCTTATAGAGACAGTGTCTAAGTGTGTGTGAAGAGTGAGGATGGGCTCTTATAGAGCAAGTGTCTAAGTGTGTGGTGAGAGTGAGGATGGGCTCTTATAGAGACAGTGTCTAAGTGTGTGGTGAGAGTGAGGATGGGCTCTTATAGAGACAGTGCTAAGTGTGTGGTGAGAGTGAGGAGGGCTCTTATGAGACAGTGTCTAAGTGTGTGGTGAGAGTGAGGATGGGCTCTTATAGAGAGCAGTGTCTAAGTGTGTGGTGAGAGTGAGGATGGGCTCTTATAGAGACAGTGTCTAAGTGTGTGGTGAGAATGAGGATGGGCTCTTATAGAGACAGTGTCTAAGTGTGTGGTGAGAGTGAGGATGGGCTCTTATAGAGACAGTGTCTAGTGTGTGGTGAGAGTGAGGATGGGCTCTTATGAGACAGTGTCTAAGTGTGTGGTGAGAGTGAGGATGGGCTTCTTATAGAGACAGTGTCTAAGTGTGGTGGTGAGAGTGAGGATGGGCTCTTATAGAGACAGTGTCTAAGTGTGTGGTGAGAGTGAGGATGGCTCTTATAGAGAACAGTGTCTAAGTTGTGGTGAGAGTGAGGATGGGCTCTTATAGAGACAGTGTCTAAGTGTGTGGTGAGAGTGAGGATGGGCTCTTATAGAGACAGTGTCTAAGTGTGTGGTGAGAGTGAGGATGGGCTATTATAGAGACAGTGTCTAAGTGTGGTGGGAGAGTGAGGATGGGCCTCTTATAGAGACAGTGTCTAAGTGTGTGGTGAGAGTGAGGATGGGCTCTTATAAGAGACAGTGTCTAAGTGTGTGGTGAGAGTGAGGATGGGCTCTTATAGAGACAGTGTCTAAGTGTGTGGTGAGAGTGAGGATGGGCTCTTATAGAGACAGTGTCTAAGTGTGTGGTGAGAGTGAGGATGCGGCTTTATAGAGACAGTGTCTAAGTGTGTGGTGAGAGTGAGGATGGGTCTTATAGAGACAGGTGTCTAAGTGTGTGGTGAGAGTGAGGATGGGCTCTTAATAGAGACAGTGTCTAAGTGTGTGGTGAGAGTGAGGATGGGCTCTTATAGAGACAGTGTCTAAGTGTGTGGTGAGAGTGAGGATGGGCTCTTATAGAGACAGTGTCTAAGTGTGTGGTGAGAGTGAGGATGGGCTCTTATAGAGACAGTGTCTAAGTGTGTGGTGAGAGTGAGGATGGGCTCTTATAGAGACAGTGTCTAAGTGTGTGGTGAGAGGAGGATGGGCTCTTATAGAGACAGTGTCTAAGTGTGTGGTGAGAGTGAGGATGGGCTCTTATAGAGACAGTGTCTAAGTGTGTGGTGAGAGAGAGGATGGGCTCTTATAGAGACAGTGTCTAAGTGTGTGGTGAGAGAGAGGATGGGCTCTTATAGAGACAGTGTCTAAGTGTGTGGTGAGAGAGTGAGGATGGGCTCTATAGAGACAGTGTCTAAGTGTGTGGTGAGAGAGTGAGGATGGGCTCTTATAGAGACAGTGTCTAAGTGTGTGGTGAGAGTGAGGATGGGTTTCTTTATGAGACAGTGTCTAAGTGTGTGGTGAGGTGAGGATGGGCTCTTATAGAGACAGTGTCTAAGTGTTGTGGTGAGAGTGAGGATGGGCTCTTATAGAGACAGTGTCTAAGTGTGTGGTGAGAGTGAGGATGGGCTCTTATAGAGACAGTGTCTAAGTGTGTGGTGAGAGTGAGGATGGGCTCTTATAGAGACAGTGTCTAGTGTGTGGTGAGAGTGAGGATGGCGGCTTCTTATAGAGGACAGAGATGTCTAAGTGTGTGGTGAGAGTGAGGATGGGCTCTTATAGAGACAGTGTCTAAGTGTGTGGTGAGAGTGAGGATGGGCTCTTATAGAGACAGTGTCTAAGTGTGTGGTGAGAGTGAGGATGGGCTCTTATAGAGACAGTGTCTAAGTGTGTGGTGAGAGTGAGGATGGGCTCTTATAGAGACCAGTGTCTAAGTGTGTGTGAGAGAGAGGATGGGCTCTTATAGAGACAGTGTCTAAGTGTGTGGGTGAGAGAGAGTGTATGAGGAGAGTGATCAATCAAACACACACTGAACACATCCAAAGTCAACAAACACATTCCAAGTCACACACACACACAAAATACATTCCAAGTCACACACACACAAACACATTCCAAGTGTCACACACACACACACACATAAAACACACAAACACATTCCAAGTCTCTCAACACCACACACAATCGAGCGCAAACACATTTAAAATTCACACACACCCAAACACATTCCATGTTACACACACAAAGTGCAAATAGAAATGTGTTGATCCAAGTTTCTCAGAGAAAATGTTCTCCAACAACACCACTAGATACAACAGTCAGTTTGGTTTAGTAGTTCATCTCTCTATGGACACGGTGAACTCCTTCAGTTCTAGCATCTGGTGTTCCTTGTTGTAAAGGACAATGTGTCATTGTGTCTCCCAGGTGTCAGTGGTACATCAAATCCAAGATGAGCTCAGACGACAAGAGGAGGACCAACTATCAGAACGGACATGGTAGGATTTCTGCTTCTCCTTCTCTACTCGTCTTTCTCTCTGCCGCTCTCTTTCTGACTCACATCACTTCACACCCAATTTCACCAATTCATGTGAACAGACGCATTTCATTTTATTATTTCCGCCTCCTGTGAGTGTTTGTGTTGAAAGATAAATGGCTAAACTGTGGCGAGACTTAAAGCTTAAAAATAGATTTCCCACACAAACACTGTACCTTATTGAGTGTCTCTGTCCATTTCATGCTAAAGAGAACTATCCTGGAAAGAAACACTGTGTGGACAATTTGCATACAATCAATTCTAACCATGTCTGCCATTCTCAAGCCTCCATTAGTTTAGATGTAAATGTGGATGAAGTGTGTCCCTAACCCCTGGCCGTAGCAGGCTTTGAGAGATTGGTAACACCCTCTCTCAGTTTTACAACACAGACAGAGAGGGAGCGGGAGGGGGAGGGATGTCAGTAGGAGTGATACATTGCCAACTTTAAACAAATCCACAGAACAAAACGTTCTGAAACACCCCCACCTCCCTCGCTCCCTCCCTCCTTCGCTCTCTCTCCCCCTCCATCCTCTCCTGCTCGCTTCCTCTTCAGAATCCATTTCAAGTCATCTGTGTGTCTTACCTTTTGGCTGAATCTAGTTATAGCTCTGCCTCTCCTCTACTTCTCTCTGTGTTTCTTTCTGTTTTTCTTACTCTGCCTCTCTGTCTCTCTTTTTCCCCACATACACTGTGTTTTATCTCTGAGATGAGCGAGAGTGGGAGAAAGGAACAGAGGGAAATGACTCAGAAGGAGATAGGAGATAGGAAGGGGGGGGGGCAGTGGTAGAGGAACAGACAGACAGCAAGATGAGTTCTGAGAGAGAGTGTCCAGCTGACAGGGCCTCTTACTGCCCTGTGTGTCTGTCCTGTCTCTCTCTTTATCAACAGATAGGCTTGACTCCATACAGACTGTCTCTGTGTTTCAGAGCTATCCTCATCAGTGGAGAACAGAGAGGACACACACTCTTCTCATCCTCCTTCTCTCCTCTCTCCTCCTCTTTCTCTCTGTTCTTTCCTGTTTATTCCTCTTCTCTCTCCACTGATACCTTGACTTATCGCTCTAACCTTCAGAGTTGTGTTTCATCCAGAAGTGGATGCTTGATGTTGATTGTGTCTTCAAGTTAATGCTGGAGCTCTGTTTTGCATGACCATTGATTGTTCTGTTTGGATATGGAGACTAGAGGTTGTTAACAAAGACAAGGCATAAAACAGCAGGTAGCAAAGTTACCAAAGGCAGAACCCAGTCTCTCCTCACTTGACCTAGAATTCATGATTGTCTCTCCTCTCTTRTTCTCTCAGCCCTCCCGTACCCAGGGGTAAAGACCTATGTAGATCCGGACACCTATGAGGATCCTACTCAGGCTGTCCATGAGTTTGCCAAAGAGATTGACCCAACCCGGATCCGCATAGAAAGAGTCATCGGAGCAGGTGGGCACTCTATCCTCAATTATCCATTCAATTCGTCAAGCTTCATTGGCATGGAAAGAACAAGGTAAATTATGGCAACAATATATATATATTCAGTACAGAAGCTCCTTTAGATTTGCACAGTATGCTCTATATATATATACCCTAGTGGATGTGAGAAGATCTGGCATCTGGGTGTAATATGCCATAATATGCCATATGAAGCAATCGGTTTTCATTTTAAAGAAAGGAAGTTAATTATATCTCTTCTATACAGTGGGGGGCCTGTGCTTCCCCTCCCAGCACTTGATTTAAGACTACATTCTCTCTGCTCAGTATAACAATCTAACACACACACACACTCACAGTGGGGGATATGAAAGCTATTAGAGCTTTAGAGAACAGAGGAGAGACTATGGATTGATTATAGGCTGATAGATCAGAAGGAGCAAAGAGACATTTTAGAGAGTTGAATAATTCAGAGTTAAACATGTTGTGGAGTTGTCTCTGTACTGCAACACTGCCCTCCAGTGGTTTGATATGGTTACTGCGTGTGTGTGTGTGTGTGTGTGTGTGTGTGTGGTGTGTGTGTGTGTGTGTGTGTGGTGTGTGTGTGTGTGTGTGTGTGTGTGTGTGTGTGTGTGTGTGTGTGTGTGTGTGTGTGTGGTGTGTGTGTGTGTGTGTGTGTGTCGTGTCGTATTCCAGGTGAGTTCGGGGAGGTGTGTAGCGGTCCGTTTGCGGACGCTGGGGAAGAGGGGCAACTCGCGGTGGCGATAAAGACGCTGAAAGGTGGCTACGTGGAGCGCCAGAGGCGGGACTTCCTCCGAGAGGCCAGCATCATGGGACAGTTCGACGACCCTAACATCATTAGGCTGGAGGGCGTGGTCACCAAAAGTAAGGAGGATCATGGGAATTGTAGTTGCTTGTGTTTTTAGGAGTTTACATGGACAGACAGACTGCAGAAAGTGTGTGTTTATGTGGGACAGCTGCCTCTAACACCGGGAATGAGTCATTACAACCAGCCATTCCACATAGCTGCATATGCCACACACACACAAGCACACGCTACAGCAGAATGTGTAGCAGCCATTCCACGCTAGTCTAGTCCACTGTTCTGTAGAGACACCTGTGTATGCCACACTGTCACTTTCTCCATCGTTCTATCCCTCTCTCTCTCTCTCTCCTTCACTCTGTCTCCATATGTTGTTTCCCCTCCTCCACTCCAGAGTCTAATTAAAGGAGATGTATCAGGGTGTGACTATCTTACCTGAACAGAAACACCAGGTAACGCTCCACACTCACCACTACTTTATACTCTCAGTAGTTCCTCTGGATTGGCTTCTGCAGATACAGAGAGATGGAGAAAGGAAGAGAGAGAGGTAGATAGGAGATACGAAGAGTGGTAGAGAGAGGAAGACAGAGGTAGTAGAGAGGAGAGAAAAAGAGCAGCTAGACAGGAGATGTAGAGAGAGAGAGAGGTCATGATCAGATGAGCTCCTGCATTTTTCAGAATGTTCTTAAAAAAATATAGATTTAGAGTTAGATAAACTTTTTTTTGTCAGGAACATATACAGGATGCTACCCTCTACAACATAACTTTCACTCCAAATCAAAACTCAAAACCTACAACCTGATTTTGGACGGAATTACAGAATCACCTAGTAGGCTTACAACTACCAAAGATTATTATTCCAACGCTATACAGCAAATGCTCTAGAAAACAGCAGAAACCTGAAAACACCATCCAACCTGGAACTGAGTGAGTAATGTTTAGTCTGAAGCTATATTTTATTTCCAAAAGCCAAGAAGAAAAATACATTACATTACTTTATAAGGACTGAATGCTAAATTAAGGCTGCCAAGCTTGATACAACTTCAATTAGAACAGACGTGTCAAGTGAGAGGTGTCGAAGCCCTTTAGCCCAACAATGGCAGGAGAGTCGCACAGTCTACTCCAACCAAATGGAGAGGCCTTAGAAGCTGCCTCTCGCTGTTCAGAGGTAATTAACATACAGTACCCTGTGTATGTAAAGAATGATAAGGCAAGAAAAGATCACAAAATGAAGCTCCTTATAGAAAATCAAGAGACACTTTTTGTTGACTATTATAAAAATGGGAACATCAGCAACCTCATCTTCCACACAAACCATCCCCTGGCATGGTACAGTGCTATATTAACCAGACCATCTCCTGGCATGGCACAGTGCTATATTAACCAGACCATCTCCTGGCATGGCACAGTGCTATATTAACCAGACCATCCCCTGGCATGGCACAGTGCTATATTAACCAGACCATCTCCTGGCATGGCACAGCGCTATATTAACCAGACCATCTCTCCCTTGAGAAAGATACCCTCACCCCYAGCGTGTCAAACCAGACCTCTTCATTATACAACCCCATAGACGAGCAACCCCCAGTGGAAAGTCAACCTCCCAGCACAGAGTACTACCCCCTCATTGAAATGAAGGATACATTTACCCAGCTGGAGGTAAGGCAGGTGGAGCTGGAACAGCAGGTGATTACACTCCAGTCAGCACAGACCCAGACAACAGTCCAGCACAACAACACCCCCTTAACCAGACCCGGAGAGCTGGAGGTACAGAGAGACATATCTGCACTCTGGACTGTGGTGAGACAACTTCAACAAAATAAAAAGCAAGAGCAGGAGAATAACAGAGCACTAGAGGAGAGGATCAGACTGCTGGAGGAGAGGATGAGGAGGATGGCGTGTGACAGAGAACAACCCACTAGAGATGTGGCCACCCCACAGAGAAGCCAGCAGAACAGCCCACCTCAGTGCCAGACAAAAGTCTCGACAGCACAGCAGAACAGTCCACACCAGACCCTGACCATAGCGTCGACATCACAGCAGAACAGACAAATGAAGAACCCCAAGCCCAGGGGCTCTCACCCCCCCTGAGCCCCCCCCCCCCCCTGTCAGCCACCCTGAAAGCCCTCCTGACAACCCCCCCACATCGACTGAGGACATACACAAGACACAGAATGTACTCCTTATGGACTCAAATGGGAAATATATACAAGAAAAAAAACTTTATCCCAAACACAGTGTCTAAACTCTGGTGTCCAAACACCTAGCGCCCCCTAGACCTTCTGTCTGAGGACCAACTAGGTTCACCTAGCCACATAATAATACACACAGGCACAAACGACCTGAGAGCACAGCAGGAAAGGGTGGCCACAGCACTGAAGGGAGTGATTGAAAAAGCTACTTCTACTTTCCCCAACGCACAAGTGGTTATCTCCACCCTGCTACCATGAAAAGACTTCCTCCCTGCTACCATACAGCGGGTAAACGCAAGTATTTTSTGTGACTGTGCCTCAAAACCAAATGTTTTCCTGGCCCACCACTCCACCCTGGACTTGAACAACCTCTATGACCAGGTCCACCTATACAAGGCAGCAGTGTCCACCGTGTTCGGCCGGAATCTAAAGGACATTGCTCTCAAACACAGCCCCAACACTTCACACAGGAAGTGACAGATCAGATCAATAGACACCCCGCCCAGAACAGGCCCAACCCCCACTCTTACACTATCCCAAGCCAATGGCATGTACCAGAAGCTCAGCAGGATCTGCTCACACTTACTGGGCTGAGGCCAAACCACACGACCAACAACATTGGATACTTTATGGAACACAAAGCCTTCACTATCCCATCCTGGAATATCCAAGGCCTGAGGTCATCTGCCTTTGGCCTAAAGAGCAGGAACCTGGACTTCATCAAAGAAATCGGAAATACAGACATTGTCATCCTACAAGAAGCCTGGTATAGAGGAGACGGACCCACTGGTTGCCCTCTAGGTTACAGAGAGCTGGTAGTCCCATCCACCAAACTACCAGGTGTGAAACAGGGAAGGGACTCAAGGGGAATGCTAATTTGGTATAGAGCAGACCTAACTCACTCCATTAAATTAATCAAAACAGGAACATTTGACATTTGTCTAGAAATTCAAAAGYAAATGATCTCAACAGAGAAAAATGTCCTCCTGTGTGCTACCTATATCCCCCCACTAGAATCCCCATACTTTAATGAAGAAAGATTCTCCATCCTGGAGGGGGAAATCAATCATTTCCAGAACCAGGGACATGTACTAGTCTGTGGCGAACTAAATTCCAGAACAGGACAAGAACCTGACACCCTCAGCACACAGGGGGACAAACACCTACCTGGAGGTGACAGCATTCCCTCCCCCATATGCCATCCTAGGCACAACTATGACAACATAACCAGCAAAAACAGGTCACAACTCCTGCAGCTCTGTCACACGCTGGGTATGTACATAGTCAATAGTAGGATTCGAGGGGGCTCCTATGGTAGTTACACCTATAGCTTGGCAGTAGTACTGTAGACTATTTTATCACTGACCTCAACCCAGAGTCTCTCAGAGCTTTCACAGTCAGTCCACTGACACCCCTATCAGATCACAGCAAAATCACAGTCTACTTGAACAGAACAATACTCAATCATGAGGCATCAAAGCCGAAGGAACTGCACAATATTAAGAAATGCTATAGACGGAAGGAATGTAGTTTGGAAACCTACCAAAAGCTATTAGTCTTTATTCTTTTGGAACTTCTGAGAGTGTAATGTTTACTGTTCATTTTTATTGTTTATTTAACTTTTGTATATTATCTACTTCACTTGCTTTGGCAATGTTAACATGTGTTTCCCATGCCAATAAAGCCCCTTGAATTGAATTGAGAGAGGAAGAGAGAGAGGAAGAGAGAGAGGTAGAGATAGAGAGAGGTTTACATGGAGAACTCAGGCCTAGTCCTCTCTGAAGCTCAGAGCTGATAGAGAGAGAAGTATAATCTGGTCAGCACCATGGACAGACAACCTCTGATCACTGCTCTCTGCTGCCAGCCCAGCCAGCTGCTCTATATCTTCAGCCCCCATTCACCACTGCTTCACTCTCTCTCTCTCTCTGCCTGGCTGGCTGACTTAGTGACTGCCTCACAGAGCCCCCATTCAGGTCCGGCCTGGCTAGCTGAAGAAATCACTGGCCTATAGCTGAGCCAGATACGGAGGGTCCTGACCTGCCCCCTACCTCTCTCACTATAGCCGAGCAGCAGGCCAGGGATGTCAGCGCCAACGTTATTTCACTTCACTGAAACTGATCCATGTCTTGAAGAATTCATTAAATAGCCATTAGTTAACTGAAACGCAGTCCTCCAAAAAGTGTGATACAATTGAAATAGTACATTTTACAGGAAACCAAGTAATCATGACAACGACCCCTGACTGAGGCCTGCTTCTAATTCAGCCGTGGCGGGGTCACACTTTTGAACCTCCCGTCCTGTTTCTTTTCGCATCTCAGATTGTATATTGTGATATTACAGCCTCACAGCGGGCCTGTCCTTACTGCCAGACTGTTGGGCCAATTACCCCAATTAACAGGATACTGTGAGGAGTAAACAGAATGTCACTTTAGCGAAGCTAAACGAGGGATCGACAGAACCAATCAGCTGTAGTCTGTGTGAATCAGGAGCTGTGAAATGTCTGATGAGTTTGAACAGTGGGGGTTCCTATAGTGTTCCCTTTCATTCATTACCATGGAGCCATGGCACTCACTCTGTGTCAATGGATGGACAACACAACAGACAAGAAACATAACACAAATCAATGGGCTCTGAAACAGTGAAAAACGTTGTTTGATTAAATGTGTAGTTTTATGGATCACTCTATGATTTGGCTGTATGATTTCTAATGAAAGACCTGTCTTTAATGCATATTATTATAATATATTAAGCTGTCCAGAGCTGTCTCTGTCTCTCTGTTGTGTGTAATCCTGTAATTAGTGCACTCAGCAGCACACTCACCCACTGGGGGATCACAGAGAGGAGATGGGTGCCCCATGAGAGGCAGGGGGAGACAGCCGATAAATACCCCTTTGTCCTCACCCCGGCCTCCTCCTCTCTGCTGTCCTGACTCCCTCTCCCTCCCGGGCCCCTCCTCTCTCTTCTCTCTCTGCCCTTACCGTGGCTCCTCATCTCCTACTCCCTTGACCTCCCGCCTGTCTACCTCTCCTCCCTGGTGTGACTAAAGAGTAATAACAGTGGCCAATAATTAGAACAGGCTGTTAATCAAACAGGATGTTAATTAATCCAGTGGTGGATTATGGTCCACTCTCCCCAGGCCAATAGACCCTCACCGTGAAACAGCATGCTAATGCTAAAGGCTAACGCTAATCCCTCCCCAGGCCCATGGACTCTGACAGGAAACAGCATGTTGATGCTAAATGCTAATGCTAATCCCTCCCCAGGCCCATGGACTCTAACAGGAAACAGCATGTTGATGCTAACGGCTAGTGCTAATCCCTCCCCAGGCTCATAGACTCTGACTGGGAAACAGCGTGCAGATGCAAATGTGGGCAGCAGGTGGCCTAGATGCTAGAGAAAGTACCAACCCTTGAGCAAGGTTAAACCGCAATCTGCTCCAATGGTGCTGTACCATGGCTGACCCTGCTGAGCCTCTCAATGTTTGAGTGTCTGGAGGGTTGGGACAAATGTCCATTAAACACAGAAATTAGAATAAAGTATCTATTCTAACCCCCGGTCTAATCTTTCTATTAACCACCATACAGAGAGTAACTCCACTCTGAGTCCTTCAGCAAACAGGGATTAATGAAACACAGGAAACCTGAGCTAGTGTTAATTTGGTTCCTCTTGGTTACTCTGCAGCAAATATTGACACAATGATGATACACAGACAGTATGCAATGAAGATGAACTGCTGCTTGGTTAGTAGCATTACTGTAGAGGAAGGTTCTCCTGCTCAGCACTGGAGAGCTGGGTGTGGGCAGGCTCTTATTCCAGTCACATCTTAACACGTTGACTGACCTGGTGGTGCTGTGTGCTGTGATTTCAGGCAGACCTGTGATGATTGTGGTGGAGTACATGGAGAATGGATCTCTGGACTCTTTCCCTGAGGGTGAGAAGCAAATACCATTTGTTTATTGATTTTCAATTATAAACGAACAGAAAGACATAACAAATGAAAAATCTCACTCTCTTTGTGTCCCTCTCCATTAGAAGCACGACGTCACTTCACAGTGATCCAGTTGGTGGGCATGCTCGTGGCATCGCGTCGGGCGTGAGGTACCTGTCTGACATGGTTTACGTCCACAGAGATCTGGCCGCTCGTAATATCCTGGTGAACAGCAACCTGGTGTGTAAGGTGTCTGACTTCGGCCTGTCAGAGTCCTGGAGGACGACCCGAGGCTGCTTACACCACCACGGTAACTATGAGCTTCCCCTGACCTTATCTGTGGTTTCAATAGCTTCACTCATCTTCTTTCAATCGATCAACTGCTGTTATTTTGTCTATTTCTGCTTTCTGTTTAGTCTGTTCTGTTCAAAAAATCACAGTTCTTCTGAGTCTGCATGCCTCCTAGTGACCTCTTTCTCAGGGTCACTCTGAGGGGAAGTGGTGTATTCTGGAAGAAAATGGGAGAAGAGAACAGAAAGGATATTTTGCTTTTGGGCATCTGTAAACTATTTTCCGCTCACGAGAACTTTGGTTTGGTAGGGTGA